>NC_050087.2:12685526-12985526 GCF_009764565.3 Dermochelys coriacea
TAATGTAGTGCCCATCTTTAAAAAAGAAAAGAAGGAGGATCCTGGGAACTACAGACCAGTCAGCCTCACCTCAGTTCCTGGAAAAATCATGGAGCAGGTCCTCAAGGAATCAATTCTGAAGCACTTAGAGGAGAGGAAAATGATCAGGAACAGTCAGCATGGATTCACCAAGGGCAAGTCATGCCTGACTAATCTAATTGCCTTCTACGATGAGATAACTGGCTCTGTGGATGAGGGGAAAGCAGTGGACGTGTTATTCCTTGACTTTAGCAAAGCTTTTGACACCGTCTCCCACAGTATTCTTGCCAGCAAGTTAAAGAAGTATGGTTGGATGAATGGACTATAAGGTGGATAGAAAGTTGGCTGGATTGTCGGGCTCAACGGGTAGTGATCAATGGCTCCATGTCTAGTTGACAGCCGGTATCAAGTGGAGTGTCCGAAGGGTCAGTCCTCAGGTCAGTTTTGTTCAATATCTTCATAAATGATCTGGAGGATGGTGTAGATTGCACCCTCAGCAAGTTTGCAGATGACACTAAACTGGGAGGAGAGGTAGATACGCTGGAGGGTAGGGATAGGATACAGAGGGCCCTAGACAAATTAGAGGAATGGGCCAAAAGAAATCTGATGAGGTTCAACAAGGACAAATGCAGAGTCCTGCACTTAGGATGGAAGAAACCCATGCACCACTACAGACTTGGGACCGAATGGCTAGGCAGCAGTTCTGCAGAAAAGGACCGAGGGGTTACAGTGGATGAGAATCTGGATACGAGTCAACAGTGTGCCCTTGTTGTCAAAAAGGCCAATGGCATTTTGGGCTGTATAAGTAGGGGCATTGCCCGCAGATAGAGGGACGTGATTGTTCCCCTCTATTTGACATTGCTGAGGCCTCATCTGGAGTACTGTGTCCAGTTTTGGGCCCCACACTACAAGAAGGATGTGGAAAAATTGGAAAAAGTCCAGCGGAGGGCAACAAAAATGATTAGGGGACTGGAACACATGACTTATGAGGAGAGGCTGAGGGAACTGGGATTGTTTAGTCTGCGGAAAAGAAGAATGAGTGGGGATTTGATAGCTGCTTTCAACTACCTGAAAGGGGGTTCCAAAGAGGATGGATCTAGACTGTTCTCAGTGGTAGCAGATGACAGAACGAGGAGTAATGGTCTCAAGTTGCAGTGGGGGAGGTTTAGGTTGGATATTAGGAAAAACTTTTTCACTGGGAGGGTGGTGAAACTCTGGAATGTGTTATCTAGGGAGGTGGTGGATTCTCCTTCCTTAGAAGTTTTTAAGGTCAGGCTTGACAAAGCCCTGGCTGGGATGATTTAGTTGGGGATTGGTCCTGCTTTGAGCAGGGGGTTGGACTAGATGACCTCCTGAGGTCCCTTCCAACCCTTATATTCTATGATTCTAGGTTCAGCCTCATAACTATATACATGAAATTACAACCTATAACATTACTGTAACAATAATTACTATAACATCACTACAAGAACAGAGCTCAGTGCATCATGAGCCTTCCGAAAACACCCAACATGACAGACTTTGCATTGGATACCACACAATCATATTATAAGTATGAATGTGGGAGTATAGCTTGTTCCCCCAAGGTACAGAACGTCACACCTCCCCCCTTAGTTTACTTCAAGTTTAATTAGTTTACTGACTAGCTCAAAGACAGTTTGTGTTATGGTTCTCTTAGCATCCAGCCAGTAAGGCCATGAGGTGGTATGCCTCAGTTTCCCCATTCACACACAGCAAACCAGGTTTTTTTATGGTTTCTCTGCTGTGATAAGCTTTAAACCTGTTTAAAGGTATTAACTGAAAAGTATCATTATCATAAGGTTTAACATCCGCATCAAAATTCTTATCACCATAACTTAACATTAATACCAAAAATTTTATCTCAGATGTGCATTTACAAGTATCTTTATGACACCACACCTGCTATTCAGATAGTTTGGTTTGAGGTTACTTTGCTCATTACCCAGGGTGTCCTTTGACTCTCACCCATGTAACCAGTCACTGGCTTTTCTTTCCCTCCAGTGTTCCCCTCTGTGTGGGCTCTTTAATCATTTTTCTGGAATTTTGGTGCCTCAGGGTCTGGCAAGATAGGTGTTCAGGGGAATTCTGCTCATTGGCTGGCCCTTTGGGGAGTGGTCTCCCAACCCCAGGACTGTACACATGCAGAAAATCCAGCTCCCTTTTTGGGTTACTCTGTGTTTCCTCCTCCCAGCACTGAGTCCTTCCCTGCCCCGAGAGGGCTCTGATTCCTGCTTTCTGGGCTAGGTGTGTTTACTCTTTGATCAGTTGCACCTCTTCCCTGCAGCTTTCCCATAACTGCTCTCTGTCTCTCACCAGCCTGGGGGAAAACACCCCCTTCTCTGTCAGTTGGGTCATTTGTGTTTTGGCAAACTACCACCTGGCAATTTCCTGGTCCCAACTCCTTTGTTATCACAGGTGTTGGAGCTGCATCTTGATGTAAAGACACAGTTACTTTCCAAAAACTTATCAGAAATAGCATCCTGAAAAACTGGGAACTGTATTGAGGTACCCTCCACCACCCCTTTCTCTGACCCTGAAAAGTCAGCTGTGTGACTGCCCCCCTCCAGGAGGTTATTCTCAAAACCTGTGTCACAGGCTGAGTGCCTGGGTGCACAGATGCTGACTCAACCATCCTCCTAGTGTCCTGAGCATCCTTCCCGAGTGACTAGGGAGGAGACATTCCTGTACCTCCACTATTCCTTCCCCAGTTTCCTCCTCTGGGCTCCCTGTGACGTTATTGACATGAACTGGGACTGTATAGATCATTGTTGCAACCAAGGTCCTGTAGTGGCACCAAATCTTGTATAAAGGGGGTCAAATAAAGTGTCTAAGACAAGGTTATGGTTTGCTGGTTATGATTACGCTACCTGTATGAATGCATCATTTTTATATTTAAAGTTATAAGTATTGGCTCTATACTGTCTGTATTTCAAACTTGTGCTATGCTTCTGGGTGATACCCCAGACAATTTGGCATCAGCACTGCCTAGCTTGCTTGATGGCCCATTAAGGACCATCAGCTATACAACTGACCCATTGAGAGAAGGCAGATACACCTTGTGACTCAGCAAGGCATGCAGGGGCATGCCTATGGACAGAACTTTAAGGTTTTTTCAATGCCATTTGCTGGATAGCTTGTCTTTGGAACAAAGAAAGAGAGGCCACATGGCAAGAGACTATAAAAGGCTGCTGCAGCTCCTCCATCTTGTCTTCAATCCTGCTTCTTACTTATGGAGGAACCTTGCTACAAACTGAAGCTCTGAACAAAGGACTGAATGACCCATCCCAGCTGTGGGTGTACTCCAGAGACTTGATTTGAACCTGTAGTTTATTCCATCACTGCTACAAGCCTGAACCAAGAACTTTGCCATTAGTGTATGTAATTGATTCCATTTAACCAGTTTTAGCTCTCATCTATATTTCTTTCTTTTATGAATAAACCTTTGGATTTTAGATCCTAAAGGATTGGCAACAGCATGATTTGTAAACAGAAAAGGAGTACTTGTGGCACCTTAGAGACTAACAAATTTATTTGAGCATAAGCTTTTGTGAGCTACAGCTCTCTTCATCGGATGCATTCTCCCTTTCCTGAGACCATACCCTTACCCTCAGGGGTCCTAGCATAACACTCCCTCCTGCTGCGGGCAAATACTTTAACCTGAGCTACGCAGAAAAAATCATTACCAGGGAGCTGGTCAACTAGGAGGTATTCGATTACACCCACAGTCAAAACACTTCCCACACCACATGGATTTTAGCTAGTAGTATGAGGAATCTGCTTTCGCTCACCCCCACAACCTCTGCCATTTGGCCAGGGAACATACTGGCCTTTGAGACCACACTCTGTTTAACCAGAGAGATCTGAGCCCCTGTATCCCTCTGCCCCAAGTATTCCCTGCCATTAATTTGGACAGCCTTAACATGCTCCATATCTGGTTCTGCAGAGGCTAACCTCACAGAACCAATATGATCGGTTCCAATTGCTTGGGGAGTTTTTGTGTTGAGGACAGCAGAACTAACATGAGCTATTGGTTGCCTGCTTCCTCCTAGCTCTTCTGCTTTTACAGGAGATTTGGGACAGGCGTTACCAGTGGAGGGATGTTTTGAGTAGGAGAATGTTTAGGCTCTCAGCCCCTTCTCTCTTCCCGGGGCAAAATGGGATCCTCCCTTCCCACCAGTTTTAAACCCCTCTTTCTGTGGCCTGCCCTCAATAGACGCCTGAATCTGTTTGAAGGCATCAGCTAAAAGAGCCGTCTCATCCACAGACTTGACATCTTTGTCCCATAGACACTGCTTCACATCAGCCTTACACATGCCTAGGAAATGCTCTTGAGCAACAAGGTCCAACATTCCTTCAAAACTTGCCACCTCTTTACCCCTCACCCATTTCCCCAACAAATCTTTCATTTGATTTACATATTCCCCATTCCTCATACCCATATCCCTCTTATGATTCCTAAATTTAACTCTATATGTTTCAGGGGTAATCTGAAAATTTCACAAAACAGTATCTTTAAATTTACAATAGTCTGAAGCACCTTCAATTGGCATTCCATTGAATACATTTTGAGCTTTACCAGTTAATTTCACAATCAGGGTAGGAACTCTCTTGTCATCAGGGATTTCATGTATTACACACAGCCTGTCGAAGGTAGACAGATATTCAGCAATATCATCATCCTCACAGTATGCAGGACATAAGTGTTCCCACTTGTGGATTTTTGGAGTGATGGGAGTAGTTGGAGTCGTGGGCCTCTGGTTCTGCTTCTCTAGCAAGTCCAGTTGGTGTTTTCACACTCTCTTTTTTTTTCTCTCTCTCTCTTTTTCTTCCATAGGCCTTCTGTGTGTGCAGCCTCCTCTTTGAGCCTCATTTCTGTCTGCCACATTTGAAACTCGTGGTCCTTTGCCTTCTCTTCTGCTTCCAGTCTGGACAGCTCTAGTTTTGTAGCTGCCTCACTGGTAGTCATTCTTCTGCTTTCTTGTGCTTAATTCCCTCACCTGAAATAAACAAACAGAAAATAACAAAACTATGACCTCCTCCTGACTGTTAGCCACTGTACTTAAGACTCACTTAAAATCACAAATATCAGTGCTTAAAGTGTGAACTTCACTTGGAGTAACAAGCTGAACATACACCCTACTCACTACGACACTTTGACGTTCCCCTCTGGTATTATCTGGACTGGTGATCTGCTAGGTCACTCCAGTCCTCGACTGTGGGTGCCAGCCTTGCCCTGCTCTGCTGTGAGAACCCCACTCCTGGGCTGTTCACGCACAGCCTCTGGCATGTAAGATGCTTGGATTGTGCAACCGAATGACACTAGCCAATATCTCTGGTCCCAGACACAACCCTAAGAACCTTTATCTTGCAGTGTCCAGTTATGTCCCTGGGCGCTGCAAGCCTATATGAGTTTGTCAATTTAACAAAGAAATTGATACGCACCAGGCTTGTTAAACCAAGGGGAGTCTCTGACACACTTCAAACCAAACGCACTGCTTCAGGTAGAATAAACAAACACATTTATTAACTACTGTCATAAATATAAAGGGAAGGATAAACACCTTTAAATCCCTCCTGGCCAGAGGAAAAACCCTTTCACCTGTAAAGGGTTAAGAAGCTAAAGATAACCTCGCTGGCACCTGACCAAAATGACCAATGAGGAGACAAGATACTTTCAAAGCTGGAGGGGACGGGGGGGAACAAAGGGTCTCTCTGTCTATGTGATGCTTTTGCTGGGACCAGAGCAGGAATGCAGGTCAGAACTCTTGTAAAGAGTTAGTAAGCAATCTAGTTAGATATGCATTAGATTCTGTTTTGTTTAAATGGCTGATAAAATAAGTTGTGCTGGAGGGAATGTATATTCTTGGTTTTGTATCTTTTTTTAACTTAAGGTTTTGCCTTGAGGGATTCTCAATGTTTTGAATCTGATTATCCTGTAAGGTATTTACCATCCTGATTTTACAGAGGTGATTATTTTACTTTTTCTTTAATTAAAATTCTTCTTTTAAGAACCTGATTGCTTTTCATCGTTCTTAAGGTCCAAGGGTTTGGGTCTGTGTTCACCAATGCAAATTGGTGAGGATTTTTATCAAGCCTTCCCCAGGAAAGGGGGTGTAGTGCTTGGGGGGATATTTTGGGAGGAGACGTTTCCAAGTGTAAACTGTTCTTTGTGTAACACTTTTGGGGTGGCAGCGTTTAATCTAAGCTGGTAAGAATAAGCTTAGGGGGGTCTTTCATACAGGTCCCCACATCTGTACCCTAGAGTTCAGGCTTGTTAAACCAAGGGGACTCTCTGACACACTTCAAACCAAATGTAGTGCTTCAGGTAGAATAAACAAACACATTTATTAACTACAAAGATAAATTTTAAGTGATTAGAAGTCAAAGCACAACAAGTCAGATTTGGTCAAATGAAATAAAAACAAAACGCATTCTAAGCTGATCTTAGCACTTTCACTACCCTTACAAACTTAGATGCTTCTCACCACAGGCTGGCTGGTTGCCCTTCAGCCAGGCTCTTCCCTTTGATCAGCACTTCAGTCTACTTGGTGGTGATGTCTGTAGATGGAGGTGGAAGAGAGAGGAAGAGCATGGCAAATGTCTCTTCCTTTTATCATGTTCTTTCTTCCCTCTTGGCTTTGCCCCCCCCCCCAACTTCAGGGTCAGGTGAGCATTACCTCATCACAGTCCCAAACTGTCCAAAGGAAGTGGGGTGACTCTCTCAAGAGTCCAACAGATCCTTTGTTGCTGCCTAGGCCAACATCCTTTGTTCCTGTGAGGCTGGGCTGGGATTGTCCCATACATGCTCTGATGAGGAGTGAACTGCCCCTCTGTTCCTGAAGAGTTTTGCCTGGGCTTGTTTTAAGCCATGAGGACACATTTTCAGCCTCATAACTATATACATGAAATTACAACTGATAACATTACTATAACAGTACTGTAACAGCAATTACTATAACATCACTGTAATAATGATGCTCAGTGCATCGTGGGCCTTCCGATGACACCTATGTGCATGGGATACCACACAATTATTTTATAAGGATGAACATAGAGGTGTAGGGGGTTCCCCCGAGGTACAGAATGTGACAATAGCATTAATGTGAAATTAAGTTCTGCAGAGGACAGGTGCCCCTGGAACAGGGAACCAGAGTTTTGTTTACAAACAGAGGCAGGCTGATTAAAATAAGGGCTGGAAGTGGAGCTTGTAAAACAGGAATCCCTCTGTGGGGATGGTGGAGGGAGGTAGGTTTTGTTTTAGAGAGAACACACAGGACTCAGAAGCCAAACCCTCTGAGCCAAGATTACATTCAGAAAAGGGGGAGATTTGTAGGTGAAAAGAAAGGGCCAAAACCAAGGGAAGGGATAGCAGTGATATAGAGAAATTCCCACTCTACCTGTGGTACTTATGTGGTCCCTCACAATGTCTAACCTATTTCTCTTCACAGGTAGATGAGAGGTAGAGCAGTGCTGTTATCCCCATTGTACAGATGGGGCACTGAGGCAGAGAGAGACTAAAGGCCAAATTTTCTAAGGTATTTAGGCACCTAGTGGGATTTTCAAAAGCAACTGGAAGGTTAGGTGCTTTGTAAGCCCCACTAGATGCCCAGCTGCATCTTTGGGTGCCTAAAAGGTTTTCAAACTCTGTCCTTACAGCACTGGTATGAGGCATTGGCCTGTCTGGCACAGAAAGTCCATGGGAAGAATAGAACCCAGGTCTTGGTCCCTATCCACTGGACCAGCCTCTCTCTCCAACCTCTGAGGATGGAGATTCCACCACATCCCTAGGGTACCCATTCCAGTGCTTCACCACCCTCCTAATGAAGCAGTGTTTCCTAATGTCCAACCTAAACCTCCCCCACTGCAACTTGAGACCATCGCTCCTCCTTCTGTCATCTGCCACCACTGAGAACAGCCGAGCTGCATCCTCTTTGGAACCTCCCCCCCTTCAGATAGTTGAAGGCTGCTACCAGATCCCCCCTCACTTTTCTCTTCTGCAGACAAAATAAGCCCAGTTCCCTCAGCCTCTCCTCGTAAGTCATGTGCCCCAGCCCCCTAATAATTTCTTGCCTTCTGCTGGACTCTCTCCAATTTGTCCGCATCCCTTCTGTAGTGGGGGGACCAAAACTGGATGCAGTACTCCAGATGTGGCCTCACCAGTGCCAAATAGAGGGGAATAATCACTTCCCTTGATCTGCTGGTGATGCTCCTACTAATACAGCCCAATATGCCATTGAGGAAGAACAGGACCCCTTTGGGGTCTGGCCAAGTGCAGGGATTCCTTCAAGAGACTGTTTAAAAGCTGGGGCATAGCACAGATCCTGGAGACCCAGGACAGATCCCCACTCCTCACCCAGAGGTGGGAAGGGAACCCAGAAGTCCTGGCTCCCAGCCCACTGCTCTAACCCAATAGATAGAAGAAAAGGAGTACTTGTGGCATCTTAGAGACTAACATTTATTTGAGCATAAGCTTTCGTGAGCTACAGATCACTTCATCGGATGCATTCAGTGGAAAATACAGTGGGGAGATTTATATACACAGAGAACATGAAACAATGGGTGTTATACACACTGTAAGGAGAGTGATCACTTAAGATGAGCTATTACCAGCTGGGGGGGGAGGAAGAAAACCTTTTGTGGTGATAATCAAGGTGGGCCATTTCCAGCAGTTGATAAGAACATCTGAGGAACAGTGCGGGGGGAAATAACATGGGGAAATACTTTTACTTTGTGTAATGACCCATCCACTCCCAATCTCTATTCAAGCCTAAGTTAATTGTATCCAGTTTGCAAATTAATTCCAATTCAGCAGAATGACAGAGCCAGAAGAGTACCCAGAAGTCACCTACTACAGGACAGGCCCAACAAAGAAAATAAACTACTCTGAAACCAATAGATAGAAGTCCCCTCCCAAAACCAGTGCTGGAACCCACGAAGCCAGGCTCCCTTCCAGGGCCATATTACAGTTATTAGGGGCCTTAGGTAATGGAAGGGAAGGGCCTAAGTATGAATTACATATTGCAAAAAAAATGATGGTCATCAAACATTTATCTACATACATATTTACATATTTATTTATTTATGTAAAATTAATAAGTTCATTCTACTATCACTACATTCAATTCTTCAAACACATTTTTTCCCTCTAGCTTTAGCAAAGTAATGAAAGATGTCATCATACTTCAAAGACCTGATGATTTCATTCTCCATGCTCAAGAGGGACAAAGCACCGAGATGCTCTTGAGTCATGGTGGATCGAGGACATTTTTGACCCTTGTTAGAAAAGAGAAGGAACATCTCTACTATAGTACGTGATCATTAGTGACAAATACATTTGATCACATTGGGTTCAGTGATAACTTGGTACATCCAAATAGATTTGCTTTCGTCATTTTTTCTCGATATCTCTGAGAGTGATGTGAACTCAACAAATTGAAGAAATTCTTTAGTAAAATCTACTGGGAGATTGTCTGGGTACTTCTGACACAGACATTTGATATCTTCACTGACTTCAGAACTTGAAATGTTAGGCAAAAAATTTGTCAATACACTAAAGGTTTTGTCAATATTTTCGAAAGCCTCGATCTGACGTTCTAATGAACTCTTCAGTTTGTTAATGATTGTGACGAAGGTATTAACTATGAAGGCCTCCTTGTCACCGAAGGAGTGGGCAGTTGCGTTGTTGCATGTCTTCTGTCTTTTGTGGCATTTGGCTGACTTATACTCATGGTTAGCAGTCCTTGCAGCCCCCTGAATTTCATAGTCATGAAAACTATTCCGCATTTGTTGAAGAACAGTTCCAAGACTCCTCATTAGGTTTACAGCAGTGGAAAGGTCAATTTGAGCACTTTGCAAGCTTAGACTGCACCTGCTGAATGGCTGAAGTATAGCATTCCAGACCTCACACTGATGTGTTGAGCTAAGAAAGAGTCAAACTTAGCGATTAGCTCTAGAATGCCAAGATAATTGCCATTGTGTTTCGACTGAACAGTGTCATCTGAGCCATAGAATGGCAGACCACGCTCAGCAAGAAAAACTATGGTTTCAACTGCGTGTCTGAGAACTTTCTTCCAATAAGCACGAGCTTCCAAAAACTGGTTTTCCATTTTGGTATCAATTCTGCCACTAACTTTCTTTCGGGCCTGGTAACTGCTGACTGACAATGTATGCGGCTCCCTCATTGCATGATTGGTAACGTATAGAGTATTCTTCCAATCGTTAGAGCCTTCGCAGAACATTTCCCACGTTTTGGTATCAGAAAACAGGCGGCAATAAAAACAGTTCACTTTCTTCTTAGAAGGCGAACAGATGAGCCATTCTCGATTCCCAATCTGTTTGTTAGGCTTCACATATTCAAATATTGATTTGATTTGATAACGATTCTGATTGGTGTACTCTCGCTTTGTCAATGAAAAGTCAGCATCTAGATCCTGGCATTTCTGTGGGTCCTTCTCACAGACGTCGGGCCTTGATCGCCCGGATCACTGGAGAAGGGTGTGTTTGTATTACTGTCACGGGGAGAGTCTTCAGAGGAGCGGGGTGAGGCTGCAGCCAGAGAAGTCACAGGAGGCTGCTCCTTTTCATCAAGTGCAGGTGCAGCAGGTTCACAGGTTGGTATTCGACTGGACTTCTTCACAACCAGACTGAGTAGGAGTAAAAAACGTCAGGAGAGAAGGAGTTCCTTTCAGCACTACTCCTTGCCTTTGCCGTCTTCCTTTGGCCTCCTCCAATCTCTGCCATTCTCCTTTCCTCGACATGGTTTCTATTGTCCACTGTAGGCCTGCTTTCAGAGTAGCAGCTGTGTTAGTCTGTATTTGCAGGCCTGCTGTGGACAAAGTTCAGTATTGCTTGGGCCCACAAACACTTACTTAGCCCACAAAGACAAAATCACCACCACCATTAATTGAATTCACAATCTTGATGGATTAATTTGTACAAAGCAATACCTAATGAGACAAAAAAATTCTGATGGCCCTGCTACTGTCGCTCAGCTGTTACTTCAATATGGAATAGAGGACTTAAATTAGGGTCTAAAGGAGGGCCTAAAAATAGGAGGGCCTAAGGCTAGAGCCTTATTAGCCTGTGGGTTAATCCAGCCCTGCTCCCTGCCCCCTACTGTAATGCACTAGACTTCAACCGTCTCCCAGAGCTAGAAAAGAGAACCCAGGAGTCCTGCACTGACCACCAGCCTTTCCAGTGCCCAGCTGCCCTGAACCTTAGCAGAGATGAAATCCTAGGAGCAGAAGCCAGCGGGGATTGACACAATAAACAGATCCCCCTACACCCAATCCACAATGGCCTTACCTGAGAGCAGTGGGTGTGTGCAGGGGAAGCTCCTGCCTGGAGCTGGGGATGGGTGGGGGGCAGGTTGGCTCCCCAGGGCCCCTCTTCACTAGTGCTGAATTCACAGATCTCATTGACACTGACTGGGGCGCACGGAGGCTGAACATGCCCAGCCCCTCTCGGCAAGGCACAATCCTTCCATTTTCCCCAGCCCTAAGGGCCACCCCACACCCAGCCCCGCTCCCTCAGCAAACAGACTTCACCCACATCGGAGCAGCCACAGACTGGTTGGTGCAAATGTGGCACCGTTTCTACCAGGTGCTGTCAGCAGCAACAAGGGCCAGGGTCAACAAGCTCGGGGACCTGACTGACACATGCCAGGCCCCCACAGGGACCTGGGAAACTGAACACTTCCCCTGTGCCCCCTAGCCAGCAAACATTCCTTACCTACAGCACTGAGTCCGTGTGAAAAATACAGAAAACTTCATTAAGGGGACCAGGCACAGAGCTGGCACCTGGGAAAGCAGCAACCACAAATCATCTCGATATGTGCACTCCTCCTCCTCCTCCCCGTCTCCTGCTCTGCGGTCCGTGGAGGGCCTTGCCTCTCTCACAAGTTGCCCCATACAAAGTATATTTACAACTAATAACTAAACCACCCCCCTGCCCGCCCCGCAGTGCCTTTGGCAGTGCCCTTCGCTGCTGTGTCCCTTCTGCAGGGGTGAATCATAGAAGATTAGAGTTGGAAGAGACCTCAGGAGGTCATCTAGTACAACCTCCTGCTCCAAGCAGGATGTTAGAGGGCTTTCCCTCAACCCTCCCACTTCCCTGGTTCTTTTCATGCAGACAGCAAGCAGCGAAAGACCAGAAGTCCGAAGTGCAGACAATGTGATGTTTATTGGCGTTAGTTTCCAAGCAAGCATATTCCGAAACCCTTCACACCAGTCGGGCTTATCTCTATACGCTGATAGAGTCTGTTCCCCACATCCCCCTTCCCAACTCTGATGCTGCAGAGCCCTGCCTGTGTCCCCATTCTCATTTCCCATTCCCTATTCCCCACTTCCCGCCTCCTCCTTCTTAGCAGGCCCAAATATACCTGTAATGCACGCCCACAGTCCCAGCCCTTACAACTTAGGCTCATGTTCCATTTTGGGTCTGGGGTCTTCATCCCACCCCTTTTGTACCCCATAGGAGGGGTGAGGAGTGAGGTTGTGCTGTGGTCAGGGACGGGCATTTCTTTGGTTTTTTAGTGTTTATATCCCCCGCCGCAGCTCCTTTGCCCCTCTCCCTGCTTGCTTGACTTTGCCTTGACATAGAGGTTGAGGCAATCTTAAAGTGTGCTCTGGAGTAACACTTTAACTGCTCTTGTCTGTTCCCATTGTACTAACAAACCCAGCTGACCAGGCAGAAGCAACATCACAGTGTCTTTGTCCCTTGTTTACACATTTTCGTATAAAAAAGTCAAACTCAAAATTCTATCCCTGTTTACTAACACTCCACCCCTTTATTTTATTTTCTTCTGGAACCCTCCTGCCCAGGTATCCTGGGAAAAGCATCAGACAGATGGTGGCACATTTTCTGAGTGGGCCAGGTGTCAAGATGGAATGTGTTGATGCTCCATTTGCCCCACTGCCCTGCATGCAGTATAGTGCCCTGCACGTTCCCTCGTATGGACATACTGCACGTATATTCCAATGAGTGTGTCAGACTCCCCATAGGAATGGGCTCAAGAAGGTTGGGTCTGGGTTATCTGTTACACTTTGGTGGAGGACTGTTTACATTACTTATATGTGACAATTAGTGGGTGTACCTTGTGGGTCTGTGTCCCCCTTAACCACCGCAGTATACATTGCAGGATTAAGAGTAGTAGCCGTGTTAGTCTGTATTCGCAAAAAGAAAAGGAGTACTTGTGGCACCTTAGAGACTAACAAATTTATTAGAGCATAAGCTTTCGTGAGCTACAGCTCACTTCATCAGATGCATCCGATGAAGTGAGCTGTATCTCACGAAAGCTTATGCTCTAATAAATTTGTTAGTCTCTAAGGTGCCACAAGTACTCCTTTTCTTATTGCAGGATTAGTATACTTAAGAATAGGCCAATACCCACAATAATTCATAGTAAAAAAGAAAAGGAGTACTTGTGGCACCTTAGAGACTAACAAATTTATTTGAGCATAAGCTTTTGTGAGCTACAGCTCACGAAAGCTTATGCTCAAATAAATTTGTTAGTCTCTAAGGTGCCACAAGTATTCCTTTTCTTTTTTGAGAATACAGACTAACACGGCTGCTACTCTGAAACCTGTTATTATGCAAAATAATCCATAGTAATATTGTCAGCCCTGACCATCATAATATAGTCCAACATCCAGGCCACCACCAGAAACACTGGTTCTCCTCTTTTGACAGGGTTAAGATCCTGTTAATACCATTCTGGAGACTATATTTTAAATGTGTCAAATTGTTAGCAGTTGCATCAAGCTGCTCCTGCAGGTTTTGCATGCTTTTGTCTGTATCATGAGTCCATGGAATGTCCACAGAGAATGTGGTATTGTCCAAAGCAGCTCAGCCACATGGTATGGAATCAGGTAGTAAGCACTGGTCCAATTGTCCACAGCAACGAGTTCCACATATCCATTTGTGCACTGAAGTCCTGCTGGCAGCGTTTTGATGTGTGTAACTGTGCCAGATGCTGGTGTAATTGTGTCCCCAAGTGTTGTGTACATTCCCAGCAAACACTCTATATCCCCCCATATATATAACCCCTAATGGCCCCCATTTGCAACAGGCCATTAATTCTGCCCCTCCATGGCCACTGAGGAAGGACACATTCAAATATTTTCTCTCGACAAACAATTACTTAAGTGAATTATTGTCTGTTTTACACCATTCCATCCTCCCCATCTATCTCCCAGTGGTTGCCACCGAGCTCCTCCTTTTCTCATTATTCTCAAAGGGCGCATGGGGACCACCTTAGTAGCCATCCCATTCCAAGGTACCACAGTAACTATTACACAGGGGCCAGCCCCAGAGTTTAGCATTTTGTATCCCCCTACACACCTCCCCACTACCAAGTTAGCCTTTTGAAGCCATCCTCCACCCATGTCACGAGGTTTCCTGTCCATTGAGTTAGCCGCAGGTTCACTTTTGCCACCCTTTTCCATCCCACTGCAATTGCAGACCGTTGCTGTGCCAGTAGCTCATTGAATTGCTGCTGCAATTTCACATTTCGGCTTTTCAATTGCTTGGTTATTCAACTGTCCCCCAGGTTCCATACACCCAATCCTGTGGTTCCTGCTCCCTATAAATCCCTTTTCCAGTGACGATTCCATGTGTGTCCCCTCACCCACCAATTACAGTTTTACTTGAACCCTTCTACATATGTACTGCAGTTGGGGTGTACCCGATCCACCCACCATTCTCTGGGGTGTACCACCCATGTTATGGATTGGAAAGACAGGTTGAAAAGCGTTGGTTGCATCCACTCCCACAGTGGCTCCCACACATTCATCCATCAGGAAGTATTTCCGGCTCCAGGCTGTGGCCAGTTTAGATCAGGATTCTTCTAGCTTGGCATCCATATTACCTGTAGGGTTACATTAACAGCAACAATTGTGATTAGCAGCAATGATTGTTCCATTCCATGTCAGGGAGTCATAGATACTAAGGTCAGAAGGGACCATTCTGATCATCTAGTCCGAACTCCTGCACAGCGCAGGCCACAGAATCTCACCCACCCACTCCTATGAAAAACCTCACCTATGTCTGAGCTATTGAAGTCCTTAAATCATGGTTTAAAGACTTCAAGGAGCAGAGAAGCCTCCCTCAAGTCAACCATGCCCCATGCTACAGAGGAAGGCAAAAAACCTCCAGGGCCTCTCCAATCTGCCCTGGAACAAAAATTCCTTCCCGACCCCAAATATGGCAATCAGCTAAACCCTGAGCATATGGGCAAGATTCACCAGCCAGATACTACAGAAAATTCTTTCCTGGGTTTTGAGTCCTTGGTTTTGCTTTGTGAGTGCACCTATAAGATGCATGCAACATAATTTATCCATCCTCCTTAATCCCCATTTTGTGTCTTTTATTTGCACTTGATTTCCAAGCTTGGGTAGACCGTGCTTCCCAGGCAAGTCATACAATGCACTGACCTTTGCTTTTATATGTGTTAATCCTCCTTGTACAATATCCACCAAAATAATGGTAATAACAAGACCAACAGCACAAACACATGACACAATCGTCATTGTGACAGTAGACCCATGGTGCTCTGGGTTATTTTCCCGCTGGTGCCACCTTGCTTGTGGAGTGTCTGAAAAACAAAATAAACATGTCCTAGCCCCCTGGGTGGGGACAGATTATTGCCTAAAAATACCCCTTCCTTTTATAAATCTTGATAACTGTAGGAAAAACAGAAGAATTAACTCCATACTTTCCTTGTTTTGTTCTACAGGCAGGATAGTGAACTATCCCACTGTTCATTCATGAAATTCATGAGGTGGTGTACCTCAGTTTCCCTTCTTATCATAGCTCCTGTCTCTTAAAGTGGTCTGTTAACTCTGCTATTGACTCCAAATCCTGTAGTGCCAAATCATCTTTAACCACCCCAACTCTAAATTTACAATCCTCCAGTAGCCTTCGCTGGTGTAGCACCAAACTTGAAAGATTACTGGCAGCTTCCCATAATGCCGCCTTTACTTCAAACCTCTTACAAGCAGACTGAAGTGCCTCCTTTCCCTGGGAAGCACCTTGTCCCCATGGAAACGGACCTCCCCTTACATTTACCAAAGAGGGTGGACTCCTCAGCCAGCCCCCCATCCCTCTGGGTCCCCTAACACTGCTCCCATTTCCTTCTTAATCTCATCCCAGGTTGACCCCCATGACCCAATGGGCCCTGATTCTTCCGTATCCACTTATCCAAAAAGACATTATCCCAGCTTCCAAAGACCTGCAACTTACATCATGAGAGCCTGCCATGCCCCCTCCAAGCAGCTGCATGGACAATTGGGGAGGGGGTCTTATGTGGCTGCTACTTACCTGTCCAGGGTGATGCATCCCAGTCATGGCACCAAGATATTAGAGGGCTTTCCCTCAACGCTCCCACTTCCCTGGTTCTTGTCACACAGACAGCAAGCAGCGAAAGACCAGAAGTCCGAAGCGCAGACAATGTGATGCTTATTGGGGTTAGTTTCCAAGCAAGCATATTCCGAAGCCCTTCACACCTGTCAGGCTTATCTCTATACGCCGATAAAGTCTGTTCCCCAGTATTCCCTTCGCAGCTCTGAGGCTGCAGAGCATTTGCCCCATGTCCTCCTTCCCAGCTCTGAGGCTGCAGAGCGTTTACCCCATTCTCGTTTCCCATTCCCTATTCCCCAATTCCTGTCTCCTCCTTCTTAGCAGGCCCCACACTTTGGCTCCCCTAGCTCCAAGGTCCACCTTCGGTGGGCTCTGTCCCTCCTGAGGCTCTCCTTCTCTGTTGGTCCTGCTGACTGGACGCCTGCGTTTGTAGGTTACGGGGTTAGCTGGCCGCCGGGGAAGGTGTTGTGATTCCTCTGGCTCCATTTTGAGGAGGTTCCACCCAGTCAGTCTGTCCCTCCTCCTCGGACTCCTGGACCTCTGAGGCCCATCAGCTGCCAAGTAGTCCTCCATTCGTTCTGTGGCCTCCGCCAGGGTTTTTGGTCGGTATCGCCGCACCCACTCCTCCCCTCCACCTGGGAGGATCTGAGTGAACTGTTCCAGGACCACTTGGGCCCCCGACCATTTCTACGACTCCAACCACCACCAGGCACTATCCTGCAGAGGTTGGGCTACCGCCCGGGGTCTTGCCCCCTGTGAGTACCTTTCTCGATGGAAGTGCCAGCGATACATATCAGGGTTAACCTCTGTCTGGTCCAGGATGGAGGCCTTCACTCTCCCGTAGCCCAGGGCATCCTGGGGGTCTAACCCCCGGCAGGCCACCTGAGCTGGATCCGTGAGATAGGGAGCTAACAGGGTAGCCCAGTGCTCCGGCGGCCACCTGGCGGTGGTGGCTACCTGCTCGAAAGTTACTAGAAATGCCTCGGGGTCATCACTGGGTCCCAATTTTGATAGCCATGTCAGTAGACCAGCAGAAAGGGTCCCAGAGTCCTGCCTGGCTGGGCTGGAGTTCGGCATCCCTGTCAGGTGCACCAAGGTGGCCATATGCTGGATCAGGCACTCTTGCTGGGTTTGGTGTTGCGCAGCCAGCTCTCTCATCATTTGTTGTTGCTGGGCCAGGATTTGTTGCAACAGATGTGCCTGATGTTGCTGCTGTTGGGTGGTTGTTGCTGTTGGCACTCCAACAGCCATTTAAAAATCTTGTAGGTCTCCATCTTGGGCAGAGTGACAAGCTGGTGAGTGAAAGAGGGTTACTCTCCTAACAATCTCCTCCCTCTCAGGCCTTTCAACAGGGTCCGATCACTGCCTGTATTCTCCACCACGTGTCGCAGGGTATGCGTGCCCCATTCCCTTTTTGGGCTGGTCGGGGTTGTGATACTACCGTGATTACAGTCTATCCGACTATCCCTAGGCTGAGAGCAGCATGACCCAATGGCCGGAGTCTGTATGGCTGCTCTGGGGATCAGGGCTGTGTGGCCTACTGGCCAGAGTAACAGGCCACTATCCAGGGAGGTGACAGCCAGGGTTGGGGGACCTGGGCCCTCCCTGTTCCACTGGGTCCAAGCCCAGGCCCCTGTCAGCAGCAAGTGTGGTCACCACCCAATCAGCAGGGATCCTACCGCAACACACTGACTTTCCTTGGGTGGGTGATGCCACTCACCCCACCTCCCTGGACCACTTCCTACTGTGTCTCCTGAAGCTAGGGTACATACGTCATCAGGGTGTCCAAGCCCCTTGGTGTAGGTAGCTCCCTGGGATTCTGACTCCAGTTGGCTGGCCATAGACAACAGGTCTCTCATCTGGTCCTAGGGATCTCTGGTTCCCGCAGTCAAGTGCTGAAGTGGCTCCTGGACAGGCGCCTCCGCAAAGTGACCTCCCTCCTGGGTTGTCAGCCTAGAAGGAGCTGGGCTGCTCCCTTTTATACTGAGGCAGCAGTTGGAGCATGCCCAGCATGGTCTGAAAGGTGGGACTTCCACTGCCCATAGTGTGGGGTTAACCCTTTCTTCCCTAGTGTGGGGTAGGCACATCCCATCATAGGCCCCCATCCCTGATGGCTTTTTGCTGAAGCTGCTGAATGCACTGACTGTGCTGAGTGACTCTGATAAGGGCCCCTTTCCCTACATTAGCACTGTAATTGCTATAGCTGGCTCAGTAGTAGACCCTGGGCAGTGGAGCTGGTGTACCAAGATGGCATTGATGAGGTGGTGGTGTGGTTAAAGACAATGCCCCCTGCCAGCACCAGCATAGCTGAAATCACTATCGCTGGGCCAGCCTGTGGGGCTCTGGACCAGGCAGCTTCCCCTGGCAGCTGGAGGGGGGCTAGCCCAGTGCCCTCCAGGGCTGTGGGATGGTGCAAAGCAGAATTGGGGTTCATTGGACATTCACCCCTGCAGAAGGGACACAGCAAGGAAGGGCACTGCCACAGGCACTGTGTGGGGTGAGAGCAGGGGGGTGGTTTAGTTATTAATTGTAGACACACTTCGTATGGGGCAAATTGTGAGAGACTCAAGGCCCTCCACGGTCCGCAGAGCAGGGGAGTGGGAGGAAGAGGACTGCATGTATCGGGATGATTCGTGGTTGCTGCGTTTTCCCGGGTGCCAGCTCTGTGCCTGGTCTCCTTAATTAAGTTTTCCATGTTTTTCCAACTGACTCAATGCTGTGGGTGAGGAACATTTGCTGGCTAGGGGGCCCAGGGGAAGTGTTCAGTTTTTCCAGGTCCCAGGGGTGTGTCAGTTTCAACAAGGTCCCCTAACTAGTTGACCCCTAGCTAGCTGACAGTCCCGGGCAGAAACAGTGCCAGATCTACACCAACCAATCCATGGCTGCTCTGGTGTGTGAGAGGTCTCTTTGCTGAGGGAGCGGGGCTGGGTGTGAGGCGGCCCTGGGTAATGATAATGAAAGGACTGTGCCTTGCCGAGAGGGACTGGGCGTGTTCAGCCTCCGTGTGCCCCAGTCAGTGTCAATGAGATCTGTGAATTCAGCACTAGTGAAGGGGGGCCCTGGGGAGCCAACCCTCCCCCCTCAAATCCAGGCAGGTATAGTGGCAGATGAGCTTCCCCTGCACACACCCACTTCTCTCGGGGGATCTGTTTATTGTGTCAATCCCAGCTGGCTTCTGCTCCTGGGATTTCCCCTGTGCCAAGGTTCAGAGCAGCTGGGTGCTGGAGAGCCTGGTGGTCAGTGCAGGACTCCTGGGTTCTCTTTCCTAGCTCTGGGATGGGGTTGAGGTCTAGTGCAGCGGTTCTCAAACTTTAGCAATCCAAGGACCCCCATTTTGATTTAAAATTTTTCATGGACTCCCAATTTCCCGTTTAGCCCCAGGCCCTGCCACCACTCCACCCCTTCCCCAAGGCCCGACTCTCCCCCACCTCTTCCTGCCGCTGCTCCACAGCTGTTCTGCGGCATGCAGGAGGCACTGGGAGGGAGGGGCGGAGTTGATCAGTGGGGCCAATGGCCCTGGACATGAGTCACAGACCTCTAGCGTACCCTCACGGACCTCAGTTTGAGAAACCCTGTGCTAGTGCATTAGAGCAGGGACCCAGGAGTCCTGGGTTCTGGCGCTGGTTCTGGGAGGCCACCTGTGTCTGTTGGGTTAGAGCAGGGGGCTGGGAGCCAGGACTCCTGGGTTCCATTCCCAGCTCTGCAAGAAGAGTGGGGATTTGTCATGGGCCAGCCCCCCAGGAGGTCCTGCTCTTCCTCAAGCATAGACCACATATCCTCAGTGCCTTTAGGGCTCCAGTGAATCCAGCTGAGACAGACACCTGGTCAGAGACTTGTCCGCTCCTCAGGGCCCAACACACCTCAGCAAGGATTTGCAGTGACACCAGGAGCCTTTACAATCCATCAGGTTTATTAGCTAGAACCAGCTGAAGAAGTCACCAGGTTAGCGCAGAGAAGCAAAGGCTAAGACACCGTCCATCCGGGCCACGCCAGCGCACCACCCAGCCAATCCACTTTTGGCCCTCTCTCTTTGTCAGTCCCAGGTGAGAGCTCTGCATCTCCCCAGAGGCCAGCTCTTATCCTAGCCTCCTGCCACCCCTCAGTCCATTCACCTCCTCCCCCAGGCCTATGCTGAGTTCACATGTTCTGCCTGCGGAGAGGTGTCAGTTGTTCAGGCTTTGGGGTCCCATTGTCTTTCTGGATCCTCCACTGATACCACTCGGTTTCAGCCAGTCCTCTAACGCCCAATTCATTCCACCCCAGACAGCTACGTGACCCATCACCTCATGGCTTCTGCTATGCCCCAAGAGCAGATTTAACCCTTCTGCACCCACTGAGGAGCAAGGCAAAGTACGGGGGAAAACTGAGGCATGCCTAGGAATTATACAAATATTACAGAAAACTCCCCTTTGTTACAGGGTTAGAGCAGGGGAGGCTGGGAGTCAGGACTCCTGGGTTCTAGTTCCTGCTCTGCTGTAAGCTCACTATTACAACACATCTATATTATCTCTCTGAGGTATTTGTTTAGCAGCCAGAACGGCAGTAACTAGACACCATCTGTTCAGCTTGTCAGGCTGGTGATGTCGCTTAGATTTGTACTGTGTGACCCTTGGAAGGTCCCTGCCTCATCATTCATTTCCCTATGTTTGGAGGCACCGTGGTCTAATGGCTAGAGCATCAGGCTGGGACTCTGGAGCTCTGGATTCAATTCCTTGCTGTGCCACTGCCCTGCTGGGTGACCTTGTGCCCATCATTTCCTCTCCACCCCTTTGACTCTTTAGACTGTGAGCTCTCTGGGGCAGTACCTACCTTGTCTGCACACAGGCCAGTACAGTACATTGGAGCTCAGGCTAATGGCTTCAGTATGCCAGTGGCCCAGCGCTACCATGAGAACAGCTGTGATTCGTGCAGTGGTGGCTTGAGATGCCACCTCAGGACTGGGAGGATGGCGCTCAGGTCTGTGGCTGGTGTCTCTTGTGCCCATGCTCAAGGTCACACTGACCTCAGGTTTGGCAGGGACCTTGGGGTGTTTTTGCAACATGTTGCGTGGATCGCTTGCTGGGAGCAGCTGGGCATCTCCCCTAATCAACTCTCTGTCTTGCAGGGGCCTCAGCTGTTGGCAGCACCTCGATTTCTCCTGTTTTCTGCACTAGTTGAGTTACCCGAGGGCTGAAATGCTTTTGTCTAACAGGAGTCACTAGGCTCAGCATTAGGGACATGTGGGTGAGGTGCAATGGCTGTGCTACACAGACTGGATGGTTTGATGGTCCCTCCTGGCTGAAGCTCTGAGACGGGGCCCACACTAGCAACTAGAGAGAGGTCAGAAAGCTGGGCTCTGATTGCATGTCTGCCTTCCATGCCCAGCCCCCTGCTGGGCTACAATTACTAATGGTCTCAAGTTGCAGTGGGAGAGGTTTAGGTTGGATATTAGGAAAAACTTTTTCACTAGGAGGGTGGTGAAGCACTGGAATGGGTTACCTAGGGAGGTGGTGGAATCTCCTTCCTTTGAGGTTTTTAAGGTCAGGCTTGACAGAGTCCTGGCTGGGATGATTTAGTTGGGGTTGGTCCTGCTTTGAGCAGGGGGTTGGACTAGATACCTCCTGAGGTCCCTTCCAACCCTCAGAGTCTATGACTCCTGCTGTTGCATTGTTAGAATATAGATATTTAGGCCTGCCTGTAAAAGCCTCTACTTTAATAACTTAGGTGTATTTTTATCACTTAGCTAGTTACAGGGGTATAAAAACAAAGACTCAAAATCACAGTCCACCTGTGTATGGGCCTTCTCTCCCTTGGGAGAGTCTGAGGCTTTGTTCTTAGGCTAAGGCCTTTGGCTAGGCAGCAGGGGCAGCTATAAGCTGGGAAGCGTATGGTCACATCTTTACATCCCAAACCAGTCACACTGAAATAAGGTGCTATTGGGCTGTTAGAAAGACGATCCTGTCCTGATAGTGCCTGTCACCACCAGACAAAGAAACAGATCTTAAGCTGGTTGAAGAAAACTTAGTTTGACAGCATCCTGTCTGGCAAGAAATCACTTATCAATGGTTGTGGTTGTGAAACGCTCATTTCTGTGTGTTTTATCTTTATGCCCCCCACTTTTCTATTGTTAATCTGTCTGGTTCTCTAATTGTTTCTGTCTGCTGTATAATTAATTTTGCTAGATGTAAGTTAATTAGGGTAGTAGGATATAATTGGTTAGAGAATTATGTTACAATATGTTAGTTGGTTAGTTAAATTTCAGTAAAATGATTGGTTAAGTATAGCTGAGAATATTACTATATAAACTGGGGTCAAACAGGAAGTGAAAGGGAAATTGGAATCATGTTTGCTAACGGGGGGAACGGGAATAAGGAATGGGGAACAGGGACACAGGCAATGCTATGCGGCATCGGAGCCGGGAAGGGGGACACAGGGTAAAGGCTCTGCGGCGTGGGAGCTGGGAAAGGGAACGTGGGGTAAAGGCTCTGGGGCGTGGGAGCCGGGAAGGGGGACACAGGGTAAAGGCTCTGCAGCGTTGGAGCTGGGAAGGGGGACACGGGGTAAAGGCTTTGCGGCGTGGGAGCTGGGAAGGGGGATGCGGGATAAAGGCTCTGCAGCGTCAGAGCTGGGAAGGGGGACATGGGGAACAGACTCTATCGGCGTATAGAGATAAGCCCGACTGGTGTGAAGGGCTTTGGAATATGCTTGCTTGGAAACTAACCCCAATAAACATCACATTTTCTGTGCTTCGGACTTCTGGTCTTTTGCTGCTTGCTGTCTGCGTGACAAGAACCAGGGAAGTGGGAGGGTTGAGGGAAAGCCCTCTAATATCTTGGTGCCATGACTGGGATGCATCACCCTGGACAGGTAAGTAGCAGCCACGTAAGACCCCCTCCCCAGTTGTCGGCACAGCTGCTTGGAGGGGGCATGGCAGGCTCTCATGATGGTAGTTGCAGGTCTTTGGAAGCTGGGATAATGTCTTTTTGGGTAAGTGGATACGGAAGAATCAGAGCCCATTGGGTCACGGGGGTCAACCTGGGATGAGATTAAGAAGGAAATGGGAGCAGTGTTAGGGGACCCAGAGGGATGGGGGCTGGCTGAGGAGTTCACCCTCTTTGGTAAATGGGTAGCGGAAGAAGGTCCCTGTCAATGGGGACAAGATGCCTTCCAGGGAAAGGAGGCACTTCAGTCCGCTTGTAAGAGCTTTGAAGTAAAGGAAACATTATGGGAAGCTGCCAGTAATCTTTCAAGTTTGGTGCTACTCCAGCGAAGGGGTGGTTACAGATGATTTGGCACAGCAGGGTTTGGAGTCAAAAGCAGAGTTAACAGACCACCTTAAGAGACAGGAGCTGGGACTTGGTGCTAGAGGAGTGGAGAGAAAAAAAGTTTTGAAGTGAAGGCAGGGTTTGCAGGAGTGGGTAACAACCCCACTTTTCTCCCAGAGCCAGGATAAAAACTTGGGGGTAAGGGTCCCAGCTGTTTAAACTTCGGGAGCCCTACCCTTTGCTCAGAGCTAATGATATCCTTTTCTTCTTCTTCTTCTTCTCCTCAGTTTATTCAATTTGGTTGGGAGTTGTGGAAATGTTAAAAGGTAACCGTTGTGAAGACGTTAAAGAGGAACAGTTGTGGTGTTATAAGAAAGAAGTTTTTGATTTGATGATAACACCCAGTTATGTAAATGTAATTATTTGTGCAACTCGGTACAGTCACATTGGGAGGAACCCAGGTAGTTAAACAAATTATACCAGGGGGTCAGGTGGCTACTACCACCACTATGTTTTTGTCCCCAGGAGCCTTTATAGCTATTCTGAAGGAAAATGGGCCCTTTTCTCACAGAAATGGTCTGTAAAGAACTGCTGCAGGCAGTCAGATACTCTGATCTATATTATTTAACAACTGGACGAGTTAATCAAAATCACCAAAGGAAAGTGTCATAAATATAAAGGGAAGGGCTCTCCTTCCCCCCATGTGTTCTGTGGGGAGTTCATCAGCCCCTCAGGGCACCCTATGGGATTGGGCCCCACTCCTGCGAGGCTAGCAGCTGACTGCACAGCTGCTGTGGGTCGGTGGCTCACTAGGAGACAGGCACCGACCTGCAGGCTTAGGCCTGGCCGACACTTCGAAACTCAGCTGACACAGCCCTGGAGCTCAGGGGGTGAAAAATTCATGCCCCAGAGCAGTGGTCCCCAACCTTTCTCGTGGGAATAGCATATTGCCAGACATCCCATCGCTGAAATGCCACCGCAGAGAAGAGGCAGAGGCAATAAGCACCGCCGCCGAAATGCCGCCGGGAAACGGCAACGCTTCTCGGCAGCATTTCGGCGGCGGGGTGTCCTGTGGACGCACCAAAATGCACCAGCGGGCGCCATGGCGCCCATGGGCACCACGTTGGGGACCCCTGCCCCAGAGCAACCCAGTTAAGCCGACTTAAGTCCCAGCCTAGCCGGCTGCTGTCCTCACTCAGGGATGAGCAGTTCCTGCAGCGAGGGAAACAGCACTGCCACCCCCCCAGGAAGTGTCCACACCATGGCGCTTCTCCGCCACTGTGCCTGCAGTGTAGACATGGCCCTGGGCCCTGACCTCCGGGAGACGGGCGGGGCTTAGCACACAGCCTTCTCTCCCACATTTCCCATTAGCTGGCTCCCGCCTAGCTCGCTGGCTCTTGTTACTCCCATTCTCAGGCACCTCTCTCCCCCATCCATCCAGGGGTCAGCCTGGGCGCCTGACTCAGGCCTCGGGGATGACCTCGTTATTCCAGCAAATGTCTAGGTCCTACAACGCTCAGCGTCACCACCCACAGTGCCTCCATGGAGCTGGGCCTCAGTTCCCCTCTGTGCACCGGAGCCAACCGCCCTTCCTCAGCTCCTGTACCGAGTGCAGCCTGTCCCAGCACCACCCAGCGTGCTCTACTGGGGCAGGTGGGTTCTGAGCCGTGTCAGGGCAGAGCCTGTGCTGGCCCAGCATGAATGCTGCTGGCCCGCATGGGCTCTCTGGGGCTGGACTCCTTTTTGTTACATGTTTCACTGGGGCCTGTACAGCACCTGGCGTAATAGGGGCCTGGCCCATGACTGAGGCTCCTGGGTGCTACCATAATACCATTCATAACGTCCCCTCTTGATTGAAGGACCTCAGCTGATGTCACTAAACCCAGACATGCGTCGTTCCAGAGGCCCAGATCCTACTGGCCTCTGCCCTAAAGCAGATACCTGCATGTGCAAATGGGCCAAATCCTGAGGGTTGTTAATTCGGGATGATCCTCTGTTCTACTACAAATACCCTAGCCACTAGACTGGCTCCCAGGGGTTTGTCTGGGCAGGGGGTAGCCTGTCCACAAAGACACCTGATCGAGGTCTGGGATCACCCGGAGAGGCTGAGGCAGGTGACAGCAGGGCTGGAAGGTTACAAAGGGCCGGGGCTGATCTATTTCCGGTCTTCGTACATTTTCACCAGCTAAAGAGGAGGGGCACCCCAGAGCGATCCCCCCGGCTGCTGCAGGATCCTGACGAGGTAAAGGGGACCTTGTGACCTGAACCCAGACAGACCCCGAAGGACTCCCAAGGGAAAGGCAAGCTCACAAGTGACATTGGAGTGGGGGATGGTTGTTTCCTTTATGACCTGGGCTCTCTGGGCTCTATTAAGTGAAGAGCAATGGGGCTAGAACCCTGTGCGCAGTGTCTGTGCGCGCCAAGCTACACTGGCCACACGGTCCCTGGAAGAGGGAACCCAGCTAGCCCATGTCTTCAGAGGGAATTCTGGGAGAAGGGGGGGTTTAAGCTACTGGGCTACTTGGGGTTCAGTGCTGGGTCTGGGGCCTAAGGCAGATGGACCGTGGGGCTCTGTTTCTCTGAAGGGGTAACAGAGTCAATGCCCAGGAAATATGCCCCAGAGCCCACAGGAGACATCAGCGCTGCAGCCAGCCGGCTGAGACCCAGACAAGCTCAGAGCACACGAGGCGGGGGCGTGTTCAGTGTCTGGACCCCCTTAGCGATCTGGTGAGCCACCAGCAGGGGCAACCCAACATCATCTGGGACAGAGGACTGTATGGGGGAAATAGGAGGGAGGCAGAGTTGTGATCCCTGCCCATGCTCTAGCCCTGGGTACCAGAGACCTGGAGTCAGGGGAAGAACTGAGCCAGAGAAGCATCAGCAGACCCAGATCCAAGTTTATTCATTGCACTGAGAACAAGAGGCACAGCATGGTTCTGTGCCAGGGCCCACGGCAGGGGCAGCAGGCCAGATGGGGCTCTCCGGTGCCCCAGGCTGGGTCTGGGCATCACTCCAGCCCTATCTTGCAGCAGCGCGCGGCCGTCCAGTCGATGCCGCTGCACTGGCAGTGGCAGGTGGAGTCGGTGCGAATGTCCCAGGAGCCACAACCCATTCCGCAAGCGCAGCCCGTGGGCTTGTACCCTGTGGGGGGATGGTGGGAGGTGGGGTTAGGGGAGCAGCTGGTGGCAGGATGGGAGTTGTGGGCGGCAGCAAGGTGCCCTGCTCTCTCCTCCTCCCCAGCACCCAGGGCATGGCCCTGTGGCTCCCTTGCAGCCAGGCCATTGCCCAAGCAAGGGAGGTCAGTGAGACGTCCCAGGGGTCTGATCCAGGGGCCCACATTGGTCCCAGCTCCACAGCATCCAGTGCCCCCCAGGGACTCAGGAGTGGTGCGAATGCCATTGCTCCAGGCACCTGGCAATGTAAGTGCAGGGAGGCCCCAGTCAGGCTTGTTGTTCATCGTTGCCCCAGCTCAATACCCCCCCAGGACTGCAGAGCGGGTGGGGTCTTTGCCCCAACGGCCCCTCCCTCCTTGGGCCTGCAGGGCACTCAGGAAAGTGCTCTCACCTGCTGGGCAGGAGACAAGTGCCCCGCGCGCCGAGACGTCCTGGCAGACTAGCTTGGCTTTGGCCAGGGTGGCGGACACTGCAAGGCAAGAGGCAGAGTTGTAGCCAGCAGGACCCTGGGTGCGGAAAGGCTGCCCCGCCCCCCAGGCTCAGGTGGAGAGAAGTTGCCTCTGCCCCAGCTGTTACCTGGGCAGGTGGAAGCCACCCAGCCTCACTCCATGTGGCGCTCTGCTCCCCGGGGTGGTGGCTGGGCTACATACAACCTCCGCCCCCGGAGCAATAGAGGCTCCTGGCCTGAGATCTGGAGGTCTCATGTTTGATGCCAGTTGCCCACAGCCTCCCAGAAGAATGTTACCTGGTAGAAGCTGCTGGGCATTCAGCAAGACCTCCCTGGGCTGTGAACAAAGGGCAGGGATGGAGGTAGCAGAAATAATTCCTGGCTGCTTCCCACAGCCAAGGCACCCTAGGTGCTGGAACTGGGGGCGCTACCATACTCCCTGGCTTGAAGAGGTTTCCATCATATACAGTTTTTACAGTTTGGTTCTCAGCTCCCCCTATACAAATTGTTCCAGCCCCACTGAACGCAGCCATATCCGGGTGAGCAGCAGCCAGCTGAGAGAGATGGGTAGAGCCAGCCCTGAGAGACCTGAACCAGCCCCACTCAGCTCCTGGGTGAGGTGGTGCTAGCTGTGCAGATGGCACCTCATGGACCCAATCTCCAGAAACTCCCATGGGGTGATTGACCAATCCAGCGGGTCTGTGGCTAAGGTATTGGGCTGGGCTGCAGGAGATGTGGGTTTAATTCCTGCCTCTGCCACTGACTCCCTGTGTGACGCTGAGTGAGTCAGTCCCTCTGGGCTTCGGTTCCCCTCTGTGCAATGGGGATGATGATCCATCTCTTGGGCAGCTCTTTGGGGCAGGGAGCATCTCACCATGGTCTGTGCAGCGCTGTCATGACAGGGCGCAGAGCGCAGCCACTGGAACAGAACTAACACAAATGCCGGCTCTGTGCTGTGCTCAGGCCTGAACCCAAGCTGAGGAACAGCAGGAGCCCCAAGGGTTCCAGCTCCCCCTCGCCCCGTTTACACACTGAATGGGGCTTGTGGCACCTTAGAGACTCTAAGGTGCCATAAGTACTCCTTTTCTTTTTGCGAATACAGACTAACAGGGCTGCTACTCTGAAACCTGAATGGGGCTTGTAGCAGATCTGGGATGGGCAGTCAGAGAGCTGCCCTGGCTGGATTGGCAGGAACAGAGATTGAACCTGGGACCCCTGGCGTCTCTGCCTAAGTCAAAGCCCCTATCAGTAGCAGAAACTATGTGGCTCTATCACTAGAGAGCGATAGAAAGCCACCATGTGGGGCACAGATAATGTTGCTTTATATATGGCTGGTTGTCTCTCCCACTCACAGGCTTTTCCAGGAAATTCCACTCAGTGGTTTAGTTGATCCCATTACTCTTGGTTTAAAGAGCAGGAGAAGATTGAATCAGTCACTGATGCTGCCTGTGTCGTATCTAAACAATGCACAGCTGAGCAGGGCACTTGGGCAGGATGGTGCAGTGGTTAAACCATCACCCTTGGTCTCGGGAGGACTAGATTCAAGCCCCTGCTCTGTCACAGACTCCCTGTTTGATCTTGGGTAAGTCACTTAGCTTCTCCGGCCTAGATCTACAAAAGTCCCTTGTTTCTAGACACCGTGAGAACCACGTAACTCCCACTCGGCCGCTGCCAAACACCTCAGACACCTAATGCACCTGGCGCCTAAATATTTGCAGTAAGAATACACTGGAGACGGTGCAGGGGTCAGATGCTGTGTGATGGGCAAGAGTAGAGACAGATACAACAGAGAGTGTAAATGAGCCAGTTTGGGAGGAAAACCACAGTTTTGGCAGCTCCCAGCACATGACGAACTGCAAAACCAGTTCCCTCGCCCAGTCTGGTGGCTCAGACCAGAGACTACCGGAACTTCGCTTTTTGCTGCAAAGTTCCATCTCCCAGCCTCCACTAGCTGTGAGCTCCCATCTCTGGGGGAGGAACCCCTGGATCAGTTACCTATGGAGCTAATTGTTCCCTGCACCTTCAGATCAACCACATTGTCGATGATGCACTGAGCCTCTGTGTGGCATCCGGGCACCAGGAGGGCGAGCAGCAGGAACACGGCAGCCTTCATCCCGCTGGGTGCTGAGCTACCTGCATGGGAGAGACCCGGCCAACATGTGAGACCCCAGGACAGGAGCTGAGGTGCACACAAGGCAGCGGAGTGGGGCACAGGCAAGAGGGAAAGCCACAATGCCAGGGAAGGGGGTGAGGGTCAGAGGGGAGACAGGCAGGCCCATGAATGCAGGGGATGCGGGGAGGAGAATATGGGCAGCTGGAAGGGATACTGAGGGGTGGGGGAATGTAATGGCAGCAGATGGGGGAAAGGGAGGAAGGATTTGGAGCAGGAGATTAGGAGCGGTGGGTGGGTGGGGAGGCAGGCAGGATGGTAATGGGGAGGGGGTTATTGGGGAGAGCTGGAATGGCACCCCCATCCTAGGGGCTAGCAGAACAGGACTGCCTCCATGCTACCAGTGGGGACCATGTTCACTGGTCGTTGCATTTTCAGGCTGAAATCCACACACACACACACACACACACACACACACACGTGTGAGGGAAGGGGGTTCCTGTTAAAAGTTTGGACCCTTAGAATTAGCTCCTTAGATAACTGATCCCCCCCAACTGACCCCTCCCCAAAACAAAATTAAAGCACCCACAAAAAGAGCCTCGTCTCTCTGTTCCAAGCTGCATCTGTTTCACTCAGGGCATGACTGTAAACCAGTTCGGTGAAAGCCGTGCGAGTTGCAGTGCGGACGCTCTTACTCCAATGGAATCGCCATTTGGTAAGGGATCGACTTAAGCAAAACTGACAGACGCCTGGTGTGGCTCAGGTTAGGGCTGGGCTACACACCATTTTGCACTGAGTTATCCATTACAGACTGATCTAGTTCGTGCCATGCCCCACTGGGGTGGATGCAGCTAGAAGTGTATAAAAGCATTTATAGTTAAAGAGTTTTTTAGTAATCAGTATCGTTAAATCGGTGCAAAACTGGGTTTAGACCAGGCCTCTTGGGATTAAAACCAGATTTACATTGATTTTGTTTGAGGGTAACACTTTCACATGATTTAGGATTCTAACTCCCAATGACTTTCAATGAGACGAGGCTCCTAAAGGCCAGATACCAAAGGCATTTAGGCACCTAATGATGCACATAGGCAGCTAAGCCATTTTTGAAAATGGAACGTTGGCTCCTAAACTCTTTAGCTGTTTTTAAAAACTTTATCCCAAGCTGATCCCTTGGTACATGGAGAGGAGCTCGGTTCACATTGGATTAAGAGTGCCTCCACTGTGCCTAGAACCAGATTAACTCCATCAGTTTTGAAAGCCATTGAAAATTACATCACAACCACCCTGACTATGGCCAAGGCCCTAGGGAGCTGGGCACATACAGGAGCTGTGCCCCAAATCCTGCCCCAAGGCTCAGTCTGGAGAATCCCACCCGACCAACGGTACAAACTCACCTTCTGGCACAATCTTGCAAGATGCCCCTGTAAATAGGAGCCAGCTGGAGCAGAGGTGGCAAAATCTTCCATTTGACATTGACAATTGAGTCTCCCATCACACAAATGTGGGGAAACCCCAGAGCTGTTCCTAACAAAGAATGTTTCTTTTGCAACTTCCCCGTTTGCTCAACCCCTGCCCAGTTCTTCATTGCCAGGGCCAAATTCTCCCCTGGTGTAACTCCATTATGTTGGTGGCATTACAACAACGTAGGCTTTGGCTCTGAAGGTCTGGACAGCCCAGGGGCTCCCCCCCGTGGGAATTTCCCGGGTATGTAAGGGGGTTGCTGGAAGGCAGGGCCACTCTAGGTTTGGCACCAGCTACCTGCAGATTGGAGACGAAGGGGCGGGCTGCGTTGCAGCTGGAGGTGTAATTAACTTTGCTGGAGCTAGCGAAGTGAAAATAGCAGTGTAGCCTCAGTGGCGCAGGAGGTGGGATGGGACAGCTGCCCCGTGCATGCACCCTGGGTCCCGGACAGGATCATACTCTGTGTGGCCAGCCCATCCCACCTCCCGTGCTGCCGTGACTACATAGCTGCTCTAGCCTGGTAGCTCAGTCGGTTCCTGAGCTGGAAATTACACCTCTGGCTACAGTGTAGAGGCAAGTGCCAGAGATGGGCTGGAAATGCACCAGCAGGAATTGTAGCCCAGCACGGGGCTGGGCATGGTGGGCAGACATGCAATCAGAGCCCAGCTTTCTGACATCTCTCTAGTTGCTAGTGTGGGCCCCGTCTCAGAGAGCTTCAGCCAGGAGGGACCATCAGACCATCCAGTCTGTGTAGCACAGCCATTGCACCTCACCCACGTGTCCCTAATGCTGAGCCCAATGACTCCTGTTAGACAAAAGCATTTCAGCCCTCGGGTAACTCAACTGGTGCAGAAAACAGGAGAGATCGAGGTGCTGCCAATGGCCGAGGCCCCTGCTAGGCAGGGAATTAATTAGGGGAGCTGCCCAGCTGCTCCCAGCAGGCGATCCACGTGACATGCTGAAGAACAAGCAAAACCAACCCAAGGTCTCTGCCAATCTGACCTGGGGGAATTGTCCTGAATAACCCCAAACCTGGGGTCAGCGTGACCTTGAGCATGGGAGCAAGAGCTACCCTCCAAAGACTTGAGTGCCATCCTCCCAGCCCTGGGGTGACGGGCACCTCTATGCACCACTGCACAAATCACAGCCATTCCCAGGTAGCGCTGGGCCACTGGCACACAAAGCCACTAGCCTGAGCTCTCATGGTCTAATGCACTGTACTGGCCTGTGTGCAGACATGGAAGGAGAGACAGTCCCTGCCCCAGAGAGCTCACAGTCTAAAGAGAAAAAAGAAAAGGAGGACTTGTGGCACCTTAGAGACTAACAAATTTATTTGAGCATAAGTGAGCTGTAGCTCACGAAAGCTTATGCTCAAATAAATTTGTTAGTCTCTAAGGTGCCACAAGTCCTCCTTTTCTTTTTGCAAATACAGACTAACACGGCTGCTACTCTGAAACCAGTCTAAAGAAACAAAGGCCTGGGAGAGGAAACTGACGTAGAGAAAGGAGAAGTGACTGACACAAGGTCACCCAGCAGGGCAGTGTCAGAACAAGGATCAGAACACAAATCGCCAGAGTCTCAGCCTGGTGCTCTAGCCATGAGACCACAGGGCCTCTAAACACAGAGAAATGAATGATGAGGCAGAGATCTTCCAAAGGTCACACAGTGCAACTTTAGGGAGACAACATCGGCATAGGGGTGCACAGCACATTTCATTAGGGTGTGCACCGAGGAGATTTTGTTTATTTTTAAGGTGAACATTTATTGAATACTCAATCATAAAGGACATTATTTTTATTCATCAAACAAACTAAAGAAACTAAAACTGAACTAAACTTAATTTTTTTTAAATTAACAACTAAACTTTACTTTAAAAATGAGACACAAAATACTAAATTTTTGCTGTAGTGATAACCAGGCGTATACAAAGATACAGTCAATTTTCATGATCTTTATCTTTAACCAGATAATGAGCTAACCCAAATTGACCAAAACAGATTAAGGTTTCTTCATCTTCCTGTCCTAGAGAATGAGATGTCGCTCACCCGGTGTTATGGACTTAAATTCCTCAATCACATCATTGATTAACTGATGAAGCCAATTCTTGTTCAACGTACAAAATCATGAGTGAGTCGAGGCGCTGTTGGGACATTGTACTTCTTCGTTTGTTTTTTACATGTGCTAGTTTCGAAAAGGCTCCGTCACATGAACAGCTTGTCTGCTCCTTTTCTTATCTTAACAACGAACCGATCCATATTTTAAAATTAAAAGGGTACGTAATCATACGATTGAATTAAAATGTAAAGCCATGGGCTTGTTATGCTAACCCCTGTTCCACGTCCCCTGACTGTTCCAGGGATTCCCTGCCCCAAAGGCCCCTGGAGCTCAGGCGGGCGGGGCAGGACGAGCTTGCCCACCCCTGCATTAGGGTGTGCCTGGGCACACCTGGCATGCATGCCTATGATCACCGGCCTGACAAGCCAGACAGATGGTGTCTAGTGACTGCCATTCTCGCAAAACAAGTACCTCAGAGATAATATAGACGTGTTGTAATAGTGAGCTTGCAGCAGAGCAGGAAATAGAACCCAGGAGTCCTGACTCCCTGCCCCACCTAACAGACCCCGCTTTTCTCCCAAAGGGGGAAATAGAACCCAGAAGACCTGCCCCCCTGCTCTAAACCTGTAACAAAGGGGAATTTTCTGTATTATTTTTATATTTCCTAGGCATGCCTCAGTTTCCCTCAGTACTTTGCATTGCTCCCCAGTGAGTGCAGAAGGGTTAAATCTGCTCTTGGGGCACAGCAGAAGCCATGAGGTGATGGGTCACGTAGCTGTCTGGGGTGGAATGAATGGGGCGTTAGAGGACTGGCTGAAACCGAGTGGTATCAGTGGAGGATCCAGAAAGACAATGGGACCCCAAAGCCTGAACAACTGACACCTCTCCGCAGGCAGAACATGTGAACTCAGCATAGGCCTGGGGGAGGAGGTGAATGGACTGAGGGGTGGCAGGAGGCTAGGATAAGAGCTGGCCTCTGGGGAGATGCAGAGCTCTCACCTGGGACTGACAAAGAGAGAGGGCCAAAAGTGGATTAGCTGGGTGGCGCACTGGCGTGGCCTGGATGGACGGTGTCTTAGCCTTTGTTTCTCTGTGCTAACCTGGGGACTTCTTCAGCTGGGTTCTAGCTAATAAACCTGACGGTTTGTAAAGGCTCCTGGTGTCACTGCAAATCCTTGCCAAGGTGCACTGGGGCCTGAGGAGTGGACAAGAGTCTGACCTGGTGTCTGCCTCAGCTGGATTCACTCCAGCCCCAGAGGCTCAGTCGCAGAGGCAGTGAGGATACGTGGCCTATGCCTGAGGAAGAGCCTGCAGGACCCCTTGGGGGACTGGCCCACTGCAGAGATTCCTTTGAGGGACTGTTTAAATGCTGGGGCATAGCACAGATCCTGTGGACCAGTGACAGATCCCCACTCCTCACCCAGAGCTGGGAATGGAACCACAGGGCACTGACCACCATCCTCTCCAGTGCCCAGCTGCCCTGAACCTTGGCACAGGGGAAATCCCAGGAGAAGAAGCCAGCCAGGATTGACACAATAAGCAGATCCCCCTATACCCAATCCACAATGGCCTTCCTGAGAGCAGTGGGTGTGTGCAGGGGAAGCCCCTGCCTGGAGCTGGGGGGGAAGGGCGGGGGGGTGGGGGGGAAGGTAGGTTCCCCAGGACATCCCTTCACTAGTGCTGAATTCACACACCTCATTGACACTGATGGGGCTCCTGCTGGGCACGCGCAGCCCCTCTTGGCAAGGCACAATCCTTCCATTGTCTCCAGCCCCAGGGCAGCCGCTCACCCAGCCCCACTCCCTCAGCAAACAGACTTCGCCCACATTGGAGCAGCCACGGATTGGTTGGTGCAGACATGGCACCGTTTCTGCCAAGAGCCGGGGTCAACCAGCCAGGGGACCGTGTTAAAACTGACACACGCCAGGCTCCCCCAGGGACCTGGGAAAACTGAACATTTCCTCTGGGCCCCCCAGCCAGCAATTGTTCCTCACCCACGGCACTGAGTCCGTGTGAAAAACACTGAAAACTTCATTAAGGGGACCAGGCACAGAGCTGGCACCCAGGAAAGCAGCAACCACAACTCATCTCAATAGGTGCACTCCTCCTCCTCCCCCTCCCCTGTTCTGCGGAGCATGGAGGGCCTTGGCTCTCTCACATTTTGCCCCATACAAAGTATGTCTACAACTAATAACTAAACCACCCCCCTGCTCTCCCACCACGCAGTGCCTGTGGCAGTGCCCTTCCAGAGATTGGTGCCCAAAGCCCTGTCCTTGGAGCCCGCTGCCCTGTGGCTGAGGCTAGGGGTCGGTGCCTATGGCCAGCACCTGCCACTGCATGGTTGGAGCCTGGGACTGGAGCCGGGAGCCAGCGCCTGCTGCCAGCTGGAACCAGGGGCAGGAGGCTGAAGCCCTTCAGCTGGACACCAGGGTTGCATGGCCAGAGCCAGGGGAGGGTTCAGTACCTGCTGCCCCGCGGTCAGAGCCTGGGGCTGCATTGCCAGGTCCCTGAAGTCCCGCCACTGGAACCTGCCGCCCAACCCTCCCGGGTTAAGAACTCACCTTGCTCCTGCAGCATTGTGCCCCACTTCTCTCCAGAGGCTGTGCAGAGTGGTGCATCCAGGAGCAACAAGGTAAAAGGGGGCAGGGCGGAGACTTCCCCCTGCCCCTCCCCCCCCATCATTGCCTAAGAGGCTGTTGTGGCCGCACGAAAAGCCTCTGGGTGGCCTCATTTGAGAAATGTTGCCCTAGAGTACAAGGCAGAATATGCTGCTCTGTTCCTGTCAATGTGGGGCTATGTATGCTGGTTTGTTATTGTAGGGTCACACAGGAGTGCTGGGGACTGCATACACTCGTAATTATAGGGTAGCTCAGTAGAGCAGGGAGCTGCATACACTGGTTGTTATTGCAGGATTGCTCCTGAGTGCAAGGTGGAACCACCTTCCCCGTCCCCAAGTCTGGGGCCTCGTAGGCTTTCCCATCGGCCACTTGATTTCACCAGCGTCAGTGGGGGATAAAGCCCAGAGTCTGAGCTATTCTGACTTTAGCCATCAGGGGAAAGCAGAGGACAGCAGATCCCCCTGCCTCCTCATGACCATACGGACACTGGCAATAAGATTTCGAATGGCCCCTAACTTTGGGTGCCCACCTTGAGACACCTGGAGCCTGGATTTCAGAGGTGCTAAACACCTGCAGCTCCCAGCGGGGCTCGTGGGCACTTAGGGTGTGTCTACACTGCAGTTATGTGCCCACGGCTGGCCCGGGCCAGCTGACTCCGGCTCATGGGGCTGGAGCTGAGCGGCTGTTTACTTGCAGTGCAGATGTTCTGGCTTGGGCTGGAGCCCGAGCTCTGGGACCCTCCCACCTCAAAGGGTCCTAGAGCCGGAGCTCCAGCCTGAGCCCCAAAGGCTACACCACAGTTAAACAGCCCCTTAGCCCGAGCCCCGGGAGCTGGAGTCAGCTGGCCCGGGCAAGCCGCGGGTGTTTAATTGAAAATCAGCCACCAGCCGTCTCTTGGTGAACACCAAAACCTGAAGCATCCAGTGCTGGCCATTTACTCCCTACCAAATCCCTGGACCTGAACTCCATGGGTGAGGCCACCTTGCCTGGCCTGCATTTGGCTCTAGGCTGCATCTACTGGGAGCCTAGCAGGTCCTCTAGGTTTCATGTATCGTGAGGGCAGCACCTGGTTCTGGGAAGGCTCAGTAATTGGATGAGTCTGTTCAATTACACGGATCTGCTTCTAGCCAGGCCAGCATGAGGCGGTTGCCGATTGTGTTTTGCTTGGCTCTGTAAAACAAAACTAAATCAAAGTGGCTGGTGGAAGCAGCGCAATGAACATTTAATAAGAATCAGTGTCAGAGCTAATAGCGGGCCAGGGGGCAACCGCCCCCCTCGGCAGCCATTAGGTATTCGTGACTTTTCAAGCCAATAGGTATAACTGAAGGTGGAACCACCAATGACCCAGCTGCCTCCTGGTTCCACCACTGCTCAAAATGTAGCTCTGCTGATGCTAAGAATCCGGAGTCTATTGAGCAGGAACATGGGACAGACAGCGCCCTTGCTTGGAGAACCCATGCTTTGCAAAATGAGACATGGACTTTCATTCACCCTGCACTGAATTGCAGCCACTACTGAGGTGGAGTACAACAGCTGCATAACAACACACAGCAACACTGCACAGGGATTGCTTGCCCAGCACTGAAATGCAGATACCTCTGGGGTAAGATGCAGCAGCTGTTGAACAGCCACAGAGCGACACTACTCACAGTTTAGAGCAGGATGTGAAAAAGACTCTCACTTCTGTTCGAAAGCTCTGGGGGAGTTTACAGAGACAGACCATGCTGTTAACCTGAGCTGAACAGCAGCCAGGACACAATAGATTGGGTCTGCACTGCGGGTAACCAGACAACAGCTCTGCCACGAGGGCATTTGTTCTGATTGACTGAGGGAGGGATGGGGCAGGGAGCCAGTCAAGCCTGGGGAACAAATTCCTTCTCCAGGACGCTTTGCTCCAGGATCTTGCAGCCCAGGCTCTACGGCCATTAATTCCTGCACCACGCAGCTGGAAGGGAAGGGCTGGGGCAGGTCTCTGCGCTCCACATGTCACAAGCAGACAAGGCAGAACGAACCATGTCACAGAATGAATCAATTGCAGAGCCTGGAATAGAACCCAGGAATCCTACCTGCCAGCTCTCTGCTCTGTTAGACCCCCACTCCACTTGCAGTCAGGATAGAACCCAGGAGTCCTGATTCCTAGACACCCCCCCACCCCGTTTGTCTAACCTAGTGGTTCTCAATCAGGGTTACGTGTGTCCTTGGGGGTACGCAGAAGTCTTCCAGGGGTACATCAACAGGCTACATAAAAAGCATTAGCAAAGCAGTACAAACTAAAATTTCATATAGACAATGACTTGTTTATACTGCTCTCTATACCATACACTGAAATGAAAGTACAATAGTTATATTCCAATTGATTTATTTTATAATTACATGGTAAAAATGAGAGAAAGCAATTGTCAGTAATACTGTGCTGGGACACTTATATGTTTATGTCTGATTTTGTAAGTAGTTTTTAAATGAGATGAAACTTGGGGTACGCAAGACAAATCGGACTGCTGAAAGAGGTACAGTACTCTGGAAAGGTTGAGAGCCACATCTCTAACCCCCTAGGTCTCCCACCACTCCCAGTGCTCCGGATAGAACCCAGGAGTCCTGACACCCAGCCCCCTGCTCTAACCATTAGACCCCACTCCTTTCCAGAAGCGGGTGATAGAACCCTGGAATCCAGACTCACAGCTCTGTACGTTGTGTGGACGTGTTGTGTAATTGGACAGAGATACTTTGCAGTGTGCAGCTTTGCTTGGCTCATGGGGCCTTAATGGAGAAATTCTGTAGCCACTGGGTGCCATCTGGTGGCTAGAGGTGGCTCAGTGGGACTTAGACGTACAGTCCATGCTGTGATATCCAGGGCTGGTGGAGGCCCTTACTCTGGCAGAGCTCACTCAGGGCAGCTGGACAGTCAGCCCCAAGGGCACACCCTGTGCCCGAGGAAGTTGAGCTGCGGACTCTGGCCACCGGGATTGGATGCCTACAGGGAAACGTGACCAGGAGTTAATGAGGCTGGGAGTGACCTTAGCTCCGGCAGCATCCCCTCTCCTGCTGCTAATGAGCAGCGGCAAGGGGCAAGACTAACAATTGAGCCACGTGTGGATCAAACCTGAGACCCAGGCCTCTCTCTTGAGCCAAAGGAGGAGATCCCTTGGCTGGAAATCAGTAGCAGGTTGTTATCCTTAAATTGGCCACTATGGGGACACATGCACCAAGCCAGAGCAGCCTTAGGCCAGCCCAGGGTAGAGGTCCATGTAGGATTTGCCCCAGCCCTGGTAGAGTTGCATCAGAGGCTGCCAAGTAGCTGCCAGCTCCCAGCAGCCATGATGCCCAGCAAGGCACTGGGCAGTGCATTGCTAGTGCCCTTTGCAGCTGTTCACTAGGCTACTGGGAAGGGAGGGAAGCGTGAGGACGAGTCCTGCACCAGGGGAAGGACTGGGCCGGCTGGAGGGGCCTGGCTGGTGAAGTTCTGGTTGAAATGATTGATGGTTTCAATGCTCCTGGGATTTTCTCGGATTCGAAATGTCGGCCCAGGTGCCTGGAGCCTCATTACGGGAGGGTCCCACGCAGTGGATGTGACCAGAATCCATAGAGCTTGGATCAGAGTGAGGCGAGCAAGGGCCCTGGCTCGGGGGCTGGAGTTGGAGAGTGAGCAGCCCGGGGATGGGGAGCTAGTTGGAGTTGGGGACGAGGGGCCTGGTGGGGGGCAGTGAGAGGCCCAGGCCCCCGCCTCCCTCTGCGCCCCACGGGACCAGGTGGGGGTTCAGTGGGGACCTGCGTGGCGCTGTCACCAGGCGCCTGCCCATTGGTGCCCAGGCCTGGCCCCCGCAGCGCCAGAAGTGGGGGGCTGGGGCGTTGGGCCGTCATCCGCCTTCAGACATCGACCCACCAGCACCCCAGGTGCTTTATACTGAAATCCGTCACGGGGGGGAGTCTGTCCATCCGTGACACTGGGGGCCCAGCGCCACGGACACGCCCCAGAGCAGGGCGGGGAGAGGCCAGGGCGCGCCCAGGGGCAGGAGCAGAGCCGGGGCAGAACCCAGGAGTCCTGACTCCAGCCCCGCCCCCCCCTCCGCGGGCGCCGCTGAGTCCCACTTCCCCCGGCAGGGCTCGGGGGGGGGGGGGGCGCGGCCACAGGCTGGGGGGCGGGGCTCGGAGGGGGCGTGTCTCGGGGCGCGCAGAGCCGGAAGCGGCGGCCCGGGAGCAGCGGGAGGCGGCGATGGCCCCGTCCGGGCTGAAGGCGGTGGTGGGCGACAGTGAGTGCGGGGCAGGGCCCGGTGGGGGGGGGCCGTGGCGCGGCGGGGGCGGGGCCCGGTGGGGGGGGGCCGTGGGCTGTCTGCCCCACCCCCAAGGGCCGCCCCTTCCCTTGGGCTGGCGGGGGGGCGGCGGCGTCTCTTTCCATCGGGTGACTCCCGCCCTCCCGTCTCCCGTCTCCGTCTCTGCCCCGTCACCCAGCCCGCTGCTCAGCCTCCGACAGAGGGGGGGGGCAGGACTCCCTAGCGGCCAATGCTGCCGGATGCCCTGTGTGCGTGAGGGCCCCAGGGCCGTTTGTGGGTTTCCCCCACCTCCGCCCCCCCAAAGGATGATCAGGGAGCCCCCCCCCCCCAACGACGCCCAGCCCCGTATTGGGTGAAAGCCACCCCAGCACAAAGCCGAGTTGCCCCAGATCCTTTAGCAGTGCCCAGGAGCGCCCCTGTGCCAGCAGGGGCACTTCCGGCTTCAGAGCTCGCTTGAAGTCAAAACGAAAAGGAGGACTTGTGGCACCTTAGAGGGACTAACAAATGTATCTGAGCATAAGCTTTCGCGAGCTACAGCTCGCTTCGTCGGATGCACTTTGAATTAGCTTCTTAAACTCTGACCCCGTCCCAGCGACAGGTCAAGCCGCTGAGCTGGAGGGATCTCGGCAATAGCTAGGCAGGATCCAGGGACTGACATCCGCTTCTGTGCACTGTTGGGTTCCTTGGCCCAGACCTCCGTGTCTTAGATTGATGGCTGGCCCCCATCGCTGTGGTATCTGGGTGTCTCACACTTTTTAGTGTATTAGCCTAACCATCCCCCGGCTATTATCCCCTTTGTGCAGAGGGGCAATTGAGGCACAGAGAGACTCAGCAACTTGCCCAGGGTCACACACAGAGTCTGTGGCAGAGCAAGGAATTGAATCCATGGTGTCTCAGATCCAAAGCTCGCACCCTCAAATCCTCACCACTGGGCCATCCTTGTTCTCTTGCAGCTGCCTCAATCCTGTCTGCTCTGGGTGGATGTTAAATGTCCTGCTGCGCTTTGTGAGGTTTTGTCCTGGTGTGCTGTGTGGAGGTGGTTGTGCTGAGCCCCAGAAGTGGCTGCATTTTACATAGTTCATAAAGAAATATAGCCACGTTTATAATTATTAAAGTCTCAGTCGCGCCAGGCCAAGAGGCAAGAGATTAGGCAAGCGAGCCGTAGGCTGTGTTTTGCATTGCTCAAGGCCGCACGCAGGCACACTAAACTCTGCCGATTTCCCCATTGCTGAAGGGAAGGTGACAATTACCCTTTCTGGGTGATGGTGGAGATTTAATCAGCTGCTTCCTCAATCTGTGTAGCGTTTTCCATATGCAGGATCCTTTACAAGTGCTGGTTCTTGTTGTTTTCACTTCCACTTGGTAGTGCCTGTCCATGATGGATCAGCCAGGTGTGGTTTCCCATTGATATAACCTCCAGGATACAGGAGGGATAAGGATCTGTCCTCCTTATGTCATCTCCTTAAGCTCTCCTGCAAACTGTGTCCTGCTTGGTTTTGGACTGGGGAAGCTCCCCAGGGCTCCAGACACAGGTAGAGGGAGACATCTGGTGCTTTTTACAGGCTTTGACCTGGTTTAAAGCACCACTTGGGGGAAAGAGGAGAAACTGGCAAGAAGTTATAGACTAGCACTGATCCCATAATCGATTATGCAACAGATGCCTGGACAACTCATTAGTTCATCTGATGCCCTTGTGAGGGAGGTGGATAGAGATTAGAGCTAGGCTGGGCCAGGCTAGGCAGAGAAACCACCAGGTGAAGTTAGGGTTTGTGTTATATTGAAAGCTGTGTGAGGTAGGGACTCTCTCTTTTGTTCTGCATCCAGTGCCTAGCATAATGAGGGCCTGAGCCAGCTCTGCAGCTCCTGGGCTAGATGCTACTGCAATGCATGTAGTAGGTATACCAGGCAAGGCAGCTCCAGCTGCCAGGTCTCTTCCAAAGAGCTGATTCTGACATAGCTGTGCAAGGCCTCTTTCCAAAGGCTTTGCACTGCGGTAGCCTTGTCTTTCCTCTGTAAAGATCCAGTAAGACCAGCATCAGATGCTCCATTTAAACAGCCATCTGGGGAATGCCTGAAGGCAGAACTTTGCTGTCTTGCGTGCTTTATCACCGGCATCAAATCCAGCAGCCTCTCCTTTCTTCTCAGGAGAGACGGAATAGCTGAGCAGCTGAGATTGTGCCCTACGTTGATGTAGAGAGGTGTCATGTCACTAAGGCCTTGTCTGTGGTTGGGATTCAGTTCAGCAGCCAGTGTAGTGATCCTAGTATAAATCTCACAAATGAGGAGGAAAGCTGTAATTTGCACTGCTTGAAACACAGGTATAGCACAGTTTGCTCCCATGCAACTTTTCTTGGCTACTTTTGTATGTTACCCCCTTTTCCCTTCACCAGCTGTCTTGTCTCCTTAGACTGTCAGCTCTCTGGAGCAGGGACTGTCTACTACTGTCTTTATACAGTGCCTAGCACAGCACCAGTTCTTGGTCGGTCCCCAGGCACTACAGTACTCATGATCCCTAGCTCTCGTCTAGTGTTTTTTGTGAGTAGAGCTCAAAACGCTTTGCAGAGGAGATTAGTATCATCTGCCTGTTACTAATAGGGAAACTGAGGCACAAAGAGGGCAATGTGACCGGCCCAGGGTCACCCAACAGGGTAGTGACAGAGCCAGGAATAGAACCTGTGTCTCCTGAGTCCCATCCTGTGCTTTCTCCCCTTGACCACACTGCCTGTACTTGGTCTTTGCACTTGTTGCTAGTCACCAGTGGCTGAATCCCAAGGATAAATCAGGCCTAAAACTTTATTTTCCCAAAATGTCATAGAGCATTTACCCTGAACCCCCGACCAGTTAAAATAAGCAAAGAGTAAATGATGGGATGCCGTGGGCTTCAACTGTAGGGTCTCTGTAATGTTGATCTTGTGCAGTGTAACAATTAAGCATGGTACAATTTTCTGCTTGTTTGTAATGGGTTAAGGAGAAATGGGTCACACTTTGTTTTAGGAATCCATTTTGAAGGGGTTATAAATAAGATATTTGAATGAATGGGTAATCAATTACAGAGTCTACTGGATGGGTAACACCTTTCACTAGTGCACTTAGCCATCTGACACTTGCTACTCATATCTAACATGCTTATAACTTCTGTTAACCCATTATATGTAGAACCTTAAAATCCAGCCTGTCTGATGGGATGATTTGCAGTTATCTGTTATATCCTTCTATGTTTTGCTCTAACTACTTTACTGTAGAAGAAAGAAGGGTTTAGTCACAAGCATTAACATTAAGTGTATCAGTGAGATCTGCTGCTAAGAGAGGCAGAATTCAGCTGGAGAAAAATGAGTAATCAGCAGACAAAGTAATCCACATAGCTTAGGTTCTTGAATAACGAGAATGGGCTGTAACTTTACATTCTCTCTGTTGGGGAAGGCTCGGCAGTTCTTGTAGAGCTGGGGAAAATCTTTGTTTTTTCAGTTGTCTGTTCCCTTTGGAAAATTCCATAACTTGCAAACTCTGCTGTGTTTGCTTCCAGCAGCTGTTATCAGAACTAGGTCGCAAAGGGAAGGAGGGGAATGGAGGGAGCGTTCGGAGAGAACGTTCCTTCCAGGCGGGGGTTGGGTTCGGCATAGCCCAGCCTGCCTTTCAGTAGTACCACATTGTAATGCAGGATGTGATTGGCACCTCCAGGCCTAGGATTCGGTGACTGTGCTGGCACACTGTGGGTCATCCTTTCCCATCCCTGCCGCTCTTCTCTGCAGCGGGAGATGGTTTGGGGTGAACTTAAACATGGCTAGAGACTGCAGAACTTGGGAGTGTTAGAAGAGTCTGGAGGCACAAAACCAAATCCCCAACCAGGGCAGGGTCAGGTGTGTGGCCTTTTTCCATTCCATGGCACTGAGATCACAGTATATCAAAGGCAGCAGTGCCGTCCCATCCCTACTGACGTACAAGGTCCACCTTGTTATGCTGAGAATAAAGGAGGCTTGAATGGTTCTGTATCTACCTGCCAATTAAAAAAGATGTTCCTGTGGCTAGCAAGCAGCAAGCCTGCGGGATTCCTAGCAGCACTAGACCCTGGAGTCGGGAGCACGGGCTGGGTATCTGCACAGGGAAGAACATTTGTAGCCAGCCGCTGACAGAGGACAATATGACGATGTGGAAGTCAACAAATGGCTGCGCCGGTGGTGTAGGAGAGAAAGCTTTGGATTCTTTGACCATGGGATGGTGTTCCAAGAAGGAGGAGTGCTAGGCAGAGACGGGCTCCACCTAACAGAGAGGGAAGCGCATCTTAGCAAGCAGGCTGGCTAACCTAATGAGGAGGCCTTTAAACTAGGTTCATCGGGGTAAGAAGATCAAAGCCCTGAGGTAAGTGGGGACGTGGGATACTGGGAGGAAGCAGGAGAGCGCGAGAGAAAGCTCCTGCCTCATACTAAGAAAGCAGGACAAACGGCAAGTTTTCTCAAGTGCCTATACACAAATACAAGAAGCTTGGGAAACAAACAGGGAGAACTGGAAGTCCTGGCACAGTCAAGGAATTACGATGTGATTGGAATAACAGAGACTTGGTGGGATAACTCACATGACTGGAGTACTGTCATGGATGGATATAAACTGTTCAGGAAGGACAGGCAGAGCAGAAAAGGTTGGAGGAGTTGCATTGTATGTAAGGGCGGTATGACTGCTCAGAGCTCCGGTATGAAACTGCAGAAAAACCTGAGAGTCTCTGGATTAAGTTTAGAAGCGTGAGCAACAGGGGTGATGTCGTGGTGGAAGTCTGCTATAGACCACCAGACCAGGGGGATGAGGTGAATGAGGCTTTCTTCCAGCAACTCATGGAAGTTACTAGATCACAGGCCCTGGTTCTCATGTGAGACTTCAATCACCCTGATATCTGCTGGGAGAGCAATACAGCGGTGCACAGACAATCCAGGAAGTTTTTGGAAAGTGTAGGGGACAATTTCCTGGTGCAAGTGCTGGAGGAACCAGCTGGGGCAGAGCTCTTCTTGACCTGCTGATCACAAACCGGGAAGAATTAGTAGGGGAAGCAAAATTGGATGGGAACCTGGGAGGCAGTGACCATGAGATGGTCGAGTTCAGGATCCTGACACAGGGAAGAAAGGAGAGCAGCAGAATACGGACCCTGGACTTCAGAAAAGCAGACTTTGACTCCCTCAGGGAACTGATGGGCAGGATCCCCTGGGAGAATAACATGATGGGGAAAGGAGTCCAGGAGAGTTGGCTGTATTTTAAAGAATCCTTATTGAGGTTACAGGGACAAACTATCCCGATGTGTAGAAAGAATAGTAAATATGGCAGGCAACCAGCTTGGCTTAACAGTGAAATATGGCTTGCTGATCTTAAACACAAAAAAAGAAGCTTACAAGAAGTGGAAGATTGGACAAATGACCAGGGAAGAGTATAAAAATATTGCTCGGGCATGCAGGAGTGAAGTCAGGAAGGCCAAATCACACCTGGAGTTGCAGCTAGCAAAAGACGTTAAGAGTAACCAGAAGGGTTTCTTCAGATATGTTAGCAACAAGAAGAAAGTCAAGGAAAGTGTGGGCCCCTTACTGAATGAGGGAGGCAACCTAGTGACAGAAGATGTGGAAAAAGCTAATGTACTCAATGCTTTTTTTGCCTCTGTCTTCACGAACAAGGTGAGCTCCCAGACTACTGCACTGGGCAGCACAGCATGGGGAGGAGGTGACCACCCTCTGTGGAGAAAGAAGTGGTTCGGGACTATTTAGAAAAGCTGGACGAGCAGAAGTCCATGGGGCCGGATGTGCTGCATCCGAGAGTGCTAAAGGAATTGGCGGATGTGATTGCTGAGCCATTGGCCGTTGTCTTTGAAAACTCATGACGATCGGGGGAGGTCCCGGATGACTGAAAAAAGGCTAATGTAGTGCCCAGCTTTTAAAAAGGGAAGGAGGAGGATCCAGGGAACTACAGGCCAGTCAGCCTCACCTCAGTCCCTGGAAAAATCATGGAGCAGGTCCTCAAGGAATCAATTCTGAAGCACTTAGAGGAGAGGAAGGTGATCAGGAACAGTCAGCATGGGATTCACCAAGGGCAAGTCATGCCTGACTAATCTAATTGCCTTCTATGATGAGATAACTGGCTCTGTGGATGAGGGGAAAGCAGTGGACATGTTGTTCCTTGACTTTAGCAAAGCTTTTGACACGTGTCTCCCACAGTATTCTTGCCAGCAAGTTAAAGAAGTATGGTCTGGATGAATGGACTATAGGGTGGATAGAAAGCTGGATCGATTGTCGGGCTCAACGGGTAGTGATCAATGGCTCCATGTCCAGTTGGCAGCCGGTATCAAGCAGATTGCCCCAGGGGTAGGTCTTGGGGCTTGTTTTGTTCAATATCTTCATTAATGATCTGGATGACAGGAAGAATCGCACCCTCAGCAAGTTCACAGATGACGCTAAATGGAGGGAGAGATAGATAGGCTGGAGGGTAGGGATAGGGTCCAGAATAACCTAGACAAATTGGAGGATTGGGCCAAAAGAAATCTGATGAGGTTCAACAAGGACAAGTGCAGAGTCCTGCACTTAGGACAGAAGAATCCCATGCACTGCTACAGATTGGGGACCGACTGGCTAAACAGCAGCTCTGCAGATATATCACATTCACCGTTTTCCCCATATCCACAGAGCCAATTATCTCATCATACTCTCAGTGATTCTAATAACTGTCATGGTATCACACTTTTATTTGTGCCAAGCAAAGTATTGTATAAGATCATAGTCAGCGTATATCAGAGGCAGTTGTTAGTGTTCTCAGAAACGAGCAAGCTGGTTTTCAGAAAGGGTGTAGATGCACAGACCAGATCTTCATTGTATGAAACACTAATAGAACAGTGCTTAGAATGACAACGGTAACTCTACATAAATTTCATAGACTTTGAGAAGGCTTTTGATAGCCTTCACAGGATCAGCCTGTGACGGGTTCAGTCACAGAGATCCCCTTGGGACTGTCACCTGATGTGCAGAAATTACCTCTGAGCCCATTTTCTGTGACAGCTTGGGACTCCAGAACCCTGCCTTGTTGAGCCAGACATGCTAGCCTGCTATAACACAGACCCAGGGTCTGGGCCACGCCCCCAAAGCTGCAGACTGTAACTAAAAACAGCTCAGCAGCTTACCTGTCTTCAGGACCCAGACACCCAGCTTCCAATGGGATTCAAATAAACATTTTACTCTTTATAAAGCGTATAAAGGGTAAATTTGTAAATTGTTGGCCTTCCATATCACTAATAGAGAGAGATGCACAACTGTTTGCTCCCCCGGGTATTAATCACTTACTCTGGGTTTATTAATAAACAAAAGTGATTTTATTAAGTATAAAAAATAGGATTTAATTGGTTTCAAGTAATAACAGCCAGAATGAGGTGAATCTCAAAGCAAAGTAACACAAAGCACACAAGTCTAAGCCTAATACAATAAGAAACTGATTACAGGTATTATTTCGCCCTCAAAGATATTCCAATAAACTTCTTTCCCAGACTAGTATCAAAGGGGTAGCCGTGTTAGTCTGGATCTGTAAAAGTGGCAAAGAGTCCTGTGGCACCTTATAGACTCCAGACGAATTGGAGCATAAGCTTGCATGGATGAATACTCACCCATGAAAGCTTATGCTCCGATACGTCTGTTAGTCTATAAGGTGCCACAGGACTCTTTGCCACTTTCCCAGACTAGACTCCTTCCTAGTCTGGGCCCAATTACTTACCCTGGTACAGTCTTTGTTAGATCCAGCAGACATCTCAGGTGGTAAGCAGGGGTTTTCTCATGACTGGCACCCCCTTTGTCCTGCTCCACCCCCTTGTATAGCTTTGGCACAAGGCAGGAATCTTTTGTCTAAGCTTGTTCCCAGCCCCGCCTCATCAGTGGAAAAGTACAAGGATTAAGATGGATTCCAGTAGCATGTGACATGGTCAAATGTCACTGTAAGACCCCTCGTCTACATTCTTCCTGAGTTGGTCCACAGGTACATAGGAAGGTTTGCTGGTAAATAAACCATTTACAACCAGTTGTCCTAGTCAGTGGGAGCCATCAAGAATCTAAACCACCATTAATGGCCCACGGTTTTCATAATTACAATAGGACCTCAGAATTATAGTTCATATTTCTAGCTTCAGATACAAGAATGATACATGCATACAAATAGGAGGAATATATACAGTAGGTTATAACCTTTGTTATGATACCTTACAAGAGAGCTTTTGCATAAAGCATATTCCAGTTACATCATATTCACACTCATAAGCATATTTCTATAAAACATATGGAGCACGTCACACAGCCTATGGCGCATTCTGCGGGCATATGGAATTCCTTTCCATATAATCAACATCATTACAAGCTTCTATTTCAACTTTACATGCAGTGTTGATCAGTGACCTCAGTTTTGAAGTCAAAACAGGAGTATGTCAGGGGTGTGTCAATGTCATCGCCTGGGTAATTCAGCGTACAACAGAAGACATGCCAAGAGGGATTAAATGGACACTCTTGAAGACCTGGGCTCCGCAGATGATGTCGCTCTCCTGTCACATACCCAACACCGTATACAAGAAAAAACAACTCAACTCAACACATTCAGCCAGCAAATTGGACTGAAAATCAATCGCAATAAGACAGATATCATGACCTTTAATATTGCCTCACCATCACCAGTACGGATAGAGGATTATGTTCTCACCAGTGTAGAAACGTTCACATACTTGGGCAGCACCATCAGCCAGGACGGTGGAACAAGCCTGGACATCCGGAACAAAATTAAAGCCAGGAACACCTTCAGGAGCTTAAATACAGTCTGGAAATCATCAAAATACAACACCAAAACCAAACCCAAAATTTATCAGAGCTGCGTTCTTTCAACACTACTTTATAGTGCAGAATGCTGGGGAATGAGAAAGTGTGATATGTCCAAACTGTCTTCATTCCTTACAACCTCCCTCAGAAAAATTCTCCAAATCTTTTGGCCCAGAACAATCTTAAACCAAGATCTATTGACACAGTGCAGCTAAGAGGATCTGAGCACCATCATTGCCTGGAGGCATTGGAGATGGATCGGTCACGTGCTTCGGATGGAAACTGATTCCATCACCAGAGTAACAATAACACGGACACCTGAAGAACAGTCTAGATCCATTCTCTTTGGAACCCCCTTTCAGGTAGTTAAAAGGAGCTAGCAAATCCCCCCTCATTCTTCTCCTCCTCAGACTAAACAATTTATATTGGCCTTCTCCAATATAAACACAGAGCAGAACCCTACCAAAACAAATCCCTCCCGGGAACACCCAGCCCTCCCCTGGGGAGGGAGGGAGAGGATGAACTACACGTGACCGTTGTTAGTCGCAGCTCATGCAGGTGCTGTGGTGTTGAGGGTGGGATAAGAGCCTGAATAGAACAAAGGCACATGAAGATCTGGAGTGGAGCTGGCCTGTGATATCACTAATGGCTGACGCTGATGGCTGTTCACCAGCTCGCGGAGCTGGGCGAGAGGGATCAGGACAAAGCTGGGGAGATCATTATATACGTTGCAGTCAGAATGAGAGCTGAAAAGGGCCTGCTCAAAGGACAAAGGCAGCTGCACTCCAGCAGCCAGAAGAGAGCATTAGCTGGGGCTAGTTACTGGAGGTGGAAATTGTTCAATTTTACCTGTTGCGGTGCAGGGGGGAGGGGAATGTAGTGCCTACCAGCCCCTTGTGCACAACATCCTGAGCCGTTAGCGAGAACCGAGGGGTAGTTCTGGGCCTCTCTCTGCCAAGCTGCCTAGCGTTTGGGAACCTTTGTGAACTCCCATTCCCCTGGCCTTGCTTTGATGGGAACCGCAGATAGCGTCACTGTCGGGAGGGTGGGGCCTGGGGACAATGCCCTAGAGGGAATCCCAGCCCCACTGCTGCCCTGGAAGAGGGAGGGTGTTAGGATTTATGTGGACGCCTGGCAGATCAGTGGCTGATATGTTTGAGCCGCTGGGAGGCAGAGCGAATGTTCAGAGAGCTCTGTGTCTGTCCTCCCCCGCAAACAGTCCTGGGTGCAGGAGTGTGAAACTGACTGCATCTGTGATGGTCTCCCTGATTCCCACAGGCTGCCTAATAGCAATGGTGAAACTGGAATCCAGCAGCAGCATAACAAAGCCCTGAGCAGCTGTGGAGGTGTTAAGAGCTGTCTCTGCAGACTCAGGAAGATGGCACTGCCTCAGGATTGGTGTTTGGGATGGGACATCTTTATCACCGCGAGAGCACAACTTGCAAGGCTACAGAAATTCATGGCTCAGGCCCCAGGTTTTCTGGGGAAAGTGTCCCCTACCCTGCTGGAGAAGGGGGTTTTCAGTCTCTGCCTTAGATATTGATCAGGCCCTGGCTGTGATGATGATCAGAGACCAGTACCATTATCCCCATTTTACAGATGGAGGAAACTGAGGCATGGGGGGGGTGCACAAGGTCACCCAGCTGGTTAACAGATGAGCTGGGTCTAGAATCTGGGTCTTCCAAGTCCCAGTCAAGCACCGTATCCACTAGGACATGCTGTACTGGTGATTTCCTGAAAACGTCCCACTGGAGCAGGTGCTAGTACAGGTTGGCCACTGACACTTCACCACAGTGCTGCATAGACCTCCTCTGAGCAGGAGAAATGCAGCTGCCAGCTACACTCATACTCCCGCCATCAGTGCTCCCTTACGGATGCCTTCAGAAGATCAGCAGGGCAAGCAGAGTCTGCATCACGCAGCTCACGAGGGGGCTCACAAGGCCCTGTGACCACATCCCATCTCCAGTGCGATCATGCCTTGGCAGGGCTGGTGTGGGGGACGCTCACAGAAGGGCAGCAGTTTAGGGAGGCTGATGGCTCCAGGGACAAGAGGGGTGCAGAACGTGCAGTTAGTTCAGCGAGTCTCCCAAGTAAACAGCTCTTGGATCTAGAAATGATGTGCCACCTGCATGACGAGCCAGCTGCCTGTGCTCCTTTAACTCGCCTTCGGGAGCGGAGCAGGGCTACTGAGAGGGCTGATGCATATGATCAGAGGACAGCTGCTCTCTCCTGAGTGCTGCCAAGGGACCCAAGCCCTGGCTTCCCTTCCCGCAGAGCCTGGTCAGCCTGGGGATTAAGGCTGGAGCTGAGAGAACGGCGCGCTGGAGTTTGAGCAGCAGGATGTTGTTTTCCCCCGTTATTGATGTGGCCGCTCAGGACAATGTGGACGTGATGCCTGCCTGCTTGCTCGGCGCGGGGGACCCTCTTGCACACACTGCTCAGGTGATTTCCCAGAAGGCCCCAGGAAGGGACGAAGGTGGCTGGTTTAGAGACGATGAAAGTATGATTTGAACTTGAGCCCCTTACCAGGGCTGGGGCAAATTGTTCCTCCCATTAGAGTTGCTCCCTGGAGCCAGCCTGTACTAGCATGAGGAGACGCTGTCATTTGATAGCTCTGCCTGCGCTAATTGCTGGGTCCACCCTGTGTTCCAGCCGGGTGGTGCTCAGGACACCTGGGTTCTGTTCCCAGCTTTGCCACCAACCTGCCTTGTGACCCTGGGCAAGCCCCTTCCTCGCTCTGTGTCTTAGTTTCCTCTCCTGCCCTTTGGCTGTTTGGGAAGGCACGGTCTCATTGTGTGTAGGTAGAGCACCTAGTGCAATGGGACTCTCCATCTGAAGTGGGGCCTTGGGGGCTACTAATAGCTGCCTGGTAGGAGACACTCTTTAGCTTATCCTGTCCACGCTGTGAGGGCAGAGGGGTCCAGTGCAGAATGACCCGGGTCAGATATGATAGCGAGGATTCCCCTGTCGTTAGCTGCATGATGCTACTTTGCTTCCGCCTCCGAACGACACGTGGTGTTGTTTGTAAAGGCCACAGGATAGCAGAAAAGTCCCCGGTGGGTGCCATGGGGCCAGCAAGTGGTTGCTCCCTAGGCACGTGTACAGGGCTTGATCCCATGGCCTGATACGCAGGTTCCATTTCCATCTCGTCCTCTGGCAGCAACAGCCCGTGTGTTTGATCCCAGAGCAATGAGGGCCATGTAGATACCTAAGAGAGAGCTTGGACTAGAACAGAACCCAGGAGTCCGGACTCCCAGGCTGGTGCTCGTCCCTCTGGAGGCTGCTTTGCGGCCTGCTGGATCTGAGTGGGAAGTTCTGGATTTCATACGAACCCTGTTGCTCCTTCTGATTGGCTATTTCCTCCTGCTGCTTTGTCTCCTTAGTGTTTTCCCGTTGCCCTAGAGCATTCTATGAGCTGGGCTGTGCAGAGCCAGTCATTCCATCTGCTAGGAGATGAGTTTGCTAGGGCTCAGGCCAGTCCACAGTGGAGAGGGGGTCATGTGGCATGTTCTGTTCTCATCCCTGCTGTATTTCAGCACCTCCCAGTCGTTCACCAAGCTCTGTGACTAACCTCTGTCTCGTGAGGTTCATTCTTTCATCCTCTCCTTCCGGGGAGAATTGTGTGTGCTGTGGAGGGGTTTGCTTTGTTGTTTAACTGTCCACACTGCTCCGTGTTTATATCAGAGAAGGGCACCTGGCACTTGGAGCAGGAAATGGGGACGTTTGGGATGGTCTCTCTAGTTCATGTGGTGGGTAGTTCCACTGTCTGGGACTAGCCCCTAGGGAAGCCCTGTCTCTTGTACAGCTTCACCCTCATGGAAGAAAGCGCCCTGGGGCCTGACAAGCGATGCTGTCGACCTTGGTCCCCATCCCGGGGCTTTAGGCTCTGGTAGGCATCCCAGGCCAAGGCTATGGAGAGCCTTGGAGAGAAGGACCAAGCCCTGGACCTTGACTCGATTAACCCCCAACCTCTGGGGTGGAGAGCAACAGCCTGGAGGAGAGGAGAGGAGATTCAGGCTGATTGCTACCAGTACTCTGCATAGGTGCCCATGCCGTGGGTGCTCTCGGGCTGGAGCACCCATGCCAAAAAATACAGTGGGTGCTCAGCAGCGCTGCCAATAAGCTGTTTGGCGGCTGGGGGAGAGGCATGGGGGAGGGCAGCGAGCGGCGGCGGGCGAGGACCTTGCAGAAGGGTGGAGTGGGGCAGGAAGAGGCGAGGCATGGGTGGGGCGTGGGGAAGGGCCTGAGTGGGGGCGGGACCTATGGTACTCTGGGACTTCCGGTGTCCATGCAGAATGGACGGGGTGTCAGGGTAGGGTCTAATGCAGGAGACGCTGTCAGTGGCAAGGAACTCTGTGTCCGTAACGGCGACGTTCCTGATTCCTGGTTACAAATCTGCGAAATTCCACAAGTGATCTAGGAGCCTAAATCCCGTGGCCTGAGGCTCCTGAATGACTTAGGCTCTGTAGTCACTAAGTGCTTTCCAGATGTGTGCCCCTCCTGGTCATGCTGGTCTCTGTGAGCTGGGGGCCTGGCTGGCCCAGGGCAGTAGGACGGGAAGTGGAGCTGTGGAGAGGAGTCTGAACCCGGCAGGGGTGGCAGCGCCTCGGAGATTTCCCTGCACGTGGCTCTTGGCTGACCTGAGTGAATGCATTGGTGGGGGCAGTTCAGTGGCTCTCGGCAAGAGATCCAGGGTGTCAGGCTTTGGTGGGGCTGAGGCACCAGATCCTCAGCAGCAAGTACAGGCCTAGGCGAGCCAAAATCCGGTGAGCCAGGGTGTTCCTAGCAGATGATGGGGTGGCTGGAAGAAGCAGCGGGGCTGGTCGTTAATCCCCTGGCCCAGCCCTGTGCCAAAGCCATTAGTGCATTAGCAGCTCCGCTCTTCTGTACACAGCATCTGCGCGGCATGACGCGTGGGCTGGCCTTGACACCGGCACTTGGCATGCCCCAAGTGCTAGGTGCCCCAGGGACTCGCCAAGAATGAACCCGTTCAGCCGAAAGCCTCGGGGTGACACTCTGGAGACCAGCACCAGTGTGCTCTTCCGAACCCTCTCCTTCCTACACAGCTAGCTGGCGGCTGCTCTCCTCCCCAGAGGTGGCTGCATTTTGACCAGGCAGAGAGTGCACCCTGAGATCTTAGTGGCTGTAGAAAGGGACCTTGGGGGGATAGCCAATGATTGTGTGTATTCAAGGGCTTCTCTCACGAGAGTGGGGGCCCAAGAGAATTAGACGCTGATCTCTGTGCATCGTGGAGGCGACTTTTGGCAGGGTGGATGTTACCCTGGAGCTTGTAGTTAAGTCGCTGTTTTCACGTGTCCCCTCCAGGCTGTGGCGAGAATTGTGCCAGTCCCATGCCCATCTCGGGGTGTCTGAGAGTGTGTCTGCTTCCAGCAGGCGGTGGGGGCCTGGCTGACTCAGGGGCGGGACTGGCCATCGATCATTCAATCTAGGCTAGTAATGATTAGTGAGGTCTGTTCTGTTCTGCTGACAGCACCTTCTCTTGGAAGCTCCCTGGAGATTTGGGGAGCATGATGAGGGGGGCAGCAAATGATCTCAATGGGTGCCTGAATATGGCCAAAATGGTTATACCGCATCGCTGTGTGACCTCAGTGAGTCCCCACCCACCCCCTGCCTCAGTTTCCCTATCTGGAAAAATGGGTTCTACCTCCTTCCCAGGGGCTGGGTGAGACATTCTCTGAGCGAACCCCCCTTCCCTGTTCTCCAACCTTGTGTTGAGGGATTCAGGCTGAGCTGAAAACTCAGGGAAGGGAATGGGCCCACCGGTCTCTGGCTTCTGCTAGGTCACATCAGGATTCCAGGAAGTCCCTCTGGATCCCACTGGAGCACTGAGCATGGCCCCTGCCATCCCAGGTGTTTGAGTAGTGGGGGAAGAGGTTGCAGCTCTGGGATACTCCAGTAGCATCCACGAACCCGTCCATGGAGCATGCAACTGCTGGTCCCTCTCCCCCTGCTGTTGGTCTGGATCTGTTCTGTGACCCTTCTCCCACCACCTCTGTGCTGCAGCAACTGGTTGTTGATCGTTGCCTGGGCTTACAGGGCTGAGCCATCTGCCCTCTCCCTAGGCCCTTCTCCAGAAGTCTGCATAGTTGCAGGGCCAGGGGGCAGCTTGTTAGATCTTAGCCTCCCATGACTCTGGAAACCATGTCCATAGGCAGTTGCCCGCTGCCTTTATCTCTGCTCTGCTCTGCTCTGCCCAGCCGCGAGTCGCCCCCACGCAGGAAGTGACTTGCCGATACAAACATGGGTTGTGCTGCAAAGATAATTTGTTCCCGGGACGGGTGCAGCTCTATAGCCGCAGCCCCAGGCCAGCCCCGTGAGCGCTGGTGGCTCCTGTGCTGGCTACTGGACGTTAAGAAGAGCAAACCCAGTCCTCTCGTCTTCTCAAGTGGGGCAGGTCGGAAGCCCAGGCCAGGGGTGGCTGCAGCTCCTTTGGGCTTACACTTGATCAGCATGGCCTCCACTGCCTTGTGCATGCTGGACTCTGAGGCGTTAGTCGCTATGTGCTAGTCATTGTCTTCTGGCATGACCCTGACCCGCTGTGACAGCTGTGTTACTTCAGAAGCCCAACCTACTGCTGAATCTCCAGCCCAGGCTGCAGTGGATGGGGCCTGTAGCTAAATCCAGACCCCAGACCTGGGGTTTAAAAGACGCTTGGAAAGTGGATTCAGTTCTGATGCTCCATGGTTGCCCCCAGAACTGGGACAGAGCAAAAGTGGCCCACAGCTCAGGATGGCAGGTGATGCTAATAACCCTTAGCTCTTCTCTTAGCTTTTCCTCACTAAATTGCACAATTAGGAGGGCCTGACACGTGACTTTTGAACACTTGGGCTAGGCCATACTGCCCTGGTTCAAGAGGGGTCTCTGAACAGGAATAGCAGGGGGCTGTGGGTCAGGAGTGAGGGGCATCTGCAGAGCCATGGGGGGGAATCCAGGACTGGAATAGGTGCGGGTCAGGAGTGAGGAGCACTGGAAGAGCTGGTGGGGGACAGACCAGAGCTGGGATAGCAGGGGGCTGCGGACGGGAGTGAGGGCAGCCCAGGGCTGGCGTGGGAGGTCGTAGCTGCAGTTCAGGGTCCAAATGCCTGGGCGGAGTTGCGTGGAGAAAGCAGGTTCGTGTCTGCCTTTGCCATGTCTGGATCCGGTCTGTGCTGCCAGCCCCTTACCGTGCACTCAAGCCCCAGCGAAGGGGGCGTCTCCGTGCCACAGGTGTAAACAGAGCCACTTTCAGGAAAGCAGCAGGGAGGTCAGCGCGTCCTGGGGCAGAATAGCCCCGGGAGCCTCATTAGGACTGAGCAGCCAAGTCCTGATGGGCTAGAGGTGGGGTAGGGAGAGGCATTGCTTGGGGGAAACATAGTGTGCTGGGCAGTGCGCTTATGCACACCTGCTACTGGGAGTGGGAGTGAGAGTGAGAGGACAGGTCAGAGTTTCGGGGCTATTGGGTCCTATTCCCAGCTTTGTCAAGAACTCACTGTCTAACCTTGGTGAAAGGACTTCTGCTCCCCAGGTCTCAGTTTCCTCACTCTAAAATGGGATAATGCCCATTGCCGAGGGGGCTGAGGCTCACTTTGTTAACACTTGCATAGCTCTTGGCAGTGTTACTGCATCCATACCTATGTCCTGACACCTTCCTTCATTGGGACGGCTGCTTCTGGGGTGACTTGACCTCCATGTCGCAGCTCGAGCAGCAAGGCCCAGTTGGGGAGCTTGCAGGGTGGTTTAGCTGCAGCAAGCCAAGGCCAGAGCTCTGTGTCGTCCCCCATTTCCCTACCCCCCGGCCGCAGGAGGAGCTGGGTTTATCCCTCAGGGCTCTGTGTCCATCCCCCCTGGCTGCAGGGGGAGCTGGGTTCCTCCCCCGGGGCTCTGTGTCCTGTCCCCCTGCCTCCAGCTGCTGGGGAAGCTGGACTGCAAAGGGGGAGCTGAGCTCCTCACCTGGGGCTCCTTAGCCTCTAAATTGTTCCCTGAGCTAAGGATCCGTGCATGCTAGTGTCCTGCAGCGTCTCTGTCTGCAGTGTGACCATCCAGGGCTAGGACCGGCCTGTAGGTTTTGCACCAATGCAATAGGCCCCGACCACGGCTTCTGGCTGATCCATAATGATCTGGGCTGTGGGCACTGGGCCATGTGGCCAGAGCTCCAGATGTTTCTGCTTCTTTGGCAATGCACCATGTTGTGGACGGACACTTCCTGTAGCCCCATTTGAAGCACATCTCCCCCGCGTGGCAGCAATTGGAGAAGCATAGTGTAGATACGGGGGTCACCAAGCTCTTACTGCCACGTTGGTCCTGCCCCACTCACAGCAACCTCCATGCCGTAGCATTAGATGTGCCAAGAGCCCAGCGGAATTACTCTCACTTTCTTTTGTCCCCTGAATGTTGGCAGAAGTGTCCCCTGCTTTCCGAGCTGCCCTTCCCTCTTCCCGGCTGCTCCAATGTCACTAGCTGGCTCCGTTCTTCCAGGGACGTGACTTGCACGTGCTGCTGCTAGTTGCTTAGCTCGGCCTGCCCCTTCTCCAGTGCCTGGCCTCCCCCACGCCCCCAGCACTGTGGCCGTAGCCTTTCAAACTGATATGACCGGTTTTTTAAAGGCTTTCTCACTATCCACACTAGCATGGTCATGTGTGTTGGAGGCCGTGCTGACTGTGGTGTTTATGCTGATTAGGGCATTCTTTAATGTGCCACTAACTGGCAAAGCCCCAGCATCTATGGGCTTGTCTGCACATTCCACCCCAGTGCAGCTGTGCCGCGGTAGCGCTGTAGTGAAGACGCTTCTGTCGGCGTGGTTAAGCCACATCCGCGAGAGGCAGTAGCTATACTGACGGGAGAAGCCCTCCTGTCGACATAGCACTGTCTACACCAGGGGTTAGGTTGGTCGAGCTGCATCGCTTGGGGGGCAGGGTGTGTGTGGATTTTTCACACTCCTGAAGGACGTAATTATCCCAGTATAAGGCTGTAGTTTAGACCTGGCCTAATGAACCTGTCCTGAACAAGTGAAAGGCTGTGATCTGAACATCCAGCCCCTTCTGTGGAGCGGTCCTACTGAGGAGCAAGGAGGTGGATTTTACCCCAGTATATGACATCAGAGAGACAGAGACTGGCATGCTGCATCCAGTTCTGGTGTGCACATTTTTAAAAGATGTTGGCAGCTTGGACACGGTGCGGGGAGGAGCCACAGAATTGATCCAAGAGCTGAAGCAAAGGCCAGATGGGGAGAGGCCTAGAGCTCAGTCTTTTTAATGCCTCGGGGAGGAGAAGGGACTTGATTTCGGTGTCTGAGTCTTTCCAGGGGAAAAGAATACTGGGTGCCAACGAGCTTTTCAATCTAGTGGGGAAGGCAGAGCAAGAACCACTGGCTGGAAGTTAGAACCGGACCAGATCAGATTGGAAATAAGGCACTGATTTTGCAGTGGGAGGGTGATTGATGCCCCGGCGAGGGGTGGATTCGCCATCTCTGTGGGGTTTCAGAGCCAGCCTTTGTGGAAGAGGCTTTAGCCAAACACAGGTAATTGGCTAAGTGTAGGGAGACCTGGAGGAAGTTCTCTGGCCTGTCAAACAGGACGTCGGACTGGATGATTTAACGGTTCCATCTGGCCTTAAGCTCACTCCCACCTGTCTCTTCTTTTTCCTGCTAGTTGTTGCATTTTTAACATCCCAAATCCAGATTAGCAGCAGGCGGGGAAGGAAGAAGGCAGATTATCTGGTTCCATTCCCAGCAATTGAGTTAATTTGGTTTTAGGTCCAGATTTGGAAGGACTCATTCAATGGCACTGGCTAAAGAGGCTTGTTCTAAGTGGCATGAGGCTGCATCGCATGGAGAGTTTTTGGTTTGGCTGCGGGGAAAGTTTAACGGCTTGTTGGAGTTGGGGGCAGTGTGGTCTAGGAGTCAGGACTCCTGGGTTCTACCCTTGCCTCTGGGAGGGGAATGAGGTCTAGTGGTTAGAGCTGGGAATCAAGACTGTGGGAGGGGAGCATTCTCCAGTGCAGCGATTCTCAAACTATGGGACAGGTCTCCCAAGGGAGGCATGAGGATGTGTCATGGAAGGAGTGAGCTGTGTGCTTTTTAAGAGTACTGGCTGTCGGCCCCCAGTGACAGGTGCTCATGCAGAAGGGCTGTGCCCTCCCGGGAGGCGGGAATAAAGGGGACAGTCAGAGCCCTGCCACCAGGCTCGGGCTCTCCGTCCCCCTGTCTCAGTCCCTCTCTGGGGAGGTGGTGGGGCTCCAGCTGCAGCTCCAGGGTGGCAGCAGCAGTAAGGGTGGCGTTGGGGTGCTAAGTCTGCTGTGAAAAGAGATATTGACGAATACCATTTTTTCACGTCGCTGTTCTTATTTCTGTACAGCCGCGGCTCTCCACTCTGCCTTCAGAACGGGGGGGGCGGGCGCAGGGGGGTGCTATATGTACTTGAAGGCGGGTGGGGGCCTGAACAACTGCAGACACAGAGAGGAGTTCACTGGAGCAGTAGTTCTCAAATGGGGGTTAGGGCAGGGGTGAGGGCTGGTAGTCAGGACTCCTGGGTCATATCCCAGGCTCTGTCACTGCCATACTGGCTACTCCTCAACCAGCTTCCTCTAGGGACTCCAGGTAACACCAATATCACCTGATGTGGTACTCAGCTATTACCACTCTGTGCCTCAGTTTACCTGCCTTTAAAATGGGATCACCCATCTCAGTGGGAGGCTGAACGCTTCTGTTGTGAGGCACAGATAGCCTTTGAAAATCCCTTGCGGAGCACATGGTCGCTCTCCTAGTGCCCTGTCCAGCCAGGGTCATGGCTCAGTCCAAGCGAGGATGCAACATTAATTACCCAAAAGCTATAAACCTGTTCTCTGCACCACTCTCCTCCGGTGCCACTGATGTGATTTGCCTGTATGTTGTATCCCCTTCCTTCATGTCTCTAGGCTGTGAGCCCGTCAGGGCAGGGATCAGCTCTGATCTGTATCTGCACAGCACCCAGCACCCTGCCAGTTCATCCTAGGTACTTTTACAGCTACTATGACCGCAGTGGTCGTGTGCTGAGGCATGGCCAGACTTTTATATCCATTGTACAGAGACCGGTGGTAGACTAGGAATGGAACCTGGGTCTCCCACGTCCCAAGCTCTTGTCACTCACCACAGGGCCAGCCTTTTCTGAAGGGCAGCTGCCTGCAGAACCAATATGGCCTTTGCTGAAACTGGGCTATTGCTTCCCAAGTGCCTCTAGTTGGATGGCTACGGCCCCAGAAAGCCAGCCTGAGCTCCTGTTCCAGAGATGTCTCGTTTGCCTCCCACCCGGCACTGGCGTTCAGCATGGCCCAGCTGCCCTGCTGTTGTCCATTGTGTGCTGTGCACGTGATCCTGCGGGAGCAAGGTGCTCCTGGCGCTGGGACCCTCTGGCTGCAGAACCTCCACTTGGCTTGTACGTGGAAGCTCTTTGGAGCTGGGGCCATCTTTGTGTTCTGTATTTGTACAGCGCTTGGCGCAAAGAGGCCTGGTCTGACTGGGACTCCTAGGCTGTACCATGACGCCCCTAGTAAATAATGTACAGCTCCAAGCACAGTGGGTCCCTGGGCCATGACTCGGGGCCCTAGATAGGATTATAAGCTTGGATAAGGGAGCTCCTGAAGGGTCTAACTAGTATGATGGGATCTTTCCTGTACAGGGCTAAATGGCTACACAGATAAAATAGCAGCAGGAAAGTTAAGAGCAACAAGCAGGAGAGCGGTGAGATGCAGGGGGCTGATCCAGGCGGCAGCAGCTGCAGGGAAGGAGGCTCTTGTCTTGTGCCTGCTGGGAAGGGAGTAGAGAGACACGAGGGTGTCTTTGACCCGGCTTCTGAACTCCCAGGGGGGCGGAGCAATGCCTGGAGAGGCTGCCTCGAGAGGTGCTGGACAGGATCTGTTCTCTTGCTGCACGGGGCCAGATCCTTAGTTCAGCTGCACTCGTATCCAGCCTGGCAGAAAGTAAGGGGGATCGGAGCCATGGCCCATCTAGCCTGTTATCGTGCCCCCTCCCTGCCACCCCACCACTATCACTGATGGGGGCTCTGCTAGGAGCTCATTGCTAGCTGGCCTGGAAGCAGCCTCTGAGCCACTTCCCCGAGGGGTCCTTCCACCAGTCGGTGGGTCCTGGCTCAGGGCACAGCCGTCCCGTCCAAGCCCCATCACTAATCCCCATCTCTTTCCCTCACAGAGATCCTCAGCGGCGTCATTCGCAGCGTGAAGAAGGAAGGAGAATGGAAGGTAAGCAGGCTGGACCTGCTTCCCTGATGTTCCCCTGGGGATATGCTGAATCCATATATTCTGCTCCTCCCCTTCCACCCTCTGGGATTCATTAGGAACCTGTGGTTTCCCAGGCTGGATCAGATCCCTGCTCTGTCTAGCCCATCATTGGTCCCCAGCAAGGCTTGGGTATGTCTGCCTTCCCGCTGCGCTGGATCAGACCCAGCTTGTCCAGCTAGCCCCATGTCTCCCCACGCACACCCTGGATCAGACCACTGGGCCCAGCAAGCCCGGTAATTTCCCGCCTCACCCTCCCCCCCCCCCCCTTACACCGGATCAGACCACTTGGCCCAGCAAGCTAGCCTGGGTGGGAGGAGGAGGAGCATGGGGGCAGTATGCACCATTGGGCAAGCAGGTTATTGAGCCCCCCGGCATGAACTGGGCTGGGGGATGTGGAGCAGCGGGTTAGGCCAGTGCAGCAGAGGGAGCATTCGGCACGGCAGGAAGGTGGTGGAGATGTTGGGCCAATGGCCTACAGAGCTTTCCTAGGGGAACACAGAGACTCCCCTTGTTCCATTTCTCTGTGCCCTGATCCTGTTCTGCCTGAGGGCAGGGGAGCAGGTATCTGGTGGATCAGAGCAGGGGACTGGGAGCTAGGACTCCTGGGTTCTGTCCCTGCCTCTTGCACTCACCCTGTCACCTGGGCAAAGAGGCTGATCTCCTCCAGGCTAGGAGGATGGAACCATTCTGAATGGCCGGGTGTCCCAGGTTTGTCTCCTACATCTCGTACCAGCCTCTGTGCTCGGAGCCGCTCTCCCTGTAGCTCCTCACGCAGTCGTTAGCATGGTCAGCTCAGCCAAGTGCAGGCTTGGTACCGGCCCTGCTGCTCTGCTGTGGAAGGGCTGTGCTGGGAGCCGTCGGCTCTGCTCCCTTGGCTGTGCCGTGGATGATGATGGGCTCAGGGCAGTGACTAGCTCATCTGAAGTGGAGCGCTCCCCTCTCGCTGCCCCAGGTGCTGATCATGGACCACCCTAGCATGCGCATCGTCTCATCATGCTGCAAGATGTCAGACATCCTGGCCGAAGGCATCACGAGTGAGTGGCCCCTCCATCCCGTCTGCTCTCCCCGCCAGGGCTCCCCTCCCCTTGGATACACTTTGTATTCGGGGAGTTGAATTGGCTACATTCACGTTTGCATCTAGTTTCCCCCCTTTGCGGCCCCCTAGACGCCCTCCTTGCTATTGGTACCTTCCCAGCCCGGTCAAGTTCCCTTAGCCCAGCGCTTTCAGCCCCTGGAGCCTCTTCACTGTTTTCCTCAGACTCCGGTTAACTCCTTGCTGTTCCTCCCTCATGCTGTGGGCAGGGTCCTGGCTGGGGAGGGGGAATGCTGGCTCCCTGCTCTAGGGTGGAGGAGCCCTGGGGTTGAGGGGCACAGAGCTGAGCCAGCACTCTAGCAGGGTGCCCCCAGCACAGTACAGAGGGACGTTCCCTCCCTGCTCCAGACTGTGGCAGCATCGCAGCCCTTGGCCCCACATCAAAGCGGCTGCTGCACTGTAGCCTGTGGAACACCCCGGCCTGCTGCCAGCGAACATGGCTGTGCCCCTTGGCTTCCCCTCCCCCCATGCCGGTGGAGAGGGGCTGGGGCGGGTGGCTAGGACACACTGACCCATGCCCAGTGTCTGCTCTCTCTTAGTTGTGGAAGATATTAACAAGCGCCGGGAGCCAATCCCCAGCCTGGAGGCCATCTACCTGCTCAGCCCAGTGGAGGAGGTAGGAGCTCGGGCCTGGGTCAGCTGGATGGGGAGCAGGGGAGACCCCGGGGCAACTCCTAGTGCTGCCTGGAGGTGGCGCTGTCCGGGGGGATGCGCAGCACAACGTCAGGATGGGAACGGGTCGTCGGGGCTCCCCAAGAAGTTGCTTCCCCGGTGCTGGGCTTCGTGTTCTTTGCCACGTGAGGCACAGACTGTCCCCCAGACCTCTCCGCACTGCAGTCCTGTGGGGGTTGGATGGGCAGGTGCCGCAGGCGGAGAGAGGCGACCTCAGCTGAGACTCAAAGCGAAGGAGAATCGCTGAGGCAGAGGCTCAGGGAGCAGGGACGGTGGGGAGGAGGCTCCTGCGTCTGCAGCAGCGAGGCGAGTGGAGGGAGACCAGGGGCAGGGGGCGCTGGCGGAGGAGGGTGAAGCCCAGAACCCGCAGGGGCTGCCCGCGGAGGGAGAGCTGTAGAAGAGGACTGCGAGCTGGGGCCTGGGGCTCAGGACAGGGCAGCCAGGTTGTCACCTGTCACACTGGCCGGTCGAGGAGTCCGAACAGCTTCCGAACAGCCTGCCAGACTAGCTGGGGTGGCGAAGCTGCAGGTGCCCAGCGTGGCGCCCGGGGAGGAGCGGGCCCTGATGGCGGCTGCCTGGGATTGCTGCTCAGCCGGCTGTTCCCTGGGTACTGTTCAGAGCCCACTTAGTTCAGCAGCAAGGCCAATGCCAGGCGGCCCCATCTGTGGCTGGGCATGGACACTTTTGTGCTAGTGAGAGCCATGGCTGGGCCCTGAGGATGTCCCGGGCACATGGGCACAAGCCCTGCTCCAGGCGGGGAGGGAGCCCAGAGCCAGGGGGGTGAAAACCAGCCCACCTCCCGATGGCATCATGCTAGGCCCCGAGTCCCCAGGGGATGGGCATGGGCTGGGCCATTCGAGCAGCAGGGAGGGGCTTTGGCTGGTGCTGACAACCCCCCTCTCCCCGCTTTGCAGTCAGTGCAGGCTCTGATCAATGACTTCCAGGGCACCCCCACCTTCAACTACAAGGCAGCTCACGTCTTCTTCATCGACAGTGAGTATCGGGGGTCGGGGGATCCCCCAGCTGGGAGTCTGGCCAGCGGCACACTGGAGCCTGGGGGTGGGGGAGGTCTCTCTCTGCCGGCAGGCCAGTGCGCAGCCCCCTGATGATGCTCTGTCCTCCTGCAGAGGGATGCAGCCTCAGCAGGCCAGAACGAACGACCCCACCTATCCCTTCCCCGCCTTCTTCCCCATGGGCCTGACTCCAGCCAGCACGGCTCTCAGATACCTGCAGCGTGCGCCCAGAAAGGCGGCCTCTGGCTACCATTCCCAGCATGCATTGCTCCATCAGTCCCAAGTGGGGTGGGGGGATGGGACACCACCAGAATACCCAGTGTGTCAGGGTCACATCTGCTTCTCCCCATTACAGCGTCAGGGGAGCCCAAGTCCCCGTTCCTCCTTGTGCATCATCCTGAGTTGTGCACTCCGGTCACTCAATCCTGCAGGGGGGCTGAGGGCAGGGTGTGAGACGGGCTGCATAGGGGATGCTGCAGAAGGTTTGGGGGGGTGCTGGACTCCTCGTTGACTCCTGTGTGGCCCTGCTGGCTTGCCCAGGTTTCCCACGGGTGTGCAGCACTACTGCCCCTGCTGTGCCCGTCCTGGCCCTGTCCATGGGGGCTGGCGCTGTGCTGGGGGTCCTGAGCCCTGTGCCTGTCACTCCCACCCACTGCCTTTGCCTTGCAGCCTGTCCTGAGCCTCTGTTCAATGAGCTGAGCAAGTCACGGATCACCAAGGTCATCAAAACCCTCAAGGAGATCAACATGGCCTTCCTGCCCTATGAGAGCCAGGTGAGGGGTGGCCGGGCTTTGGAGGAGCAGGGCCGCGGGGCGGATGGTGACGTACGACACCCCATCCTTAGTCTTTCATGTGGCTCGGCGGGGGAACCTTTCCCTTCTAGGGCCCCGGGTTTGACGCCAGCACAGGGCAGCAGGGACTAGCCGGCTGCTCACACCCTGCGAAACCTGGAATCGCCGGCTTGCACCTGGTGGGGATGGTAGATGTATGGGGGAGGAGGGCCCTGCCTCCCTGGCTTTACCAGCTCTTACTGATGGTTTATACCAAGCCTGCAAGACAGCCCGATACTCCACACACCTGCCCTTTACCCAACTGCCCCATCCCCTCCTTGTGTCATCAGTGGATTTCCCCCCTCATGCCCCTGAGGGGCAGGGCTGTGTTGTCAGCCCCGTTGCATTGATGGGGAAACTGAGGCACAGAGAGACATGAGCCTGGTCTACACACACAAGCTTTGTTGGTATGGGTTTGTTACTGGGACATGAGAGGAAAAAATCCTCCCTGTAATTGATGCAGCTGTGCTGGCAGAGCCCCTCGGTAAATGCCGTTATGCTGGCAAAGCAGTCCTTTCGCCACTCTTGCTGATTTCATCTGGGGTACCGGTGCCAGCTGTGCCAAGAGAAGTTTTGGCTGGTATAAGCTGAGTGTCCACCCTTCATGGGCCGATACTGTTTTATTGCTGTCCAAGCACGTTTGCCCCAATGGCTCGTTCTGTTCGGCCAGTGAAATAAGCGACAGCGGCAGATGTGCCTTGATGCCGGGTTTGCCCGTGGCTATGCTGGGGCTTTCGCCAGACTAGAAGCGTGGCCAAGCCCCCTCCCCCAACATTGACTTCTCCAGGGCAGAGACAAACCCCTGAGGGCACCCGGGAGTCTGCAGCCAAGTAAGGACCTGAACCTGGGGCATCTTCATCCCAGGCTGGTGCATGAATCTCTGGGCCGCTATCCCTCTACCACAAGAGGAGTGGCACTGGCAAAGGGATCTCTCCCTCACTAGGGGCTCGCTATGGCTCCGCTAGGCTGGCCTGGTCCAATAGCCCATCTTAAGGGCGTGGTGTGGGGCACAGCTGGCCTGGCTGCCAGCAGGTGGCACCAACCCAGTCTTGGCCACTAAGCAAGTGAAGGGCACTACTACGGGGGATGGCATGCCTGGCAGGGCTAGTGCCATGGGGAGGATGGTCAGAGCCGTGCCATCATTCGGGGGCAGTCAGGCCAGGAAGAGCATATCTGGGGTGAAGGCTGCTTTCCGCTGCCCATGGTCCCTCCCTGGCACCCCAGGCACTGGAGGTTATGGGGTAAGTTAGCTGGAGTGTGGGGGGAACACAAAGTGCCAGGGTCTGATCTCTGCCTCACCCCCTTACCCGCAGGTGTTCTCCCTGGATGGGCCCCAGACCTTCCATAACTGCTTCAGCCCCGTCCGCTCCTTGGACAAGAACAAGCAGATGGAGATGCTGGCAGAGCAGATTGCCACATTGTGTGAAACCCTGAAGGAGTATCCAGCCATCCGCTACAGGAAGTGAGTGTGCCCAGGGGGAGGGAAGAGTACCTGGCCATCCGCTAGAGGAGATGAGTGTGCTCAGGGGGAGGGAGTACCCGGCCATCCCCTACAGAAAGTGAGAAGGGGTACCCAGCTATCCCCTATAGGAAGTGAGTGTGCCATGGGGAGGTACCCAGCCATACCCTATGGGAAGTGTGTGTGCCCGGAGGGAGGGGGTACCTGGTCATCCCTGACAGGAAGCGCAGGTGCCCCTGCGGGAAGGGCTGTTTCTCACCCTTAGGGTTGGTCTTTGCTGCAGGGGCCATGAAGATAACTTCCACCTGGCACACGCTGTGCTGGCCAAACTCAACGCATTCAAGGCAGACAACCCCAGCATGGGCGAGGTGAGCGAGCTGTACCGGCCACGCCCCTGTGGTGGGGGGAGCACACGAGAAGTAGAAGGAAGGAGGAGTGATTTAGAACCTGCTCGGAGATCGTGGCGGGGGGAGGGGTGGGGTCTATCCCCCCTTGGAGATCCTGAGGGGTTGGCAGAACAATAGCATTCCCTGTGTGGCTGGACTGATGGCCCCAGCCCTTCTCTAATGCTGGCCATGGGCAGATCTTAAAGTGCTCTACAAAGGCCAGTGTCCTTATCCCCTCGGTACAGATGGGGAAACCGAGTCACTGACTGGGGAAGTGTGTGCCCAGCACAGTCTCTCTTTGTTTATAAACAGGGCAGTTCAGTCACAGAACTAAGCTTCGCACACAGAGCCTCTTCCACACCTGGACACTCCTGCCTGTGTGTGCTCCTATCACCCATCACCATGGTATTTGGAACCTCACTAATGAATTCAGCCTCCCGGGGAGGCAGGGTGGCCTGTGTTACAGATGGGAAACTGAGGCACGCAGGGAGTCTATCAGAGCAGGAACAGATCCCACCTCTCCCGAGCCTTAGCCACAAGTCAGCCCTGGCCTGTGGGCTTCCCCCAACTCCTGCCATCCCTGTCCCACCCCCAGCAGAGGGGAGCTGCAAACCCACCCTGCCCTGGATTCTCACATGGGAAACCCAGTAGCTCCTGTCCCCCTAGGAGAAGCAAAGTGATGTAAAATCCAAAGCCTGCCCAGATCTCTCCCTCCTGTTGCCTCTGCTCTTGCTTCCAGCCTTTGCCGAGCTGCTGGGAGACTGTGCACCTGTGACCAACTGGGAATGTTTGTAATATCTTTTATGAATCTGATGCATGCCTCAGTTTCCCTGTATATTTCATGGCTTCTCTGGCAGGGGGTGGAGGGGAAGGACTCTTGGGGAAGGTAAGAGTCATGCAGGGATGGGGAGGGTCACCTCCCTGTCTTGGTGAAATGAAGTGACTCCAACCCAGATCAGCCTGGGGGCCAGAAAGACCGTGCCGGCTCCAATGGCTCCTGGCTGGATGCTCCCAGCAGGGAATTGGAGCAGGGCCCCCAGCTCAAGAACACAGGGTTGGGAAGGTTTGAGCTGGGGGATAGGTGGGAGAAGCTGGGAGCTCTCGCCTGAGAAGTGACCAAGGTCAGGCCGAGGCCTGGTCTACATGAGGAATTGGGTCGGTGTAACTGTGTTGCTTGGGGATATGAGAAAGGCAGCGTCGCTGAAGCAGTGCAGCTGCTGTAGTTTTGAGGGGAGCCTGGCACACACCTGGCAGCCCAAACCATCGGCACTGGGAAGGGATTGACAACCTGCTTGTTAACCACTGGAGCTACTTGCTGCAGCAGAGCTGGCTCCAGCCTACAGCCCCCGTCTGCCCTCCCCACCTGCGATTAGCACAGATCAAAGTCCTGCTCCAGACTCCTGCTGCTGTTACTCTTGTGAGTCCCCCCAGGGATATTCCTGAGGCTTTTGCCAAGCCTCCCTGTCACAGGTGAAAGCACTATCCCCATGTTACCTGGGGGAAACTGAGGCGTGGAGCAGCATGCCAGGAGTAGGTGGCAGAGGCAGGAATAGGAGCCAGGAGTCCTGCCTGCCCAGCCCCCTTCAATAGAATCCAGACAGCACCCCCCTTCAATGCCCCTCAAGCCCCTGCTCTCAATGCAGTGCTGGCTCCATGCAGCACAATCCCGGCTGGCCAGTCCAATGTGCCCCTGCCTTGCCAGCTGGCGCAGAAAGAACCCAGGGTCTCTTGTAGCATGGCCTCTAGCAGTCAGGTCTCCAAAGCCGCCCAGCCCGCCATCCCGGCACCCTGGGGCCTTGTCTGCACTAGTCCCTCTTGCCTTGATGTTTCCCAGCTGCCAGCCCTGAGGGGTAGCTGGCACAGGCAGTGCTGTGGCACCCACCAGTGCACTAACCACCCCTCTGCTCTGGGCAGGGTGGGGTGATCTGGTGGTTACGCCAGCCCCCATCTGCACGCGGGGATCCCTCCAGCAGAGCCGAACTGGCAAAGGTGTGGCAGAGTCCTGGGGGTGGGGTGGGGCGGGGCTGATCATAGCAAGCCACCCAGGCTGGGTAGGGCTGGAGAGGAATGATGGCGCCAGCTCTGGGTTCATGTCCCTGCTCTGCCACAGACTCCCTATGTGACCTTGGGTGAATCACCCAGCCTCTCTGGGCCTCCATCCCCCTCTGCAATGGGATGACAGCCCTGCCCAGCACCACATGCTTGGAGGGGCAGGATGCAGCAATGATAGTGCTACAGTGGTGGGTGCCAGATACTCGTCCAAGAGAGGCGCTCCCCCGTCAGCCTCAACCCATTCACCCAGAGGCTGTGGAGACCTACCAGGAGGGTGGGTGGTGGCTGGTCCGACGTTCTGCTCCCGAGCGTGGCTGAAAATTGGGCCAAGTACTGAGGTGGGACAGCTGGGGAAGCATCAGGGTCTGTACGTCCCCGCCCCACCACCCTCGACTGTCTGTGCTACCCAGCGAAGAGCAGACGAAGCCCCTTGCTGAGGTGCTCCTGGGTGGGCTTGGGTTCCAGCAGAGCCGTCTGCCACGGGAGCCGTCTGCAGGGCTGGTCTCCTGTCGCCACCTGCTGCACAAAGAGGGCAGGGCATGCTGATCAGTCGGGAAGCGGGGGCTGGGCCATCCCCCCCCCATGATGTGGGTCTGAGATGCTGACCATTTGGGTGGTCTCTGTCCAACTGGGTGCTAGGGGACCACCAAGGCTGGGATTGAGAAACTAGAACCTCATATGGGGTCCCAGCTCAGATGCAAGGTGGGGCATAGGGATAACATCCCATCGTCCCCCTCTGGGACCTTGTATCGAAGAGTCTCTGGGCCTGGTGTTGGTTAATGATAGACTAGCCAGGCCCTTGTGGTGTACTTTCCCCCCCCCCACGCAGCATATGGGGCAGTTGGGGGGCTGCCTTGTAAGGGGCATGCTCCCGTTGGTGGAGAGGCATGAGCAGAGAGCGTGCTTGGGGGAGGGGGGCATTGCTATTTGCACGAGGGGCAGGTAGCCTGTCCCTGCAGGGGGTGTTTCAGTGCAGCTGGGTGGGGAGCTCTCTCTGCCGGTCAGGGCGGGACCCCAGGCCACGTCCCAGCTAGCTTAGGGGGTGTCTCTTGGCTTCCCCCTGGGGTTGGGGGCTGGGCCACAGAGAGGGTGGGTGGTGAAGTTTCAGGCCACCAGGGCCCATTGGATTGTGCCATGTAAGCCAGGCCAGGAACCCTCCGCCAGAGCAGCAGGTGACGGGTTTCTCTCTCCTTTGCCCCAGGGCCCCGACAAAGCCCGTTCTCAGCTGCTGATCGTGGACCGGAGCTTCGACCTGGTGTCCCCACTGCTGCACGAGCTCACCTACCAGGCCATGGCCTACGACCTGCTCAGCGTCGAGAAAGACACCTACAAGTAGGGCCTGGCTGCCAGCAGGGGGCGCCCCACACTCCTCCTCAGGCAGACGGGGGGGATGTGACCCAGGCACCTGCACTGATCCGCAGCCCCCATGCTCGGGCGAGGGGTGCCGCAGCCTGACCCCATCTCCCCCCTGCAGGTACGAGACGACGGGCATCAGCGACTCGCGGGAGAAAGTGGCGCTGCTGGACGAAGATGACGAACTCTGGGTGCAGCTACGCCACATGCACATCGCTGATGTCTCCAAGTGAGCATGCTAGGCCCCACCCATGGACACATCCCTCCGTGCCCTGCCTAGTGCTGGGACCTTTGGACATGCCCCTCTGTGCCCTGCCTAGTGCCGGGACCTGCTACGCACCCCCCGCTTCGGCACACCTCTGCCCTCCCTGCCCAGTGCCGGGACCTTCTATCCCCACTTTGGCACAGCTCTCTCCTCCCCACCCGCTGCCAGGACCTCCCCCCTCGGACACACCACTCCCCCTTAGATACACTCCTGTCCCACCCAGTGCAGGGACCCCCCCTCACAACACACCCCTCTCCTGCTCAGTGCCAGGACTCCCCCTCCCCCTCCCACCCAGTGCTGGGGCTTGTCCCTCAGACATACTCCTCTCTGAGTGCTGAGACTCCCTGGACCCAGCCCCTCTCCCCAAAGGACCCCTGAGCGCTCCCTTCCAGAGCCACTGTCCACATCTCCTCTCGGGGATCCCCCTGGACACTGTCTTCCCCGATCCCAGGGTCTCCCCATGCACCTTACAGCTCCCTTGAGTGAGTCCCTCACCGAACTCCTGCTGGGCCTGCCGCTGCCCCCAGGCTCCCCCAGCAGGGCACCCAGAGCCCCCAGAGATGCACTGAACTCTCTGCCTTGGGATAACTTAGGAAGAGACACCCCCCCCCACCCCGTCTGAGGCTCTCGTGGCAGAGAACCCTGGTGCCCGTGGGGCGGGGGCTCCATCCCCTGTAGCATAGGACAGGGCACCCCCTACCTCCAAGGCAGTGCCTGGCTCCAGCCTGACCCCTCTCCCTGCTGCAGGAAGGTGACGGAGCTGCTGCGCACCTTCTGTGAGAGCAAGAGGCTGACCACGGACAAGGTGTGGCGGGGGCTGGGGGGAGATTGGGGAGTCCAGGTTGGACGGGGGGGACCCATCCCACTGCCACTGATCTGGAGGGGAAGCTTCCCTGCTGCCCCAGGAGGGGTTGGCGGGGGGGGGGGGCTGTCCCATTGCTCCCAGGGTTTGCCTGTAAAGGGCTAAAAGGTGTATGTGGAGTCCCCTGCCCCCCAGCCACAGATCTGGAGCTCCCCACAGTGGGGGAGGGCAGAGGCCCATGGGGCAGGGTCAGACAGCAGGATCGGGACCGTGCAGGGAGAGCTGCAGGGAGCCAACGCTGGCATCTCCCCGGCCCGCTGCTGCTTTACACCTTGAGGGGCGCTCGGGTTGCGGGGCTCCCGTCTCGTTCCAGCTGGCCTGGGAAGGGCAGGTCTAACCCAAGCCGCAGCCACGCGTGGCCTGAGTGACCTGCCCTGGCCCTGGCACGCGTGGCTGGGCTGCTGTGGCTGTCCCCAGGCGAGGCCTCTGCCCTGCAGGGGGCTCCAAGCACTGGGAGCGGCCGGGATCTCACCACCGCCTCCCTCCAGGCCAACATCAAGGACCTGTCCCAGATCCTGAAGAAGATGCCCCAGTACCAGAAAGAGCTGAACAAGGTAACGGGGCTGAGGCTGTTAGTGGGCGGGGGCAGGGCATTCAGTGGGGCTGATGGGGGCGCAGGGTGTTCTGTGCGGCTGGTGAGGGACAGTAGGGACTCTCTGGGGGGTAGGGCATTCTCGGGGGTTCTGTGCAGGTCTAGGCAGGAGCCTGCCCCAGTGATGGGACTGCCTGATGAGAGCTGCTGACCTGTCCCTTCAGGGAGAGCCATTTCCCCCCCAGGTGCTCTCCTGATCCTCCCCTTCAGCTGCTCTATTTCATCCCAGATGTGGCTGCACGTCAGTGCTGGGCAAAACAATCCCTATATACTCTGCTTATACAGCCTATTGGGGTTGCCCCTCTGGCCGAGGGGCCCTCCTTGGGGACTGGGGGGTGCAGGTGCTCTGGACCAGTCGGTGATGCGGTAAACTCCCCCCATGCCCCGGTCTCTCTCTGCAGTACTCCACGCACCTGAACCTGGCTGAGCAGTGCATGCGGCACTTCAAAGGGACGGTGGAGAAGCTGTGCAGCGTGGAGCAGGTGGGTCTGTGGGCAGAGCCTGGCTTGGGGGGAAGAGTCTGTCTCATGGACTCAGCCCAGAGAGAGGGGTCTCAGACCCACAGGCTCGCTGGAGCCAGGGCCAGCCCCCCCCATGCAGCAACAGGGGTACATGGAGTTTGGGTTACTCCCTGGGGGCCCATTACTCACCCCAGGAGGAGCTGACCTCAGGGAGGAGGGGGCCCTGGCACAGGGTAAGCGAGCTGTGGGTCATGGGGCCGTCACATCTCCCATCTTGCTGCGGGGGCGGGAGGAAGCAGAGTGGCCTGACCTGGGCCTTGTGTGTGCGCCCCCTCCCCCCCCAGGACCTGGCCATGGGGACGGACGTGGACGGGGAGAAGATCAAGGACCCCATGAAGATCATCGTGCCCGTCCTGCTGGACCCCAGCGTGCAGGCCTATGACAAGATCCGCATCATCCTGCTCTACATCTTCCTGAAGAATGGTAACGCCACAGGCCTGCAGGGGAGCACTGGGGGGCTGCTGCTGCAGGGGGCGCTCCTGGAGGCGGGGCCCAGGCCTGTGGGGCTGGTGGGGAATAGCACTGCTCAGACTGGCAAGCCCGCCTGCCATGCAGGGCGCCTCCTGGCCAGCCGCTTCCCGGGGCCTGTGTCCAGCCTGGCTCTACAGCCCTGTCTCCCCTCTGCCCACCTCTCGGTGCCTGCGAGCCTGCCAGTGCGCCGCGCCCACGCTCCGCACTGCCCCCTGGGGTCGGACCTGGCGGCCTTTGCTCCCTGCTGCTGCCTTCCGAGCAGTGTCCGCCCTCCACGCTCCCCCCAGCCCATTCTCTGCAGGAAGGGGGGATGGAGACACACACCCAGAGCGGCCCCCCAGCCTGTTCTCTGCAGGGAGGGGGGATGGAGAGACGCACACCTGGACCAGCCCCCCGGCCCGTTCTCTGCAGGGAGGGGGGAGATCCCTCCCTTCCTGCAGGCTGTTCAGATACCATCTTCTGCCTCTGAGCCTCCTGCGACCAGTCCCCTGCCCACCCCTTGTGTCATCCCTGTACCAGCTCCCTGCTTCTTGCTGCATTCAGCCCCTTCCCCAAACTCACCAGGGCCTGGGGAACCTCCCTGACCCCGATACTTGGCACAGTCCCTCTTCCCCCGTCAGTTCCTGCCCCATGCTGGCTCGGTGGGGCAGGGCCCTGCTCCGGGGCCCATTGCCGAGGTCAGGGTGCCCTCATGTGGCTCCTCTGGCTGCCCAGTTTCCTAGCCAGGGGGCACTGTGCAGTTGCCAGGCCTCCCTGTCTGCACTAAGCAGCAGTAAATGGTTTGGGGGGGCTGGAGGGGGCGGGAGCGTGTTGCACCTGACTGGCCGCAGGAGGGGGAACCCAGATCAGGGGGACGAGGGCTCCCACTGCACTGCCAGGGGGAGCTAGAGAGACCCCTGCCCCCAGCGCCCGAGGGAACCTGTGGAGGGAGGAGCAGCAAGAACCTGAATTCAGTCATTAACTGTGTGGGGTCCAGTGGGTTAGAGCGGATGGTGCTGGGAGCCAGGACTCCTGGGTTCTACCCCCAGCTCTGGGAGGGGTGGGAAGAGCAGGATCTCAGGATTTGTTTGGGGAACTGGGACTCCTGGGGCCACGGACTGATGTGCCTGGGCTGTGGGTGCGTCCCAGGGGTGCTAGCGCTGACCTGTCTCTCCCCGTGCAGGTGTGGACAAGGAGAACCTCACCAAGCTGATCCAACATGCCAACATCCAGCAGCAGAGCGACATCATCCACAACATGCAGTTCCTGGGCATCTCTCTCACGCCTGGGGTAAGGGACTGGGGCCAGGGGCCAGCAGCTGCACCCATGCCAGGGGGTAGATCTGTGCTGCACAGGGGAGCCCAGACCATCCTGGAGATGCCCCCCTATGGCAGTGACCTACTCCCAGCACAGATGTGGTCTCTGCCCCTGTACAGTGGGGTGATGCCCTCCCCATATGAGGGGGACCCCCGAGTTACTCCCTATCTGGGGTGACTTCTTCTGCCCCTGCAGAGGACCCTGGGGGTCAGGACCTCAGATCGCCAGGGAGCTGGAGCTGGTGACCACTGCATGGGGTGGCCACGTGGTGAATGGGGGGAAGCAGCTCTGTTCTCCCATCAGTCTCTCTCCCCTTCTCTCTCTCGCTCAGTGATCCATTCTGTACTTTTCTCTGCCTCTCCCCTGCCAGCCCGGCTGGAGCAACTCAGGTAGGCTGCGCTCTCCCTGTCTGCCCCCGTTCCCACCCCACACCTCCTCCCTGCTGCCTCTCACCCCCTCTCCCTTCCTCCCCCAGAGCGGGCAACTGCGACCGGAGAGGAAGGTGCGGCTGGAGTCCACCTACCAGCTCTCCCGCTGGACCCCCATGCTCAAGGACATCATGGAGGTACCGAGCCATCTGCTTCCTGACCTTGGGGGTGGGGGTCACAACTGGCAGGCTGGGCCCCAAGGGGTGGTTTGGGGTCAGCCATGCATAGAGCACTGCATATCCGTGCCCCATTTCTGCGGACAGAGGATCGGCTGCAGATACAACCGTGCAGGGCTCTACTCCCCAGCAGCGCCTGGCCTGCGGCATCCGGCTTAGGCAGCCCGGGGGACGCAGGGCGCTCGGGGCCGCCAGCCCGCAGCCAGTGGCTGGGCAGCACGTCGGAGTCGGGGCTGTCCGGCACCCACTCGCCCCGCACTGTGATGCAACGTGCTCTGCTGCTGCTGTGTACGCTCGTGACCCCCCAGGAGCAGCACGTGATGAGAAACCCCTTCCCCCCAGCCCCACCCCCTCCACACTGCCCCTGCTCGAAACCCCGCCCCCTCCATGCTGCCTCTTCCCTGCAAGACCCCTTCCTCACCCACGCTAGCTGCTGCCGGTGAGGATGCGGATACAGGTAAGAGGCAGCTTGTGGATCGTGGGCTGATGCACATCCACATTTTTGTATCCGTGCAGGGCTCTAGCCATGTGAGGGGTTCATCAGTGAGTCCTCTCCTGCTGCCATCCTTGGGGGTCTTAAATCATAGACACGAGTGCAGGGGAGTTGTCTTACCCGGTGCTGAGATGCTGCCAGCTCTGGGGTGGGCCATGGGCGGTTTATACAGGGGTCCCTCACCGGGGCTGAATTCTTTGTAAGAGCGGCAGGCAGCTGTTAACAGCCTCCCAGCAGCGCTGCCCCAGAGTCTAGGGCAGGAGGCGATCAGTGTGTGGGGCTGGAGGTGCAGGGGATCCAGGCAGCACACTGTCATGACTGGCACTGGACTCTGAATGGCTGGCAGGGTCCTTGGCCTAACCTCCAGCGAGGAGCAGCTGTGTGACGCTCATCTAAATGATGAACTCCTGCTGTACAGTACTGGCCACTGACTGAGCGGGGAGAGCGCCCCCCGCAGAGCCCCCCGCTGCTCCCTGCAGTACAGCGCCCCCTAGCGCCGCACTGGGTCATAGAGCACCCTCTGCTGACTCACTCGCACCCCCCAGCACCCAGTGGCTTTTCCTCAGAGGTCTCCTATCCAAGCACTGCCTGGGCCCAAACCTGCTTAGCTTGTGAGAGGTGACATGGTCGCTCCTTCCCTTCACCCTTGCTGTGGGGCTGAGCCCCTCATCACCCTGTCATGTGGGGCACTCCTCAAGGGGGTGGGGGGCACACTTAGTTGCCTTCAACTTACTGGCTTGGGGCTCCTCCAGGCCAAGAATTAACCCCCCGACCGGAGCTCCTGTCCCTGGCAGATCACAGGTGGGAGGCTCCCAGGCCCCTGCTCCAGCGTGGTGATGGTTCCTCCTGTGGCATTTTGGGGAAGGCAGTTGAGGCAGCCTCAATCCCATGCCTAATCCAATCGGGGCCCCCCCCTGCGCCAGCCACAGCTTGGCAGGCCTTAAGCTTCCCTGTACAAGACAACGCAGCGGACTAATGTAAAAGCTCCTATTATGTGGCATTAGGATGTATCATAGCCTGGGCCCCCTGAGTGGCTGGGACACACCTCATGGAGCAAGAGGCAGGGCCTGGATCTGCCCGCAGCAGGGAAGGGGCACTGAAGGCAGCCCCCTGTCTCCCCCGCCCCAAGTGAGGGGCCCTGGGTCCAAGCTGCTCCCCCCACGGACTGTCAATCATTCAGTGAGGAGCCGTCCCAGCCCCTCCCCAGCAATGGGGCCCGGCTTGGCCCCCAGGTCAGAGGTCCCTGCTGCTTAGCCCCTGCTGACCTGTCCTCCCCCCATCCCCCACCAGGACATCATTGAGGACAAACTGGACAAGAAGCTGTGGCCCTTTGTGTCAGACCCGGTCCCTACCACGAGCTCCCAGGCTGCTGTCAGGTAAGGCTGAACCTGGCTGGGCTGTGGGGGGCAGAGCCCTGACACCCCCGCCCTCCCAGGGTATAGCCTCTGTGCCTGGGAATGTGTGGAGAGGACCCTGCCCTCTACGCAGTGGGGGGTGCCCCATGGCTGGAGCCCTGGACCCCTCTTACCATGTCCCCCACACCCCAGCAATCCCTCAACACACCAGGGCCCAGGATGGAGGGAAGGGACTGGCTTAGCTCTAGACACCACCCTCCCCTACTCCCTCTTGCCTGCTTTGGGACTCCTGTCCCACTCCCTTAGGCAGGGCCTGGAGGAGGCTGGGGGGCAGACCCTGCCCCTCCGCCTGGCATCCCCTCAGCAAGCCCCTGGTATCCACACAGCCCCTCTCTCCCCCCAGCGCCCGCTTCGGGCATTGGCACAAGAACAAGCCAGCGACTGAGTACCGGACGGGCCCGCGCCTCATCATCTACGTGCTGGGTGGGGTGTCCATGTCTGAGATGCGCTGCGCCTACGAAGTGACCCGGGCCACCGAGGGCAAGTGGGAGGTGGTGATCGGTGAGTAGGGCGAGTCCTGGGGGGAAGGGCGGCTGGAATGCCCAGGTCAGGGACAGTTGGGACCCCCTGGCAAGGGGAGACCCTAGAACTGCCTGCCCAGCACCCACAGGGACCTCTGTCCTCCCGCACCCAGGGGCCTGGGAACAGATGCACTTTTCCCAACTGCCAGCAGCCCCACATGGCCTGTATCTAGCCACTTGATCTCCTGGTCCTTGGCTCCCCACGCTTCGCATTGCCTGGGACCATGTGTGGGGGCCCAGTCATACACCCCCAGTAACACCCCCTAGGGATATGGCTCACTCCCTGCACACACCCCTCTAAGACCCAAGGGTCAGGAACACTATCAATGTGTTGATTCTTGCCTGGCCGTGCAGGGTACAGCAGGACTAGGGGTGTGGTGCCAGGCCATGGGGGGTAGGAGACAGCCTCTCCAACCCCCCCCACCCTACACTAGAGCAGGGTCCAGCTGCAAGGATGGGGGAGATGGTGTTGCCAGTCTCATGCCCGCCCCACTGTGCCCACCGCTGCCAACCACCTCTCTCTCCCCCAGGTTCCAGTCACATCCTGACTCCCAAGCGCTTCCTGGATGACATCCAAACCCTCAACCATGAGGCACCTGGGGAGGCCTAGAAGGAGCCCCCTCCCCCCAGAGACTCTGCCCCCCACAGCTCGCTGTCCCCAGCTCCACCTGCTCTTCTCAACAAGGCACCTTCCCCCCTACTCCTGGCAGCGCTGTCAGTTCTTGGGGGAGGGATGGGAGAGGGGATGGGCCCCCCAGGCTGTTAGGGTGGGGCAGGCCAGGCTCCCTCCCTCTAACACAGCCTCAGTGCCTGATGGTCACCCCTCCCCCCAATGGGACAGGGGAAGAGTCAATCTTCGTTATCTATAGCTTCAGCCAATCCTACCTCCCCTGCCTGGGACCCAAAGCACAGCCCCTCCCCCTCCCCCTCCCCCTCCTGTCACACCTCTGCCAGTGATGTGGGGCGCGCAGAGGCTGCTACCAGTGTCTGGCTTTGGGGGGGATGTGATCCAGCCACTGAGCCCCAGGCTGTGTCTGTCCAGTCTGCAAAGGGTTAAAGAGACCCCCCCTTCTGCCCCCATATCATCCCCATTCACCGCCTTGGGGTGCTGGCCCAGCCCTGGCTCTCTGCACCCCTCCCATCACAGCCTGGCACCCTGGCCTCTTGGCCCTGTCCCCTAGGGGGGACCTCGGCTTTTGAAGGGGGGAGGGATCCTAGCAGGAGTTGCAGTCAGAGTCCCAAGTGGGAGTGGAGCCAGGACTCTGTAGGAGGCGCGGCCAGGGTGGGTCAGCAGTGGGGCAGAGCCAGGCTGTACCTAGGGCCCTGCAGGACTCAGGCTGGGCTCGTTACCCTGATGGGCCTGGTTCAGATGCCCCTGCCCAGTGGCAGACACCTCCCCAGTGCCTTTCCCTGGGTATCAGAGCCACGCCCTGGGCACCTGAGCCAAGCCTCAGGCCCTGCATCCCACGGGCCCTAGAGGTCCCCTCCCTCTTGCCCGCCAGCAGGGCTGTGCTGGGGCAAGCGCTGGCAGGAGTGACCCCAGGTGAAGGCAGTGACCTCCTTTACCAGGAGTGACCTTTGGGGGGTGGGGGGAGAGCTTGTGTGTTCGCAGCTCTGAGCCCCCCCCGCCCCGCCCATTGTCACACAGTCAGTGCTGGCCCTGCCCCCGGGGACTGCCCGGCTGGGCATGTGTCTGGGCCAATGAAGTGCTTTGCCAAAGGCTGGCCGAGGTCTCTGCTGCTGTCACAGGCGGGGAAGGGAGGGGGCAGGACGGGGCGGGTGGCTGAGGGCTCGGGGAGCGGGATCTCCCCAGCTCCCCCTCCGGCCCTGCTGCAGGTCCCAGGCGTCCTGGCTCCGAGTCACCCGGCCAGCGCTGCCTCCCCGCACCCGGGAGCAGGGGGGGGCAGTGGCTGCTCCTTTCACTGTTGGACCAGGGCCTGGGGGCAGCTCTGCTCTGGCCTGTGGGCGCCCCCTGCTGGTGCAGTGCTGGCTCAGCCAGCCGTGCCCCAGAACCCACACAGTTCCCCGTGTCCCGCTGCCCCTACTGCCTTGTTCTGCCTCCGGTCCGTGTGCCAGAGGGACCAGGAGGGAGCCCCAGGAGTCCCCCCAAGCCAGCTATAGCGTCCCCATCAAGTGTGGGGTTGGGGCAGGCACTGAGCGAGCACCAGGGCCCAACCCCCAGGCTGGCCCCCACAGGGAACCGTACCCACCCAGCCCCTGCCCCTCCCAGAATCAGTGCTGGAACCCAGCCCCCTGCGTACCAGCCCCTGCTCTAACCATTAGCCCCCGCTTCCCGCTCAGATCTGGGAGAGAACACAGGCCTCCTTGCTCCCCCTCTACGGCCTGGCCTTTGCCCCAACCCCCACCTCCTCCATCCTCCTGTGCCTAGAGCTGCCCCAGAGCCCCACCACCCCGGCTGCTGCTGGCCCCCAGTCCTTGGGGCCCTGTTCCTGCGCTGGTACCTGCATTGTGTGAGCAGCTGTGTAGGCTCGTCCCACCAGCCAGGCCAGGCCTCCCCTCTAGCCTGTGCCAACAGCTGGGGGTGCAGTGGCAGTGTCCCCAACCCCCCCGCTCGTTGGAGGGTGAAAGGAGACAAGGAAGGGCTGTGAGAGAGCCCCATTCTCCTACCCTTTCCGCACCCCGCTCCCCCGGCTCAGCTCGGAGGCTCGTCCTGCCTCTGTAGTCACTGGGCATGGGGGTTAGCGCCATCAGCAACCCCACCCCCCACCAGCTGGAGACAGTGAGAGACCAGTGCCAGGTCAAGGACCTGCCCCAGGTCCCGGAGGGGTATGGGGGATCAGGGCCCAGACCGGGGGTGACCATGGTGGGGGATTAGACCCATCCCTCATGAGGGTTGGGGGTTGTCTAACTTCTCTCAACCTGCTCACAGCCTGTGACGACCCCCCCCCCCGAAAGCCCATCCCCTGCTCCCTTGGTGCCCAGGGGGCACTCAGCCAGCCACACATGGTCACGCACCCCATGAGGTGGGAGGGAGGCTTCAGGCCTGTGAGCTGTGCTGTGCCAAGGACCAAACCCACTTACCCAGGTCCCAGGAGATTTTGGTGATGCACAGTCACTGAGTGGCTCTGGTTGCCTGTGCCAGGCCAGCGTGTGGGGGAGAGCAGCACTGCTATTGCATGCAGTTGTGTGGGAGGAACGGGGGGCTGGAGGGCACTGACTTAGCCATGCAGCCATGGGTTGGGGCCTGGGCTGAGCCAGGTTTGGCGCATGGATGACCTGGCTGGGCGTGTCCTGTTTGTGATCAGCTGGGCCTGGCCTCAGCCACGTTAGGCTAGCCCCCCTTCAAGCCCAGTGCCCATGGCTGGTTCACAGAAGGGGTGGGGAGGGCAGGTGGCAGCTTCCCCGCCCAGCTAGGGGATGCCCTGGCTGGGAGACAGGCAGAGGGACAAAAATGACATGAAACCTCAATAAAGGGCACCAAGAGCAGGAGTGACTCATAGGGATTTGGGGACAGAGCTGGGCATGGAACCCAGGAGTCCTGCCTCCAAGCCACTGATCTAACCCTTGGACCCTACTCCCCTCCCAGAGCTCAGCACAGAACCCAGGAGTCCTGCCTCCCAACTCCCCCTGCTCTGCCCATCCTTCTCTCCCCTCGTGCTCCTGCTAATTGCACACGCAGCCTGCTGGGGAATGTGCTCTGGTACCCGTCAGTCCCTTCGAGCCCAGCAGGCCCTGTTTCCCCTGGGCCAGCTCCTGTCTCCTGCTGGGCAAACGAGCACTGCCAGCGCTGCGTGCCTGCTGTGGACGGGGTGAGAGACCCTGGCACCTCGGATCTGCTGCTCGGGCCCAGCCCCAATCTGCTCAGCTGTGGAGCTTTCCGTCCCTGATCCCCGTGGGGAATTATCAGCCGCAATTAACAGCCATTTAAATAATTGATGCGCAGCTGCCAGGCAGGGTGGGCGGCGGATTGGGGGTGCAGAATTAAAATGCTCCAGCAGAGACACCTGCCCAACTGTGGGCTCGCCAGCTCCCACCATGGCTGCCCTTACAACTGGGCTGCCATTGGGGCTCCCTATGGACCCCGGGCCTGCACCTTGAGCAAGGGGGACCCCAGCCACACATGCAGTACCCCTCAGCTTGCCCCCAGAAGCATGAGGGGGGTGCAGGCCTGAGACAGCCGGCCATGGTCCTGGTCAGTGCTAGGTGGGAGGGTGGGTCCAGCACACAGGCCCAGCCTCCAGCCCCTCTCAGGGCAGAGTGCAGGATGCTGCCCTAGCTCTGCCATGCTCTGCCCCAGGCCCTGGTGAGGGCAGCTGGAGAGGGTTGCACACATCAGCCCATGCAGTGGGCCTGGGGGAGCTGATCCCAGCCCTGGGGGCTGGTGGGAATGGGGTGCCAAGATGCCCCTGTCTCCCTGTGCCAGAGCCCCCAAGACCTTTGGGCCTGGATTGGGTGGATCATGACTAAGGCGGAGCTTGAATCCAGGGCCAGGTGAGGCTGTACCAGGCTTGCAGAAGGGCTCAGCCTGCAGAGACCTGCATGCAGACCCTGCTGGAGGGAGAGTGTTTGGGGCAGAGTGGGGTGACATGGGGGGCTTACAGCAGGGCTGGGGAGAGGCAGTGGGGGTAGCAGGGAGGGGGAGAAGTTTACAGTAACTGCAAGCTGTATACAGTGCATGGGTGGGGGGGTCAGGAGGTGATGAGGGGTGGGGCAGTGGAGGCAGGAGGTGGGGGTGGATGACACCCCCATGCAGTGGCAGTGCCCCCTGTAGGCAGCACTGGTGCATCCAATGGGCCCTAAAGCAAATATTGTCTAAAGATCGGAGTTAACCAAACCCAGGCTGAGCCAGCCCTGCCCCCGACCTGCCCATCCCTTGTGGGTGTGGACTGCAGCCCGGTGCCCCCTGCCCTGGGCCTGGCCATGCTGGGGGCTGAGTGATCCCAGAATGATGCCCAGTGCACACCCCTTCTCCCGGGCAGGCACCCAGCACCTCATCCCCCAGCCCTCCCCAGTCGGCTCCCAACCCCCGGGGCTGGCAGGGAAGGCGACTGCCCTGAGCCAAGTTCACAATTATGCAACCAGCCCATGTGACACTGTTTATCATCTTATCGGGCAGCTCAAAGCCGGCTCACCCGCCACTTTAGTGGCATTTCATTGCCTGAAATTAAATCTCATTTCCTAACTATTGGGTGGGCTCCAGCCGCTGTGCAGGGTTGGGCTGGGCTTTAAGAAGGGGGTAGCGTAGTGTGATCAGTAACACTTACAGAGACAGGCTGTTGGAGAGAACCTCCCCAAAGCCTGAGACCCCCCTCATCATAGCCAGCCCTCCAGGCTGCATCTAACGAGGCCCACTCACCTCCCTCTGCCCTGCAGGAAACTCAGCCAGGCTGGTTCCTAAACGGAGCAGGGGCAGATCCATGGTCCCGTCCAGCCCAGTATCCCCTTTCCCTGCTACGCTGTCTCTGACCAGTGTCGTGGTGTGGAGCAGCTCACAACGTGGGAGCCAACCTCAGGGCAGCCCCAAAACTGGCTGGGTGTTCTCAAAAGAGCTTACAGCAACCAGGTCCTGGCTGTGAATTCCTCCAGCCCTGCAACGGCCACAGACAGTCCCCTGAGGCACCCGGTCTAGCAAGCCGGCCTTAGTGATAGACAGGCCCAGGTTTAGATTCCAAAAGGCAATAGAAGCTGCTGTAACATCCAAGCTCTGTTTCTCTTTCCGGGCTAACCCCAGCTGAGCTGCTTGGGGATCCCTTGCTTATGCTTCGAAATCTTGCCCTCCCCAAGTGCCAAGCTCGGCAGTGCTACAGCTCCTTCTGGCCAGGCATTTTATTCCTTTTTCCCAGAGCTCAAACTGATGGAACGAGTGTTGGCACCTGGCTCCCCTTCAACGGCATGGGGGCTGTAGTAGGAAGAGAGCCTAAAATAGAAGCCCTTGTATTAAAGGCCTGGTACAAGGCCTAAGCTAAAGTAGTGGCAAACTTTGCTAATATAAAGCAAAAGTCAGGCTGTGAGCAAACGTTAGGCTCTGCCCGCTTGCATGTTCCCAGAATCTGGCAAGCACAGCGCTGATATTGCAGAAAGACGCATTCCTAGAAAGTGTTAGGCACAAAGTACTCACACAAACACATTCCAGAAGCGTGGTACGAAAATCACAATATCAAGAATGGCACAAAAACATTCCCCAAGGATAACAGGAACACACTGAGTCTTCCTAAAAGATAAGGTCACATAGCAATGTAATAAATAAAAATGTTTTAATCAAACCAACATGTACAAAAAAGTGGATAATAACTAACCAGGTCAGAGGGCAATATCTATTTCAGAGGGGCAGTTTGTGTCAGGGTATTTCAGAGAGTGTCTTGGTCCAGCCAAGGGGGAAATGGAAAGTCCTGCCATTCGCTGAGCTGCGTCCATTGTCACAGGCATACATGTCTTAGTGTCCTCGTAGAGTCTTCCAGGTGCTATTACCATGCCTTGTCAACTATAAACCTGGCCGGGTGCCTTTGTCCTTAACGGATCTTGTGATCATTGGGCGGTTCACTCAAGGTCTGCTGTGCTGGCAGTCTGCGCAGAGCTGGGGCAGCACACAGGGAGAACACACACACGCAGTGAAATATCTAACAACAGAACAATCAGTAAGGTCTTTGATGTTTCGCAATGGCTCGTTTGGTTTCAATGGGCAGGCCCAGCACTTTACACTAATTCATGCTTCTCCCCTGTTGGGGGAGTTACACAGGCCATGGCTACACTACAAAATCAAATCGCCCTGCATGTGGCTGTCATAGTAGTTACAGCGCTTGTGTGTGTGCACACCTGGCTCCTTGTGTCTGTGGTGTGTGTGGTACTGTCAGTGTGGGGCATTGCGGGACAGTCGATGTAAGCAATGCAGTATGTACACTGATACTGCATTGACCTAACTACGCTGACTGGGGGAAGTGGCATGATTAAGTCGGCAAAGCAGGTGAGTTACATCAGCGGGAGCCAAATTTTAGTGTAGACGCAGTGTTAGGTGGACGTAAGCTGCCTTGCAAACTCAGTAGTGCAGAGCAGTTCCAGAGGGTTACGATGCAAACATTCTTTCTAACGTTATGCCACGGGCTACAGAGGTCATGGGAGAGATCAATCCTGCAAGCAATCTCATGGCTCCCCCTGGCGGTGCATGGAGGGAATGCCACTCCCGAGCTATGGCCACAGAGTCAAGGGAGGCAGTGTGGCTCAGTGGGTAAAGCACTGAACTGGGATGCAGCAGACTGGGGGTCTATGTCTGGCTCTGCCACTGGGTGACCTTGGGCAAAGTCCTTCCCTGTCCTCTGCCTCAGTTTCCCCATGTGTACAGTGGGGATGATGACACTGACCTCCTTTGGGAAGTGTTTTGCTGGACAGTTGCTATGTAAGATGAATAATAATATTCTGGGCTGGCGGGGGTGGGGGGCATCTCTCTTCTCTAGGGCACGGGTTCGAATCTGTCCCAGGGGAGCAGTGTCTGACAGTGGTTGGTGGCTGTGGAGAGGGGCTCAGTCCAGTTCCTGTTGGGACAGCACCCGAATTGCCTGCCGGCTGTGGGACTGGCACACTGGGGCTACAGAGCCTGAGCTCCGCTCTGCCCCTAGATGGGTCCCTTCAGGGCAGGGCCATTGGCGTGGGGGGTGGGGGTGTGATGCAAGTTGTGGGCTCTGGGGCAGTTGAGCTGGCCCTTTCCCCAGTTCTGGAGTCCCCTCCACACGGCCCAAAGCTCCCCAGGCCTGAATCCCAGCCCCACGGAGCCCGGCTCGGGGAGGGTTCCTGCAGCCACACTGCCTCTCTGGTACAGCCAGTGGCCTTGGCACTCTGGGGCAAGACAAGTCACTTTCCAGCCCCCACCCCTGGTGCCAGGGGGCACAGGCCAGCCCAGGGCTCTGAGGAAGATGGGGCGCGCCCTCTGCCCCTCTGGTTTAAACGTCTCTCTGTCCCATCCCCCCACTCCATGGCCCTGTGCACAGCTCTCCTCTTTCTGCATCTTCCCCTCCTGCTCTTTAGGATCTAGTCCCCTGGGGTACCCAGGTGTCAAGGAAACCCGCTCCCGGCTGGGGAGCCATGGTTGGCTTTTGGGCCCCAGGCTTCTGCATGGCTCTGCCTAATGAGCCCCCTGGGAGGGCAGCGCTGCCCCACATGGGCCCTGGGGCCTCAGCAGGAGCTGCCACAGAGTGCCAGAGGCAAAGCTGCTAATGGAGGCTTCTCCAGTGCCCTGCAGAGTGTAGGAACTGGGCTAGAGACTGAGGGCCTGGGCCCCATAGCAGATCACTCTGCACCCCACCCCTTGCCCTGCCTGAGAAGGGGAGGGCACTCTTGGCCAGTCCTTGGCTGCCAGCTAATGCCTGTCACAGCACGGACCCATCCCCCTAGGGACAGGGTTGAGACCCCCAACCTCATGTCACACATAGGCCTGCTGGGCGCGGGCAGTGGGGCATCCCTGGCACAGCGGGGGAGCAGGTCTGTAGTCCTGGCCTAGAGAATCCATTATCCACCGCTCGTTACCCGCTGCCCAGTTAAGGCGCCAAAAAGAAACCATGTGATTTTAGGTGACCTATCGAGTGGCACATAGTGCGACTCAGAGCGACATGGCTGGCACGAAGGGCTCGGGGAATGGGGAGGGCTGGCTGGGGGCGGGGCACTGACTGAGTCACTGGGCTCCCACGGCCAGAGGAATTTTGGCCCTGGCCTTGCACCACCCCAGGGCCCCAATCTCTGGTGAGGCCTTGCCCACCTCCCCGGCAAGAAGCCCAGCAGCCCTGGTCACTCCCAGGATTAGAATCACTTGTATTCCAGTCACTGAGTTCATCCCTGGGGTTGAGATGTAGCCACCTCTGGGGTGGGGTGCAGGGGCTGTTTATACAGGGATCCTTTGCCCAGAACTGAGATGCAGCCACCTCTGGGAAGGGACGGAGCAGCTGTTTAACAGCCACACAGCACAGTAGATTAGGACAAGTGAAGAATCCCACATCTAATCCCACTGCGCTGCACAGAGCATGGGGAGCTGGGCCTGGCCCAGACACCAGGCTGCGCTGCACATGGGCTCCTAAGTGACGAGCGCTCAGGAGCTTAGATTTACAACCCCTGAAATAGCACAAATTGAGCACTATGCTGGGGCCCCCTACTGGATCCTCCCACCCCACTCGCTGCAGCCCCTAGCACCACACTGGGGCCAGCAATGGCTGTGAGGGGAGAGCACCTCCTGCTGAGCCCCCAGCACAGCCTGTGGAACTGGGCTTTCTCTGAACATCCCCCATCCAAATCCTGAGCCAGCCTGGCCCCCATAAGCTCCATCCATGCATAGTAAGGGGACTGGCACATGGAATTGCAAGCCCAATAGCAAGGATTTCTGATGACTCTGTAAACTCGGGGCGGGGGGGGGGGGAGTGGAGAATTGCTAATATAGTTCCTATGTTTAAGAAATGGAAAAAAAACTGTGGTCCAGGTATCTACAGGTCTTTTAATTTGACCTCAACTGTCTGCAAGGTCTTGGGACAAATTTTGAGAGAGAAAGTAATGAAGGACATAGAGGTGAACAGTAATTGGAATAAAATGCAACTTGGTTTTACAGTCGGTAGGTCCTGCCAGGCCAAACTGATCTGTTTCTCTGCGAAGATAACTGAGGTTTTAGACAAAGGAAATGCAATAGATCTAATCCAGTGGTTCTCAAACTTTTTGTATTGGTGACCCCTTTCGAACACCAAGCCTTTGAGTGCATCTCCCCCTTAAAAATTAAAAACACATTTTTGATATTTTACACTATGTTAAATACTAAATTTAAACCCTATTACCTAAAGTGAATTTACCTTTTCTCACTGCTTTTAAATTAAGACTAAAACACAGCGGGTGGTGAGGCTCGGGGTTGACAACGCTGTGTGTGCTCCCAGCTGATAATCCTCAACATGGCCAGGCTCCACCTGAAACCCCAGTACAGGGGCCGGGGCTCACAGCGTCCTGGATGCCCCAGCTCAGGGCTCACAGCCCTGCTCCTGGTTGGGGTCAGGACTCGCAATCCCAAGTGACAGTTGGACTCAGGGATCGCAGCCCCGCTCCTGGTCAGGTTTGGGGTCTGGGCTCACAGCCTTGTGTGGGGTTCGGAGTCAGGGCTCACAGCCACGATTCCCTGTTGGGGTCGGGATTCAGCCATGCGCCAGGGTTGAGGCTCGAAGCTGTGCACCAGGGTCAGGGCTTGCAGCCACACGTCTCTGTCGGGGTCAGGGCTCACAGCCTGGCACCGGGGTTGGGGCTCACAGCCACGCGCCGGGGTCAAGGCTCACAGCCCGGCACAGGGGTCGGGGTCGGGGCTCGCAGCCCGGTGCAGGGGTCAGGGTCGGGGCTCACAGCCTGGCTCAGGGGTCGGGGTCGGGGCTCGCAGCTGCACACCGGGGTCAGGGCTCGCAGCCACGTGTCCATTTCAGGGTCCAGGCTCACAGCCCAGAGCAGGGGTCGGGGCCGGAGCAGCCGCATGCCCGGTTTGGGGCTCGTAGCCCTGCAGCTCCACACGGGGTTGAGGCTCACAGCCATGCGTCGTGGTCGGGGCTCACAGCTTGGCGCCAGGGTCGGGGCTCACGATCCCCCCACATAACCGGGCTGTGACCCCCCAAGGGATCATGACCCCCAGTTTGAGAATCAATAATCTAATCTACCTGGATGTCAGTGAAGCATTTGATACAATTCCACTTGGGAAATTATTAGCTCAATTGGAGAAGATGGGGTTTAATATGAGAATTGAAAGGTGGATAAGGAACTGGTGAAAAGGACCTGGGGTTACAGTGTCTGAGAAGCTGGATATGAGTCAGTAGTGTGCCCTTGTTGCCAAAAAGGCTAACAGCATATTGGGCTGCATTAGTAGGAGCATTGCCCCCAGATCGAGGGAAATGATTATTCCCCTCTATTCAGAACTGGTGAGGCCTCATCTGGATTATTGCATCCAGTTTTGGTCCCCCCACTACAGAAGGGATGTGGACAAATTGGAGAAAGTCCAGCGGAGGGCAACGAAAATTATTAGGGGGCTGTGGCACATAACTTACAAGAAGAGGCTGAGGAAACTGGGTTTAGTCTGCAGAAGAGAAGAGTGAGGGGGGAGCAGCCTTCAACTACCTGAAGGGGGGTTCCAAAAAGGATGGATCTAGACTGTTCTCAGTTGTGGCGGATGACAGATCAAGAAGCAATGGTTTCAAGTTGCAGTCAGGAATATCTAGGTTGGATATTAGGAAACACTATTTCATTAGGAGGGTGGTGAAGCACTGGAATGGGTTACCAAGGGAGGTGGTGGAATCTCCACCCTTAGAGGTTTTTAGGGCCCAGCTTGACAAAGCCCTGGCTGGGATGATTTAGTTGGGGTTGGTCCTGCTTTGAGCAGGGGGTTGGCCTAGATGACCTCCTAGGATCTCTTCCAACCCTAATCTTCTATGATTCTATGATTCTATGAAAGGGGAGACTGCAACAGGTCATAATGAAAGGTGAACTCTCAGGGGCTAAAGGGAGGTTACTAGCAAGTTCCTCAGGGATCAGTCTTGGGACCAATCTCATTTAGTATTTTTATTATTGACCTTGGCACAAAAAGTGGGAGTGTGCTAATAAAATTTGCAGATGACACAAAGCTGGAAGGTATTGCCAGTACCAAGAAGGACCAGAATAATACACAAGAAGAGCTGGATGACCTTGTAGGGTGACCAGATGTCCTTATTTTATGGGGACAGTCCCGATTTTTGGGTCTTTCTCTTCTATAGGCTCCTATTACCCCTCACCCCCTGTCCCGATTTTTCACCCTTGCTATCTGGTCACATTATGACCTTGTAAACTGGAGTAATTGAAATGGGATGAAATTGAATAGTGCAAAGTGCAAGGTCATTTATTTAGGGACTAATAATAAGAATTTTAGCTATAAGCTGGGGACGTATCAGTTGGACGTGACAGAGGAGGAGAAAGACCTGGGTGTATTGGCTGATCACCGGATGACTATGAGCTGCCAATGTGATGCGGCTGTGAAAAAGCTAAAGCAGACCTAGGATGCATCAGGCGAGGTATTTCCAGTAGCGACAGGGACGTGTTGGTACCATTATACATTATACATTATATATTGTATATATATATTATGCACTGGTGAGACCTCACCTGGAATACTATGAGCAGTTCTGGTCTCCCATGTTTAAGAAAGATGAATTCAAACTGGAACAGGTGCAGAAAAGGGTGAGTAGGATGATCTAAGGAATGGAAAACTGACTTTGTGAGAGGAGACTCAAAGAGCTTGGCTTTTGCAGCCTAACCACACGAAGGCTGAGGGGGGATCTGATTGCTCTCTATGAATACATCAGAGGGATAAATACTGGGGAGGGGGAGGAGTTATTTAAGTTAAGGGCCAATATGGACCCAAGAGCAAATGGATATAAACTGCCCATCAATAAGTTTAGGTTGGATTAGATGAAGGTTTCTAACCATCAGAGGAGTGAAAATTTGGAGCAGCCTCCCAGGGGGAGCTGTGGGGGCAAAAAACCTAACTGGCTTCAAGGCTGAGCTTGAGACGTTTCTGGAGGGGATGGGATGAGGAGTTTGCCTATGATAACATGGAGCCAATCGGTAGGGTGACCGTTTCCTGAAGTAAAAATGGGCTGGCTGGGGCTCGCTGAGCCCAAGCTGCCCCCACCTACCCGCAGGACTCGCCAGAGCTCACACACCCCATTGCCTGGGGCTGATCCCTGAGCCCTGATGTTCCATCCCCCCCCGCCCGCTGCCACCCCCCTTCCCCCCTGCAATGGGATAAATGCCCATTTTTGTCAAAAAAAAAAAAGCCAGGACAGAGCTTAAAAAGGGGCCTGTCCTGGCCAAAACAGGGACATATGGTCACCCCACTGCTCTGGGATCGCTACCAGCAAATATCTCCAACGGCCAGAGATGGGACACTAGATGTGAGGGTTGGGGCTCTGAGTTAGTATACGTTGCACTGACGTCTTGCAATCAGCTGGGGGAGGCCTATGGGGAACCTTACTGATCATCAGACTCCCAGAGCCTCTACTCAGAAGAGGGGGCAGGGATCTGGCTTTGACAGGGAGTGGGCGTGGGGGATGTACTCCATATTGCGGCAGTGGGGTGTGGGGGAGCTCCCTGCATTAACTCCCTTTTCTGCATGACCTGAGACATAGCATTAATCAGGATGCTGAGGGGTTAGCAATCATATTTTCCCATATCCTCCCCAAAATTCACCAGCTCCTTCCAAATCATGTTCCTAAGGGTCTCCTTGGGTCGGCGCTGCCCAGGGTTGTGGGAGGTAGGGGAATTAGAATTGGGAGCGTGCCTGACAGAGTGAGGACCATTATTTGTAAATGTGATTAGCCTGCACAGGCTCTGAGGTAATCTTTTTGCTTACTTGTGTTTTTAAGACATCAGTTTCTTGCAGCAAATCTCCTGCCTCTTTGATTTTTGCCACTAGTTCACTCCAGGTTGGGGGTTCTAAATCCACCGTCCCCATGGTAAATTTTGTCTGAGAATTTAGTCCTGCATAAGTGCTCTGTAGTAATTCATGTCCCTGATACTGGAAAGTGACAATCCCATTCTCTTCTGTCTGGGGTAATGAATCAGAGAGAGCTGCCTGCATTTTCTTTCCAATTAGGTAAGCTTCTGGGGCCTCTCCTGGTTTCTGCTCTTCCATTATTTTCTGTTTCTTAAGGGAAGATGGAGGCAGCAATATTTTAAGAGCACTTATCATCCATTCCTGGGGTTCAGAGCCAGTCTGCTCCCAAGAATCTATGCCTAGGTCTAGAGCATCAGCATCACAAGGAGAGGCGCATAACTGAGCCAATTGGGTTAAGTCCATGCCATCAGCAGAGGGGTACATTTGCCAAACACAGGCCAGCCATGCAAGGGCTATGTCACAGCTCAGTGGCCCCAGTCTCTCAGCAATAAGCCTTGTCTACAGGCACAGAGAGAATATTTTCTTCATTTCAGTTTATTTAACCAGTTCTGTTCAATGACTAGTTTAGTCAAAGTTAAGAAACCAAGTACTTGGGAAAGTTAAGACAAATCAACTAGCACTGTGAAGTTAATGAGAATGAATTAAATCCTAAAGAGGATTAAGCTACAGTGAACTAAAACCAGTTCTAAATCAGCGCGCGCACGCACACACACGCATGCCTGCACACACACACACACAGAGATTTAATTCACTTTAACTTCGCAGCTTTCCTTGATTTGTTTTAACTTTTCTGAGTGTTCTCTCTGCGTTAGGGGCAGCCTAGTGTTAGCACATGGGCTACATACAACTGTTAAGAGAAAAGAGGTCAGAGAAAACAGACATGACCACAATAGAAACTGCTAAATTTGCACAAGAGAGTTGGAGACTTGTGGCAGTTACTGATTTTTGTGACTTAACAAGAAAACAAGCACAATAGAAGAGATCAGTGATCCTGCATGGCAAAACATACTGTTTATTACTCTGACAAGGATGTTTAGTTCTGATTATATACGACAATACACCATAAAATATAAGTCAATGTCCTGTCATCTGCTTTAGAAATACATACAGGATTAGTAATAATGAAACCACCATTCTTACTTCCCAGTAAAGATCTCAGAATGATAAGACTTGCAAATCAGTGAGGTGAACTAGTTCCCACTGTATTTTAAACCTAAGGTACCCATACAGAGTGTAGTGTAGCAAGACACTTTGATATTACCATGGGACTGATGTAATGGGTAGAATACTGGTTTACAATAAGAGTGAAATTTCCCAGACTGGTTACTGTTAACAGCAGCATGGGAGCAGAGTTAAATTTTTTTCCCCTAGAAAGGGCCTGATCATTCAGTTCTTACTCAGCATATAAGAGGGTGGGGAGTTTGCCTGAGAGAGGCCAGAAGGATCAAGCTTCAGTTTCCCTGGCAGTCCAAAGAATCTTTTTTTTTTCCACCAAATGCATCCGATGAAGTGAGCTGTAGCTCACGAAAGCTTATGCTCTAATAAATTTGTTAGTCTCTAAGGTGCCACAAGTACTCCTTTTCTTTTTGCGAATACAGACTAACACGGCTGCTACTCTAAAGTCCAAAGAATGGATTTTAATTCTGTTAACAGTTAATTTACTGCAATAGTTTGTGTCTCAGCTAATGTAATAACCACAATTTATAAGTTCTAGTGACGACATTTTATATGCGAGTTCAATCATGAGCTTTTTGCATTAGGCACAATGACTTACTTTTAACCATGTAAAAGTGAATTCATTATCTGATCTGCCAGCTATTTTATCAGTCACTCTGCTGTTTTCCTTTGCTAGTGTCATCTGTAGATGCATCTTGAAACATGACTATTTGTGGTCTGCTCTGCCGAGGTGGATCAGCTGCATCAAGCTGGTCTAGTCGGAATGAAAGAACATTTCCTGTGGGGAGCTAAGATGGTGTCTGTCCCAATGATTTATTCCCATCTCCTGAAAACACTTGTGGTCTATACCAGCTGCAGTGTCAAATCTCTGATACAAGCTAACTTGGATAGACCAGAAACAAAAACTTTCATACACACAAAAAGAAAAGGAAAGCTTATGCTCTAATAAATTTGTTAGTCTCTAAGGTGCCACAAGTACTCCTTTTCTTTTTGCGAATACAGACTAACACGGCTGCTACTATGAAACCTTTCATACACACAGAATCAGTCAGTTGTTCCAGTTTTTTGTGGAAAGGGCTGAGTCATTTCCAAGGGCTATTTCTATGAGCGTATTGATGAAATTGAGTGTGATAGCATATATAAAGAAAGTGGAAACCTTCATGTGTGTTAAACTTATGCATAATTAGAGGGTTGTGCACTTTGTTGCTTCTGTTGGCTAAGCTCACAGCAGACACCTGGCTCCTTGCATTCTTCCATCCCTGCCACAACCTCCCTGTATCTCAATCTGCCATCCCCCTCTCTATTTCAGGGACTCCCTGTAACCCCAACACCCCTCCCTTACACAGTAAAATCTTAGAGTTACAAACACCAGAGTTTTGAACTGACAAAGCAATCAACCACATGCCACATTTGGAACCCGAAGTATGCAACAGCGCGCACACATACACAGAGTACAGTACTGTATTAAATATAAACTGCTTTAAAAAAAAGGAAAGTTTAAAAAAAGATTTGACAGGTAAGGAAACAGTGTCTGTGCTTGTTTCATTTAAATTAAGACCATTAAAAGCACCATTTTTGTTTTCATAGTAAAGTTTCAAAGCTGCATTAAGTCAATGTTCAATTGTAAATTTTTGAAAGAACAACCATAACATTTTGTTCAGAGTTACAAACATTTCAGTTATAAACAACCTCCATTCCTGAGGTGTTTGCAACTCTGAGGTTCTACTGTATCACAAACTCTGGTCGACAGACAGACAAAATGCAGCAGAATTGCTTCACTGGGCCAAAAATGTCTGAGATACGCACAGTTCTGTCACTTGCATAAAAAGAAAAGGAGCAAAATTTACAAGGTGTTTTATTCTGCATATTAAAGAGGGCCCTGATCCCGCTATCTTGGCAGACACATGGGGATTGAACCTAGGATTTCCAGAGTTACAAGGATGAGCTGCTCAAACAGTGTGCTAAAGCTCTGCAGTTGGGGTTATAATAGACTCTTTTCCTCTGCAGATCACTTACCAGCACTTTGTGATTGAAGTTACGATTGAAATGATGACTGAAGGAGTACTCCTGTACTTAAAGTTGCAGAATCCGGGCATGAGTCTGTCGGAGTAACCCATGTGTTGCATAGAGCTGGTGCTATATATAATCTCACATATAGGTAGTGAAGATGAAGTTAGCTTTCATCAGATTCCCAATCTGACTTTACCAAAACTAATGCAAGTGGTAGGAGAGACAATGGACAAGATAGGCTAGGTTCAGCCCTGAGTCTCTCAAATTCTACCAACATAACTCAGAAAGCAAGGACCCTGGTGCTCCAAAGTCTAACCAGATCAACTTCTGAAACCATGACACCACTTTACCACAGAAAAAAGATATATTGGAATTGGGAAAAGTACAGAGAAGGACAACAAAAATGATTAGGGGTATGGAACACTTTCTGTATGAAAAGAGATTTAAAAGATTGGGACTTTTCAGCTTGGAAAAAAGACAACTAAGCGGGGATATGATAGAAGTCTATAAAATCTTGACTGGTGTGGAGAAAGTGAGTAATGAAGTGTTATTCACTCCTTCACCTAACACAAGAACCAGAGGACACCCAATGAAATTAATAGGCAATGGGTTTAAAACAAACTAAAGGAAGTACTTCTTCGCACAATGCACAGTCAACCCGTGGAACTTGTTGCCAGGGAATGTTGTGAAGGCCAAAACTATAACAGGGTTCAAAAAAGAAATAGACAAGTTCATGGAGGATAGGTCCATCAATGGCTATTAGTCAAGATGGTCAGGGATGCAACCCCAAGCTCTGGATGTCCCTAGCCTCTGTTTGCCAGAAGCTGGGAGTGGATAACGGGATGGATCACTAGGTAATTGCCCTGTTGTGTTTATTCCCTCTGAAGCACCTGGCACTAGTCACTGTCAGAAGACAAGATACTGGGCTAGATGGACCATTGGTCTGATTCAGTATGGCTGCTCTTATGTATAAAAACATTGGGGAGTGGGGGAGGGGAACACTTCTTTCTCACTCCCATCTAGAGATAAAGAAAGGGAAAGTGGTTGTGACCACTCTGGGGCCTTGAGCTCCCAAGTTGAGAATCCATGATCACAGGAGTGATCACAGGACTTGGTACCAGCAACTCACAAGCAAGTGCACATGTCCATATGTCAAGCAAAGCATTGTACAGTAGGGGTATGTGGCTGGTATTGCCAATGTTAAACATTTATAATGTGTCAATGTTCAGTTATCTATCTTTGGATGTAGGGTGGATGAGGACACAAACACAGAGTAGAGTTTTGTCTGATATAACTTAATTCTGCGTTCCAATTTTTGTTTTGAAATGCAACCATAACTCTGAATCTCTGGAATTTCACATATTCATGAATTGATATTTTTTATTTTTAAACCATAATTTTCTAATAAAGTTTTTCCCTTAAATATTTGGTGCATATTTATAACTTAGTAGCAGATTAAAAAAAACACTATCAACTTGAAATCACAATTCTGTCCAAAAATTGTATACCCACTATAATTACACCTATTTCTCTCTCTTTTCTCCAGGTTCATTTACTTTGTGTATTTGACAGCATTTTGAGTACAGTCAGTTTAACACTTTTCAGTGCAGTGTCAATTATTGAATCATTTTCATCCTTGCTGAAATAAACAAACATCAAGAGGGGAACAGAAAAACCTGCACAACATTATTGAACAGAATATAGTTTTTTAAAAAGTCAGAACATAATATTTAAGGGGCACTCTATTAGCAACTGGCCATGTTTTAAAATTACTTAATATAAACAAAACTCTTTAAATTGACAGTGTCCCTTTAATGAAGTTACTCATCTTGGAATAGAACTTGTAATTTCATCACTATATCATATTAGCGGCCTGATCCAAAGCCCACTAAAGTCACCTGAATCTTTCCAATGTCTTTTGGATCAGGCTCAAACAGCTTATTTTCTACACAGTTCAGCTCATAAATATCACATTTCTCAAAAAAGAAAATGCTACTTTACAGTGCATGGAAAATACAGATAATAAAACCAGAACTATCTTCTTATCACATTTAACCAGTAGTGCCAGCCAGCTTGCTTACCAGGGTCTTGTATTGGTTTACAAAGACAAATCATGCTATTCCTTACATAAAACAGAACCTCCTGCAGTGTTTCATTGTATGACAGGGTCATTAAAAAAAGACAATAGCCAGGATACTGCATATGTTCCTTCAGAAGAGCATTTTTTTTTTATCCAAGGGAGAATTGTTTTCTATTGAAACGGAGACTTTACAGCCTGTCACATTCCTCCACCTGCTTTTTTAATTCTATTTTTCATTGCAGTTTCACCAAAGTAAACTCAGTGTAAAAACTTTTACTAACTGTGTATCTGTAACACGAGAAACAACTCAGGATTGCTAGCCCAAGTGATATTTCACTATGGTTTCTGATATCAGGTTGCTTTTTTGCAGATTATTTTGGTAACTTATTTAAACAAAATGGTTATGTTTGTGTGGGACTCCTTGAAAGTAATTTTTCTGGCGTTGTATCTGTCGAGCTTTTTACAGCCTGCCTTATGGTATGAGTGTTTTCAGAGCGTTAGCAGTGTGGACTGAATCTGGTGCCTTCACCACTTGAGTTAAAGAACTCATCTGATGTGAGAAAGCAGCAATCTGTATACTTGCAGGGATCAGCCACGTGAAAGAAACATTATCATAAGCACCAGACCAGAGCAAGACAAAAAGGGGCCCTTCCTTACATTGAAGAGTAATCCCACAACTGAAGAAAGAGCAGCAGATACCAGTCTTGCCATAAATGTAGCACTGCCTTAGGCATTTGCTGATCTTCAGCTGGGATTGGGAAAACTATTTTCTCCCTCCCCCAGTTTATGACACTATACTACACAATTGGCCAAGAGTATTATGGCTCCCTCCTCTCCTCTCTCCGACATCTAGTGTAGGCCTCTAGGATAGTTCACTAGAAGGACCTTGAGCTATGTGCCTTGTTCCATTGTTCCTGTTGCTTCTGTCAGCTATGGTTTTGGTTGTACTGAATATATGAGTATCTTCTCTCTCTATTTTGTGTCCAGATATATTAGTATTTTTCTTTGCTGAAGGGAAGAGGGGATAGTGGAATTCGAAGTTGAACAAGAAAAAAAACAATCTAGGGGAGTTGTTTCTTTTTCTGCTTTCTTGCAATGTAAAAGAAGGTTTATGGGGATTTTTTTAATGAAAGAAAGGGAATGGATTCTACTTGTTTTTTCACATTAGAAGTATCAAGAATGTCTTCCCTGTTTTGCTGGAGCTCTCCTTTAGAGGAATCAGAGTTATGGATTTCAGAGTATCATTATGGATTGGGAGCTTTCAGCTCTAAATGGAAGGGGTTAGGAGTTGATTCTTCCAATTGTTTGTTAGACATTTGAATCAAATGCATCTTAACAGAAACGAAAAAGAAAGTTTTAAACACTGTAATTATGAGGGGAAGTGATTTTTATTCAGTCATGTTTCATTTCCTTAGTATCTGTGAAATCAAAACCTACTAATCATCCATAGCTCCTCCAAGAAAAACTGGGAAGATATGACCTGAATTTCCATTGTAAAGACAGCAGCAGACTGATTTATTTATTTTTTTTAAAAGGAACTCACATGTTGGGACTCTTATTACATCAAAACCAATTTCCTTTTCCTTTGCAAGACATGTTTAAAACAGATGGCTGTTCTCTCCAATATAATAATTTTTTGATCTGGTTTTCTAGGATTTTGCTTCTGTACTGATAAAAAGACAGGCCTAACTGAGAGACTGAACCCATATTAGGGCCAAATTCTGCTCCTCAGTTACATGAGTACGTTGCTCCCCGACTAGGGCCCAAATCTGTGTAAAGAAGAGTAAATCTGGTCCCGAGGGAGTATCAAACAACTTCCAATTGTTTTTATTTTCTGTGTCTTCTAGCAGATGGTGGTACAAGTCAATAGTAGTGTTCATGTTGTAACTGTATTACATTTCCTTGACTTTGGCTTGCTCTATGATAATTTTATATTTGTTATCAGGGCCAACCCCTCAGCTAATGTAAGTCATATCATTTCATTAAAGTCAAGGAACCTTTGCCAATTTACCCCACCTGAGAATCTGATCTTTGCAATTTAATATTAATTAATCCCCTTCTATATTTATAGGGAATCAGGTTTCCTCAAATGGCTTTAAATCTGATGTCATATACTCATAGAATCATAGAATATCATGGTTGGAAGGGACCTCAGGAGGTCATCTAGTCCAACCCCCTGCTCAAAGCAGGACCAATCCCCAACTAAATCATCCCAGCCATGGTTTTGTCAAGCCTGATCTTAAAAACTTCAAAGGAAGGAGATTCCACCACCTCTCTAGGTAACGCATTTCAGTGTTTCACAACCCTCCTAGTGAAAAAGTTTTTCCTAATATTCAACCTAAACCTCCTCCACTGCAACTTGAGACCATTATTCCTCATTCTGTCATCTACCACCACTGAAAACAGTCTAGATCCATCCACTTTGGAACCCCCTTTCAGGTAGTTGAAAGCAGCTAGCAAATCCCCCCTCGTTCTTCTCTTTCGCAGACTAACCAGTCCCAGTTCCCTCAGCCTCTCCTCATAAATCATGTCCCCTAATCATTTTTGTTGCCCTCCGCTGGACGTTTTCCAATTTTTCCACATCCTTCTTGTAGTGTGGGGCCCAAAACTGGACACAGTACTCCAGATGAGGCCTCACCAATGTCAAATAGAGGGGAACGATCACGTCCCTCAATCTGCTGGCAATGCCCCTACTTATAAAGCTCAAAATGCCATTGGCCTTCTTGGCAACAAGAGCACACTATTGACTCATATCCAGCTTCTCGCCCACTGTGACCCCTAGTTCCTTTTCTGCAGAACTGCTGCCGAGCCATTCGGTCCCTAGTCTGTAGCGGTTCATGGGATTCTTCTGTCCTAAGTGCAGGACTCTGCACTTGTCCTTGTTGAACCTCATCAGATTTCTTTTGGTCCAATCCTCTAATTTGTCTAGGTCCCTCTGTATCCTATCCCTATCCTCCAGCGTATCTACCTCTCCTCCCAGTTTAGTGTCATCTGCAAACTTGCTGAGGGTGCAACCCACACCATCCTCCAGATCATTAATGAAGATATTGAACAAAACCATTTCAAATTTAAATGTGTTTAACAAAGATTAACTGGTTCAAGTTAACATACTTGGAGGCCCAGATATGTTAAAACTGTTTGTTTAAGAAGGGTGGTTCACAACTATGGACCACAGTTCAGGAAAGCAGCCTTATTCATCATAGCATATCAATGATGTAAGCAAGTTCTTAAAATTTGGATCTTAGATCACGGTCATAATTTAAAAATATTAGTTGACACAGCTGGACACCATTCACATTTGAAACATAAAGTAGCTTAAAACTGTCCTAGCTTGAAGTGGTTTGAAACTGCTTCAGGAAATGTGGTCCTCTTACAAGTGTAGATGCGAGGTTGCATATATGGTAAAGCCATGTATACAGAATACATGCTGATTTTAATCCTACAAATTTCCTAAGCACTATACAGAATATCAAATTGCTTATTTTTAAATCCTAATCAGAGAAAAATTAAAATGATTTGTGCAAGTAGTTGAATTCTATGTATTGTGTAACAACAAACACTCTTATTTTCTAGATCTACTGAGAGCTAGCTCTGAGCCAACAAAACAGTATTTTTAGCATTTATGGTTCTTTACTGAAGCAGGTCTATTCTTTATCTAAGAACATGAAAACAAAAGAATTCATAATATTGTTATCCCTTTTGACCTGAGCAATTAGTGAACATTTTGGGTCTTGTGAGTTGTTTTCACTAGGGGGAGAAATGGATGATGGAGTCAGGTATTTTTTTGATGCAATCCTGTTTACTTACAAAGAATGTGCGCAAAGTTCTATTTCCCTAACGACAGCAGGAATAGCTCCTTGGCTCACAATTCCAAGCCTCTTTCTATCCAGCAGTCTACCCAAAAGCGCTCGCTCTCCCCCCCCCCCCCAGCTTTTTCTGAGATCACACTACAAATACTTCTCTGGGGCTCCTTTGTGCTTCTGCGGTGTCACACTCCCTCTCCCCCCACCCATCCATCCCCATCCCCATCCCCTTGCATTTGCATTCAGACCCCAGTGAAAGCCCCTTCTACTGTATGGCTCAATTCCTATTCCAGCTTTACTTGATGGTGGCTTCTATTATGTCAGTCATCTATTCCACAAAAGAGCTTGATTGTTTTTACATTGATCCTGAATAACTAGTACACCCAGCAGCTTCAATAAGGCTTCCCCTTTCCCCGGCATAACTACTTGTTTTCATGTTGTTTTTATAAATCTGAATCTTGTACACTTCCGCAAACCCTCAGCATTCTTTTATTTTTACTAACCTGAAACAGGATATTGAATGCATACTTTCAGTTACACCAATGTAAATCTGTGGTAATTCATTAGAATTATTCCATATTTATCCTGGTGGCAAAATATGTTAGCAAGTCACTAGAGAAAACATGACACTTTTTGATAATTGTTATCACAGATCTATCACAAGCCCAGAGAATTGAGATAATCATTTTTGGTTGGAAAATGTTGATGCAAACTAAACACTTTGTGAATTTCCCTCCCCCATTTTCTAACCAGCCCAACAAGTAGTGTTTATAGCCCAAAAACCTAAGGTGCATTCAGAAAGGGGCAGCTCCAGGAATTTAGTAAAAAGAAAATTGTGATGAGGAGGCTGTTTCTATAGCACTTAATTTCCAACAGATTTGGATTCAGCAGGTCAAATAGAGCGTGCTTGCAGGTATCAGTAAAGCTATTCCTCCATGGATATCTTCCAAAGCAATTGCATGTTCCATTAAATAGTGCAATTCCCCACCCTTGCCTCAACCAGTGGTTCAATGTGATAAGTTGAAGATAAACATGTGTCTCTCTGACAGTAAGTGTTGTTTCTTCTCCTTCTCTCTCTTCTCTTTACAGATGAGGCTGCAGGTAAGACCTGTGACCCGTGACTGTCTCTGGCTACCACTCAGATGGACAGCCCCGAGAGTGTGTCCAGGGCAGCCTTTTATACACTTGCTTAGAAACCCCTTAGAAAAGGCGGGAAGCCCTTCTGGGAAACCCCTTAGAAAAGGCGGGAAGCCCCTCCTGGGAAACCCCTTAGGAAAACTGGCTCTGACTGGAACTTGTTTACAACTTCCAGGAGAACTAAAAGAGGGGAAATGGACCTATGGTGCGAAACTCCTACCTGCATCTCACTAGAGGGGCAGGGGGAATGGGATGGGTGGGATGGGGCCAGCTGGCCAACAGGAGGTGGAGGGGCAGGGCTGGTTCTGTGATGACATCAAGAATGCTGAGCAGGCTGTGCACGCTGTCCCCGGGAACACCTCCTTCACCAGGGTCTCCGTCCCATCCCGCAACACAGCAACACCCTCCTTAGGGAGCCCAATCACCCAACCTCGCCATCCCTGCCACCAAAACTCGCTTGGCACCAGCTTCTGTGGAGCCCCTCCCTGGAAGGGAGGCAGCCCCAGAGGAGCCTCCATGCCTACAGCCATAGGGATCCTGAAGGGCTGGGCTGCTTGATAGTTGGCCTCAGCCATTGTGTCCCGTATGCCCCTCAGCCCCAAGGTGTCCCCAGGTGCAGGGAACTACCCAGCCAAGGGGTGCAGAGCACTGGGGCCATAACCAGCCTCCCCAGCTGTCTTGGGGCAGGAGGGGTTGCTGGTAGCTGCTGAGCAGTGAGGTGCCTCCAGCAGATGGACACGGCAGGGTGGGCTGGGACATGCCCCCCTCACCTGCTGGGTCAGGAAGAGCTCCAGCTTGCCATCCTGCACCACATAGATGCTGGTGTCGGGCTGGCTGGGCCGGAAGACGTACTTGCCCTGTTGGAACTGCTGGAAGATCATGTGCTTACAGAGCTCCAGGAAGAGTGGCTTCTCAAAATGGCCCAGCACCCTGCAAGGAAGGGCAGGTCATGGTGGGCAGAAGGGGAGCAAAGTCTTCAGCAACTCATGGCAGGGACTTGGGGCTCATGTCCTGAGGGGCCCTTGGGGCCCAACCCAAGCTCCTGTATCACATGGGCCAGAGCACCCGCCCAGAGCCTAGCTGGCTAGGAGGGCTCTGTCAATCATCCCCCCAGCCCCCATCTCAATGCATGGGGGGAGTGGGAGCTGCCCCAGACGGTCAAGCCTCCAGTGACACTACCCTGCTCCAGGATCCCAGTGTCCACAAGCTGTTACCCCTAGGGACAGAGATCTCTCCCCAACCCCAAACACAGTCACTTCTGGGGAAGAGTCTGTCTGATGCAATAACCCCACAGCAACACTGCTGGGACTCAGCCAGGACTAACGCTATGCTGGGTCCCCACCACAAGCCCACAAGGGCATTTGCTCTCATCCAACAGAGGATGCCTCCAGCTGCCCTACCCTGGGGAGCACTAGCTCTGTATCAGCCAAGAGGGAAGAGTGCTCCCTACTGGAGAACCATGGCCACCATTCCTGCTGCTCCAGAGCATTCTTGGCAACTCTCCCACCTATGGTCTGCCTGGGCTGGAGCCTGCACAGCTTAGGCCAGTGGTTCTCAATCTGTGGTCTGCAGAACAGCTGGGGTCCACACACTATGCCTAAGGGGTCCACAAAGGACAGGTTAAAAATAGACTGAACAGAATTCAGCTGTATGTACAGACAGATTTCCCAAGTTGTCCGCACCTCCATTCAAAATTTCCAGAGGGATCCGCAAATGAAGAAAGGTTGAGACCCACTGGACTAGATGGTCTGACAGACTCACACTGTGTCCAGGCCACCTGTCCAGGTTTTCCCAGGACCATGCCGGGAAATCAGTTGGACAGAGGGCTCCATTGCACACAGCCAGCTGGCCAGGTCGTGGGATCAGGATCATCCCAGCTCTCCTTGATTTCGAACCTCAGAGGTGCCCACCCTAGCTCAAGTTTGCTTGCGGGGAGGGGGAAACGTGGCTGTAGCTGAGTCTGGGCTCGGGGCCCCAGAGCATGTGGGCACGCACCGGACGTTCTTCAGCACATTCAGCACCTCAGACTGCAAGTGGGAGTTGCCCACGTCAAACTCAGTCAGATCCGCTTCCAGCACCGAAGGCTCCTTTGGCTGCAGGATGGGCAGCTTCTTCTTGATGCGCAGGCTCCTGGGCACAGGGACAGACATGGGAGGGGACAGACGGGGCCAACCAGAGAGTTGCCTGCCTGTGTCCCCCACACACACCCAGGACAGGAAAGAATCTGCATCAGGAATCAAGGAGGCAGGACTTGTTCCTGAGCCATGGCACTCGCTCATGCCAATGGGCGCCAGCCAGGGAGCTGAGCAGCACCATGCTGCAGGCTGGTCCAGTGCTGGTCAACTGCTCTGGGGGTGTGTTCTCGAGGCTGGTGTACAGGATGGGGTGCAGCTGCTTTGCAGAGCAAGGAGAGGTCAGAGTTAGTGCTAATGGCTTCGGGGGGAGACATAGTACTCACTCCCGCAGCAGGGCTGGGACCATGGGTGCCTCCACTACCCCTCATGGCAGGGCTGGTTCAGCCCCAGTTGTCTCACACCATGGAGGGCGAGTGAACCCACTTACTTTTTGGCAATGTTCAACATCTTGAGCTTCTTCTTCATGCGGGGCTGGGAGGTGCTGGAGATGGTTGTGTCCACAAGGGAGGAGGTGGACTGGGACACCTACAGAGACAGCCCAGGTAAGCCACCAGCCACTCCCATGGACAGCACCCACTGGAGCCAGCAGTCTGGGCAAGGAGATTTGGCACTCAGCCAGCCACATGCTGCCAGCGAGCCAGGCAGGAGACACAGTAGGGGAGTCCTCATGGAACTGGCCTTCTCCTGCAGGTCACCCCGCCCCAGTGCCAGCCCTCCCAGCTCCTGGTGCCTGGTTCCCTGCCCCCCTGAATCCACAAAGGCAGTCAGATGATGGGCCTGGGGCAGAGGCCTTGGGAAAGCCCAGCGCCCTGCTGACTCGCCCCGATCCGCTCAGCAAACAGCTCAGTGGGGGGCTGCTGGACAGGACTCCCAGTGGTAGGGACGGGGTCCTGCTCACATCTCTGGGACCCTCCCCAGACCCAGGCTCTGGCAGAGCTCTGGCAGAGCTATCTAGCCTAGTTCCTGGCAACATGATCCAGCTGGGCTGCAGCATGCCCCCAGCAGGAGCCCATCTCCCACCACTTGTTCCAGCTAGAGTTCACTCCCCGCCCCCAGCTCTGCCCCAGCTCACCCTGACTGCTTCCTGCAGAGACAACCAGCACCAGGAGACCTGCCCCTGCATCCCAAACTGACCCATGAACACCCCCCACTCTGCATCTCAGCCAGCGCTGCCCCACCTTTGCCCCCAGGCAGGGCCAAGTGGGTGGGGGGAGCAAGGAGAAGAGGGGCTGGCAGAGGCTGGGGATGTTAGTGCTTTGAAAACACTCTCCCCACCTTTGGTGCATGGGCCTGGATAGGTCCCTGTCACCAGCCAGACTGTACCCTTGGGTAGGTTCCTGGGGCCCTCGCATGCTGAGCCTGTGCCTCCCTCCAGGCAGGGCCCAGCTCCTGGCTGCCTGGGCAGACAGCCACATGCCCTGCCCTATCTGCTAACCCCACTGCTGTTACTTAGTGGGACAAAGCTCTGGAAGGTGTTTATGAGCTGTCTGCACCATTCTGCACCTAGCACCCTGGCACCACTACCTGCTAGGGGAAAGAATTCATTCTCTCCCTAGGTCATGGGAGAGCTGGCCAGGGATCTGAGACAGAGTTGCTAGGACTTTCTGGACTGGAATCAACATATCTGAGCAGCAGACCCTCAGTGCCCAGAGACAGACACCTGGTTCAGAGGCAGGTGGCTGGGTCAGGAGAACAAAACCAGGTGGCTGGGGGGAGAGCTGAGCTGGGGGGAGAGCCTATGTCTACAGTGCAAGAAAAGACCTATGGCCCAATCCCAGATGACCCAGGTCAGCTGGCTCAAGCTGTGGGGCTAAAAATTGCAGTGTAGAAGTTTCGGGCTGGAGTATATGCTCTGGGGCCCCTCCACCCCTCGTTGGGTTTCAGAGCCCAGGCTCCAGCCTGGGCCCAAATGCCTGCACTGTGAATTTTAGCCCAGTGAGCCCAAGTCAATTGGCCCGGGCCCAGCCTCGCAGCGGTGGGTTTTTCACTGCAGTGTCGACATGTCCCCAGACACACAGCGCTGACCTGAGGCAGACAAAGGGACAGGGAAAGGAATGGTTCCTACAACAGCTTGGCTTGAGGGAGGCCTGGCGCTGGTCAGCCTGAACTCGGTCTCCACTTTTTCTTCTCTGTGCCAAGCTAGGATCTCTCGGAGCCCTTAAACTGAGTAATAAACTGTCCCCTTGGCTTGAACAGGCTCCTGCCTCACTGAACACAGTGCCCCGAAGGGCACAGCACAGGCCTCCCCCAGGAGTCTGGCTGGGACATTGCACTCTCCAGGATTATATGAAAATATGCTAATGAGCAGGAATATAATGTAACTGGAATATGCTTCCTGCAAAAGGTCTCTTGTAAGGTATCTTTACAAAGCTTACAATCTACCGAGTGTGGGCATCCTATTTGTATAAATGTATCACTCTTGTTTCTAAAACTAGAAATATGAAATCTAACTCTGAGGGCCTATTGTAATTATGCGAAGAGTGAGCCATTAATGGTGGTTTGCAATCTTGATGGCTCCCATCAGCCAGGACAATTGACTGTGGATGGCGACTGTGGATGGCTCTGTTTGCAGGCAGGGCTTCCTGTGAGTCAGGCTGGGAGGAATGAAGGCTTGGAGTCTCACAGGAAATGTGACCATGTCACCTGGTACTGAACTCCATCTTAAACTTGGTGCTTTTTCATTTAGAAGGTGGCGAGCGACCCAGAGAGACAAAAGATTCCCGCCTTGTGCCAAAGCCATATAAGGGGGTGGAACAGAACAAAGGGGGCTGCAATCATGAGAAATTCCCTTGCTACCACCTGAGCTGGAACAAGGGCTGTACCAGGGGAAAGAATTGTGCCCAGACTAGGAAGGGGTCCAGTCTGTGAAAGAAACTTATTGAAACATCTCTGAGGGTGAGATTTTATCCGTATTCAGTTGTGTTACTGGATTAGAGATAGATTTGCGTGCTTTATTTTATTTTACTTTGTAATTCACTTTGTTCTGTCCGTTACTACTTGGAATCACTTAAATCCTACTTTCTGTATTTAATAAAATCACTTTTTACTTGTTAATTAACTTGGAGTATGTATTAGTACCTGGGGGCGGGGGGCAAACAGCTGTGCGTATCTCTCTATCAGTGTTATAGAGAGCAAATAATTTATGAGTTTACCCTATATAAGCTTTATACAGGGTAAAACGGATTTATTTGAGGTTTGGACCCCATTGGAAGTTGAACATCTGAGTGTTAAAGACAGGAACACTTCCTAACCTGTTTTCAATTGAGCCTACAGCTGTTAGGGGACGTGGTTCAGACCTGGGTCTGGGTTTGCAGTAGGCTAGTGGGTCTGGCTCACACCGAGTAGGGCATTGAAGTCCCAAGCTGCCAGGGCAGGAAAGCAGGGCAGAAGTAGTCTTGGCACATCAGTTGGCAACCCCAAGCTGGTTTCTGTGATCCAACCCGTCACACTGGCTCAGCCAAATTTCCTGCAGACAGGCAGGGCTGGCACCCAAGGACCAAGTTTTGGGCCTGCCCTGTGTAACTGTGTGGTCCTTGGAACCCATCACACTGAAGGGGTCACTCCCAAAGGACTGGTTCCAGGAGTGGGCGGGGGGGGAGCATAGGCTAGACCCCGTGGCTCTGTGACAGGCAGGATGACCGGGAGACCAGGCCCACCTGCAATGATTCACCTGCCAGAGCTTTTACTCCTCAGCTGCAGCGGGAGGCGAGGAGCACGGGTTGGGGGAGGTGCCATGGGGCCAGCTCACAGGGGCACAGGCCAAGGCCAGGGCTCAACACCCTGTGGCAGAACAATCTCTGCATCTCGGAGCCCCTGGCCGTACTGGCCGGGAGCCACCACCCTGTCCACCACCAGTGTCTAACTGTGAAATTGAACTACCCCAGAGTCGCCCTTCAGCTGGCCAGGGAGGGGACAGGGATTGGAGCACTACACTGGAGCTGGCACAGCCATCAGCGCTTTCACTGCCATCACCCACTGACTCCCCAGCCTGGCCGGCGCATGGTGCTCTGCCCCAGCCCCAGACCTTGCGCATGATCTTGCGCCCATAGAACAGCACTTTGTCCCGCTTGCAGAATCGATACTTGGGCATCTCCTGAGCCTGAACCGCTGAGAGAGAGGGAGACATGAAAGGTCACCAGTGCAGGGAAGCCAGGGCCCCTCCCCAGCAAGGGTTGGAGCCTGCCCCCTTTCCCCTCCAATCTGACTCCCTGCTTGCATTCCCCATTGCAACCCACCTCCCAGCCCAGGGAGGAGTGCAGAGGCCTTGGGGGTACAGATGACAGAGTCTTGCCTCCCCACCCCCAGGAAGCTGGGCTGCCCGCAAAGAATCCCAGGAGATTTATGCCCTTCCCAACCAGTCCCTGGATAGCCCTCACAATCCCTTTGTATGTTGGGAAACTGAGGCACAGGGCAGTGAGTCAGTAGGCGAGAACCCAGGAGTCCTGGTTGCCAGCCCTCTGCTCTAGCTAGTACGGTCTCACTGCCTATACAGGCATGCAGACACTAAGCCCAAGATGGCCTGAGGGACAGCAGTGTGCCAGAGCCATGGCTGCGAAAGGGATCAGATTTGCTCCCTGCAGGGCTGGGCACTTACTCTTGTGGTGCAGCCTACGGACCAGCACCAGGATCAAGGTGGCGATGAGCAACATGGAAACACCAACGCCAATCATGACACCCAGCACCTATGGGAAGAGGCATATTCCAGACCAGGCTTCCAGACAGGCCGCAGGTGGGTCCAAGGCAGCACCAGCCATGCTCTGGGGGACTGAACGGGGCAGGCAAGAGTAGCCCTCACCCTGTGGAGCACTTGTGTGGATGTGGAAATTCAGGAAATATTTTTATGAGCAGTGTGTGCCTCAGTTTCCCTGTGGGCTTTGTCCTGCTATGCAGCGAGTAGGAAAGGGAAGGCACAAAGTGTCTGACTCAATAAGCCACCTGCCTGGAGACCAGCACTCACATGAACTGAACCGATCCCCCTCTCAGGGAGCCAGAGGATCAGTGCTAGGCCCCCAGCTTTGGACCACTCTCTTGGAGGAACTGCTTCGATGTGGAGACCCCCAGGGAGATGGGGAGGGAACATGTAGTCATGTCCCTCCCCCCCGCCCCCGATTTCTACCAGGATTCACACCAGAACCTTTAATTTGTGCCCTGGTCCGAGCTACAGAAAGGCGTCGCCTCTGCCCTGCAGAAATCCGGGAGGGCTCAGGGCAGCGGGGATGGTCTCCGAGGCTGGCTCCCAGGGCGTGTTTCCCTTAAGCAGCTTGCCCTGCTCCAGCAGTGTGGCTCTGAGGGGCTCCAAGTGCATCGCAAGCCACAGCGCCCCGCTGGGAGCGAAGTGGGGATCCCCCATCAGAGAGACGGGGAAGCCTTGGCATTTAACCTCCTGCAGCTGTGTGGGCACATGCATGCGCAGGGACTGCACCAACACCAGTGTCCAACCTCACAGAGTCCATCCCGGAGCCAGGAATAGAGCATGGGGAGCTGGATCCCGCCGCCAAAGGCCAGGCAGGACCAGGAGCCTGTGGCCAAAGGTGGGGCTGGCAGAGGAGGGTGGGCGGGGCGGGCAGGAGCTGGTTCTGAGCTGGGAAGTGGCCCTGCATAGCACTGAAGAAGGCACAGTGCGTGACTGGGAGGCCGTGCGGCAGCCCACAGGGCGTATGGCATGCTTCCCCCACATGTCACCTCTGCTGCCAAGGTTCCTCCAGGGGAGGCCAGGTAGCCTCACCGCCTCCTGAGGCTTAACTGCTGCGGCGCTGGCAGCACCCCGGCTTCACCCCCTGAGCTCTACTCTGCGAGTCCAACGGAGAGATTCCTGGCAGAGTCCACTCCACAGGGACCAATGCACCAGAGACACTCACCCGGGCAGGTTTATTCGGCAGCTGGAACCCAGCATGGGAAGTGCTCGGGTCACCATAAGCATTAAAGCAGAGGCAGTTCCCGCCAGCCCAGAGCAATGCCATGCCAGCTGTCTCTGACTCCCTTCCTTGGGCCAAGCAGTGAGAGCTCCCAGCCTCTTCCAGAAGAGCACTCTTCTCCCCCCACCTCATGCCACCCAGTCCTTTGGTCTCAGGCCTCGGTCTCTGCTCAGCTTCCCTGCTCAGAGGCGGTGGGGCACTGGTTGCCAGTTGTCCATGTCCTGGTGACCGGGGTTTTCCACTGATATGGGTCGGCCTCAGCCAGTCCTGTCTAATGACCACTTCAGTCCACTCAGACAGCGAGGACATACACACTCCTGCCCCTTCCCCTCATGCCTCTCAGTCTGCCCTGAAAGCAAACAATCCTTTTCCCCCTGGGTAGCCATGCAAAATATAGGGGAAACTGAGGCAAACAGGACTCCAAAATATTACAAAAAATCCCCATTTTGTCACACCTGCCCCTGTGGTGCAGGATCCCAAAGAGACAACAGAGCCCCAAGGACTGGGCTGTTCACAGTTAAGCGGAGACAGGCTGGGCGTGGGCATGCAGCCTGGCTGGACACCAGGGGAGCAAATGGCTGCAGGATGCTTCTGGGAGCAGAGACTCCAAATGGGGAGACCACGAGAACGGAGCTCAAAGGATCAGGACGTGGCACAGCCCTGGCTCCCACCAAGACAAACTGTCTCATGCTCACCTGTCTCATGCTAACCTAAGGGTCCCCCACACCATATTGCAGGGGATTAGTAACTACCCCCGCTCTGGAAAGGCCGCGCAGTGTCACTGCAGGTACTAGCTTATGCAGCAATCCCTGACAGGGAAAATGTCCCCAAACATGGGCTCACTGTGAGCAGCAGTGGACGCTGGAGCCCAGAGGCCCAGACTTAGGGGTGCTGAGGCTGTGGGGCTTGCCCTGCAGAGACAATGTGACCCCTGGGATCTGATGCATTAGGGGGCTCACCCCAGGATGCTCTGCAAAGGGCGTGGCACAGCACAAACCCCAGACCGTGTGAGTCAGTAACAACCGGTCCCAGCACATTTTGCAGCACCACAAGCCAAGCACCTGACCTACACAGGCTGCGACTGCATGGGCCACATCACAGGGAGGGAGGCTGCACTGCAGGGTGCCAGGGCTGTACCATAGCTGGGTTGGCTGCTCCATTAGCAAGGCTGCCCCTGGCCAGGTCTTGGGAGAGGAGGGAGAACCCCCCGCAGCCTGCCCTTCGGCTAGTAACTACTCCCGCCTGCCACACACCCCACCCCTGCTGACGGAGGGACCAGTGTGGTTGGGGCAGGGCAGCCACACACAGCACTAGAGGAACTGGAAGCCAGCAGGCTCCCCACAGCTCAAACCAGGGGGAAATTCTTTCCCAGCCCCTCCCCCAGTCCAAGGACAGTGTCTGACCCCATCAGCCCCTTCACCCACCAGCCAAGACTTGCCCAGGGATGGCTGAGCCCCAAAAGTGCCAGCGCATTCCTGGGCAAGTACCAGAGCCTCCCATCCCACCAGGAGCTGTGCTGCCTTGGGCCCGGGACCATGGACTATGCCAACGGGCCAGCTCTTCCACTGCCCACGGGAGGGACCACTACACTGCTCCATATCCCCCAGGAACACAATCCCTCCAGGAGACACCACACCTGGTCCCACCTCCCAGGCATAACCCCCCAGCCGCCCCTCCTCACCACGCTGGTCTGGAGCTGATCTTCCACAAAGAGCTTAAGGTTGGGCAGCACGGCTGTGAGCGCTGCATCCTGTGCGGAGAGAGATGCAGACAGAGCCTCAGCGCCAGCAGGCAGGCTGATGCTGCCATCAAAGCCCATAGAATCATAGAATCATAGAATATCAGGGTTGGAAGGGACCCCAGAAGGTCATCTAGTCCAACCCCCTGCTCAAAGCAGGACCAAGTCCCAGTTAAATCATCCCAGCTAGGGCTTTGTCAAGCCTGACCTTAAAAACCTCTAAGGAAGGAGATTCTACCACCTCCCTAGGTAACGCATTCCAGTGTTTCACCACCCTCTTAGTGAAAAAGTTTTTCCTAATATCCAATCTAAACCTCCCCCATTGCAACTTGAGACCATTACTCCTCGTTCTGTCATCTGCTACCATTGAGAACAGTCTAGAGCCATCCTCTTTGAAACCCCCTTTCAGGTAGTTGAAAGCAGCTATCAAATCCCCCCTCATTCTTCTCTTCTGCAGACTAAACAATCCCAGCTCCCTCAGCCTCTCCTCATAAGTCATGTGCTCTAGACCCCTAATCATTTTCGTTGCCCTTCGTTGTACTCTTTCCAATTTATCCACATCCTTCCTGTAGTGTGGGGCCCAAAACTGGACACAGTACTCCAGATGAGGCCTCACCAGTGTCGAATAGAGGGGAACGATCACGTCCCTCGATCTGCTCGCTATGCCCCTACTTATACATCCCAAAATGCCATTGGCCTTCTTGGCAACAAGGGCACACTGCTGACTCATATCCAGCTTCTCGTCCACTGTCACCCCTAGGTCCTTTTCCGCAGAACTGCTGCCGAGCCATTCGGTCCCTAGTCTGTAGCGGTGCATTGGATTCTTCCATCCTAAGTGCAGGACCCTGCATTTATCCTTATTGAACCTCATTAGATTTCTTTTGGCCCAATCCTCCAATTTGTCTAGGTCCTTCTGTATCCTATCCCTCCCCTCCAGCGTATCTACCACTCCTCCCAGTTTAGTATCATCCGCAAATTTGCTGAGAGTGCAATCCACACCATCCTCCAGATCATTTATGAAGATATTGAACAAAACGGGCCCCAGGACCGACCCCTGGGGCACTCCACTTGACACCGGCTGCCAACTAGACATGGAGCCATTGATCACTACCCGTTGAGCCCGACAATCTAGCCAGCTTTCTACCCACCTTATAGTGCATTCATCCAGCCCATACTTCCTTAACTTGCTGACAAGAATGCTGTGGGAGACCGTGTCAAAAGCTTTGCTAAAGTCAAGAAACAATACATCCACTGCTTTCCCTTCATCCACAGAACCAGTAATCTCATCATAAAAGGCGATTAGATTAGTCAGGCATGACCTTCCCTTGGTGAATCCATGCTGACTGTTCCTGATCACTTTCCTCTCCTCTAAGTGCTTCAGGATTGATTCTTTGAGGACCTGCTCCATGATTTTTCCAGGGACTGAGGTGAGGCTGACCGGCCTGTAGTTCCCAGGATCCTCCTTCTTCCCTTTTTTAAAGATGGGCACTACATTAGCCTTTTTCCAGTCATCCGGGACTTCCCCCGTTCGCCACGAGTTTTCAAAGATAATGGCCAAGGGCTCTGCAATCACAGCCGCCAATTCCTTCAGCACTCTCGGATGCAATTCGTCCGGCCCCATGGACTTGTGCACGTCCAGCTTTTCTAAATAGTCCCTAACCACCTCTATCTCTACAGAGGGCTGGCCATCTCTTCCCCATTTTGTGTTGCCCAGCACAGCAGTCTGGGAGCTGACCTTGTTAGTGAAAACAGAGGCAAAAAAAGCATTGAGTACATTAGCTTTTTCCACATCCTCTGTCACTAGCTTGCCTCCCTCATTCAGTAAGGGGCCCACACTTTCCTTGGCTTTCTTCTTGTTGCCAACATACCTGAAGAAACCCTTCTTGTTACTCTTGACATCTCTTGCTAGCTGCAGCTCCAGGTGCGATTTGGCCCTCCTGATATCTTTCCTACATGCCCGAGCAATATTTTTATACTCTTCCCTGGTCATATGTCCAAGCTTCCACTTCTTGTAAGCTTCTTTTTTATGTTTAAGATCCGCTAGGATTTCACCATTAAGCCAAGCTGGTCGCCTGCCATATTTACTATTCTTTCGACTCATCGGGATGGTTTGTCCCTGTAACCTCAACAGGGATTCCTTGAAATACAGCCAGGCCCAGCCCTATGGCTGCTCCCCCCAACGTCTGGGCATAAGGGTCTGTCTATAGCACCTTCCATCCCAACACGCTTTGCTGAGTATGCAGTGTGTGCAGGGACCACTGGCCCACCACTGAAATGCAGCCACCACTGGAGTGAGGCTGACAGCTGTTCAAGGGGCACATAAGTAGAAAGGACGTTGAAGTGGAGGGCAAGACTCCAGCAATCCTGGGACACTGTGTCCTGGGCAGGCCCCAGCAGGCCACACCTACCCAGACACATCCCAGAGGGCCGCTGGGCTCTGGAGAGGCTTCTGCCAAACCCAGGACCACATCTGGGAAGAAGGTTCCCATGGGAGATGGGGGATCCTTGGAGCTGGAACGTGACCTGGATGCTGGATTTAACATTCCCAAGTCAGAGGGGAGGGGCACCCTGCTGGGGCAAGTGGGGGTCCTGGAGAGGACTCTGACTGGGATGCCAGCCAAGGTGCCCTGCACTAGGGAAGTGTCCCCAGCCCCCAGGAAATGGTGCTGGTGGGGAGGGTCTCTTCAGGTCCTTGTCCAGTCAGTGGACTGCACCAGAAGAGGGAGCTCTCTGGAGCGATGGGTTGAGAGGCTGGGAACTCGCTCGCTCCAGTGACTGCCACGCTGCAGAGGACAAACTGCCGGGGGCCCCAGCAAGGAACTAGACAGCACCTACCTCCTGCTCATCCTGGGGCTCGGACTCACTCTGCCCCATGTCTGCTGCCGGCCCGGGTCCCAGGCCTGTCCCAGAAAGGTGCCTGAGAACAAGTAGAGACGTTTATGCTGTGCCCTTTGGGGGAAACCAGGGTCCATCATGCACAGCTCCCATGACCCCCCAGCACCACAGACCTCCTTACTCACCCTCCCAATAGTTTCCCTCCCTCACAGAGGGCCCCATTCCCCTCACCCCACCTCCCCAAGACAGCACCCTCCCAGCCAGCCTGTTACCTCCAGCTGGTTCCTGGCTGGGAGCACAGGTCACGGGGCAACATGGGGCTGGCCCTTCCCTCAATGATCCTCACACTACTGCCCTTGACCTGAACTGCAGACACACCTGGGGAGCAGCTGGTCCTGTGGGGCTCCCCACCAGTGCTAGTCCCACTGTTTGGGGCAGGAGTGTTGCTGCTTGACATCTGCCAAGGAGAAAGGTCCGAGGCAGAGTCCAGACCCTGCCCACTCACCTCCTGAGCCAGTGGTGTCCCTGCCCCATTCCAGGGCAGATGGGCCCTGTGCACCTGCCCTCCAAGTCACCTCCTTGCCTATCACCAGACACAGACCGGAGATGCTTTGCCCAAGAACACAGGCACCATGACTCAGACCCCAAGCCCCTGCCAGCCGTGCAGAGTGCGGGGTGTGGAGGAGAGAGTCCCAGTTCGCACTATGGAAGTGGGCAATTTCCAGCTCAGGACAGGGCTGGGCACGGGGGGTCAGGTGTGTACTGAGACGCAAGGGCTGCTTCCCAGCATGGGCAGACTGGTACACAGGAGTTAGCCTGCTTCCAATAGCAGCACGGCCACGGCAGACGGTTGACTCCCACCTGACTATGTTCCCTGGGGGTGAGCGGGATTGTACTCTGGCGGTCACCCGCACACTGGGGCCGCACTGCTATTGTTAGCGCGCTAGCTTGCATAAAACTGTGCCTCTCTCCACCTGGCTAGGGAGCAACCTCCTAGCTGCTGTGTAGATAGACCGGGGGTGACCAGCCTGAGAAGGAGCCAGAATTTACCAATGTGCCTTGCCAAAGAGCCACAGTAACACGTCAGCAGCCCCCCGTCAGCTCCCCCACTGCCCCCAGTGTCTCCCAGCTGCCAGCAGCTCCACTGATCAGCGCCTAACTCTCCATCCCTGTGCCTCCCGCCCGCCGCGATCCGCTGTTTTGTGGTGTGCAGAAGGCTCGCAGGGGGAAGGGGGAGGAGGAGCAAGGGCACGGCAGACTCCGGGGAAGGGGTGGGGGCCTTGGGGCAAGGAGTGGAGTGGGACTGGGGGCTGGGGCCTGGGGCCTGGGACAGAGCCCGGAGTTGAGCAGTGAGCACCCTGTAGCCCACTGGAAAGTTGGCGCCTGTAGCTCTAGTCCTGGAGTTGGTGCCTGTACAAGGAGCCGCATATTAACCTCTGAAGAGCTGCATGTGGCTCTGGAGCCACAGTTTGGCCAGCCCTGAGATAGACCATAGGCAGGGAGAGGCCAGTTAAGGCCACCCAGGCCGTGTGTTGCCTGGGGCAGATGAGGAAGGATGTCCAAGAGGGGTGCCAGCCCCTAGAGAGAAGGGAGTGATAAGACAGACTCACTCATTCCCTCTAACAGAGACAACCCCACCCGCACCCCCCAATCCCTTGTAAGTAATGTTCTCTCCCATGCTGTGTTAGCTTCCATCAGAGCAGCAATAGCCAGTGCTGCCCCTGGCAACCTCTCCTGCCAATGCTGCCCTGCCCCAGCTCCCCGTGCGGGTGCAGACCCTGGGCTGAAATGGCTCCAGCAGGACATTCTCGCTGCACACCAGGACCTCACCAGGAACTTGATTGCTGCAGCTTGGACACATGGGCAGGGCAGGCAAAGCGGCAATACACGGGGCAGCTTAACCTTCGCCAGCCAAGGCAGAGCTCTGTGGTCTCAGGGGAAGGGGATGCCAACAGAGCCCTGGATGGCTTGGGAACACATGGGAGAAGCTGTTGGAGGGCCAGGGCCAGCACTAGTTCACCCAGGAGTAACCTGGCTCCAATGCTGGATGTGTGTGCTCTGGCCAGCTACTATTCAGGGTGAGAAAGGAGCTTGGACTCTGGGCCCACTGGGGAAATCCATTTTAGCCCTCCCCCCGTCCCAGGGATTGACACAGCAGAGGCAAGAAAGCATCAGGATAGTGCCCAGCAACGTGTCTGGCAGCCAGGGCTGAGGAGCAGGGGCTGCTTGGTGTGCAAGCTTTGGAAGCAGGAGCCCAGGCATGTGTCATGTTTTCAACCTGGGTAATTGAAGTTGTGGGAACTGACTCCTGGGAACCCCTCACCCCCTTCCACTCGCAGGAGATTGTGCAAGAAAGTTCAGCCCCAAGGCACTTCCTCTAGGGCTCCAGGAGGGGAAATCGGAGCAGAGCCACAGCCACAGGGCCAGCCGGCCAGCCCCAGGAGGGCCCACACTCCCCCAGGTTGGGGATCTGGGCTGCACGGCTGGGGCACTGTGCAGAGTGCAGACCCCTCAGTCATGGGGACAATACCCGTCTCCCTGTGCCCCAGCCTCTGTGACGGGATGCAGTGCCAACGCCTTGAAAAGCTTCCCCTGTGAGCTGCTCCCGGGTTCGACCGGGCTGCACTTAGCCCATGCAGCAGAGTGGCGGTGACATCACCTCGCTGTTATTCCCCACCCCTGCTCCTCTCTCTGTTGTCAAGTTCCTGCCAGCCCCAGCATTTAACACAGAGCCACAGGAAGGAGGCCCCACACAGTTAGCTACCAGCTGGCCTCCTCCCTGCCCTGGCCTCCAGCGCTAGCGGACCCGCAGGGCGCAGCAACTGCATGGGCGGGGGAAGGGTCAGCAGGACTTGCCAAGCCCCGGAAGCTGCAGCAGTTGCACCTTGTGGGACTCAAACAGCTGAACTTATTTGGCTCAAACATTAAAATAAAACCACTCACCACCTTCAGGTGAATGCCAGGTGGCGAAGCTCCCAGCCCAAAGTGACAGCATGAAGCAGAGTTCAAATCAGAGTCCTGGCGTTACTGTAACACCGGCACGGCAGTCGGTGGCAGGTTGCCAAAGCTCAGGCTCCAGGCCCAGCCCTGCCCTCACCCTGTAGCCCCCTTATCGGCCAGGAAGAGGCTACAGATAACAAGGGTGAGGGATCAATGAACAGCAGCCACCCTCTATCCCACACAGGCTCACAGACGAGCCCCTGATGCTGTTAACAGCCACCCAAGGGACAAAGGGTGTCGGATACATGGGACCCAGATTCCTGCCAGGGCAGCCATCTCCTCTCACCCCAAAGCCCTGGCCCAGAAGGAAAGGCTGCCTGGGCGCACCCCTTGGCAGGGAGCTCTGCTCAGGTCACAAGGGTCCCTCTGCCGGCTCTCATTCAGGGGGCCCACTGAGGCACGGGGCAGAAGCAGTCAGGTTAATCCAGCGCTTGATTGCCTTTGCACTGCAGCAACAGCCTCTGAAGACTGCTCAGCAAGCAAGGCCACACCCTGAGAACAGGGCGGGACAGACAGATGCTGTGTGGAAAGGCCAAGCAAAGTGTCCGTGGCCTTCCCCACCCCACCAGCCCAGCCTTCCCTGCCCAGCATCTGCCAATCCCAGCCTAGTCTTTGCCCCTCCTAGCCCACCATCCTTGCCCCCCAACTTTTCCCACCCAGCACCTGCTTCCCCCAACCCAGTCTCCCACAACCAACACCCCCTCAACTTCCCACCTAGTGCCTGCCACCTTCCTCCCAGCACCTGCTGCTGCCACCGCCCCACCCCCTTCCCCACAAGCCTTCCCTGCCACCCTCAGCCAGCCTTCCCCCCCCCGCCCAGTCAGTCTTCCCCACTTGCCACTTCACTCTCTCCAGCCTGCCCTGCCCCACCCAGCATCCCACCCCACAACCACCCTTTCCCACCCAGTGGCTCAGCTAAGCCTTGCAGCTCCCCTAATTAACAGTGTCCGCTACTTCAGAGGAAATCTCTGTGCTGGTTGTTACTAGCGTACCTTGGAGCTCATAGGCACATAGAGCCCACCATCTATGCAGTGTCACCAGCTTCAGAGCTCAGAATGGAAGCCCCCAAAATCATGGGATTACAAAACTGATCAGTTTGGTTTCTTTATTCATCCCTCCATGGAGCTGCTGGACCATGCTCCCCAGCCATGAGCGCTAGACACTGACTTTATTGGCTAAGCAAAAGCTTGAATTCTCACAAATTCACATGATTCCAGGAGCTGGGACTTTAAGAAAGCCACCAGTTCTCCTGAGAGTCAGTGACCTTGTCTGTGCTCAGGGGAGGCTCAGCTCTGTTCTCACGTGCCCAGCTGTGCCCTGCTTGGGAGCACTCTGTCACAAGTGTGATATTGGTGAGAAAGGATCACACAAGGGGCATGGCCCATGCCTGAGAGACAGTTGGACACATTTCCATGTGCAGCATCAGGTTTAAAACCTACCAGAGCGTAATAAAGTGGGAATTTTCTGTAATATTTTTAATTAATCCTATGCATGCCTCAGTTTCCCTCTGTACTAAACACTGTTACCCAGTGGGTCCAGAAGGGTTAAAATGCTCATGGGGCAAAGCAGGAGACATGAGATTCCTGGACTTTCAGAAAACCTTTGACAAAGAGCCTTTGGTGGGGGTCCTAAGCAAAGTAAGCAGTCATGGGATAAGAGGGAAAGTCCTCTCATGGATCAGTAACTTAAAAGACAGGAAACAAAGGATAGGAATAAATGGTCCATATTCAGAATGGAGAGAGGTAGATAGTGGTGTCCCCCAGGGATCTGTATTGGGACTAGTGATGTTCAACGTATTCATAAATGATCTGGAAAAGGGGGTAAATGGTGATGTGGCAAAATGTGCAAATGATAGAAACTTACTCAAGACAGATAAGTCCAAAGCAGACCGTGAAGAATTACAAAGGAATCTCAGACAACTGGGTGATTGGGCAACAAAATGGCAGATGAAATTCCATATTGGCAAGTGCAAAGTAATGCTCATTGGAAAACATAATCCCAACTATACATATAAAATGAGGGGGTTTATCATATCAATGATGAGCTGTTACCATTCAAGAAAGATCCTGGGGTCACTGTGGATAGTTCTCTGAAAGCATCTGCTCAATGTGCAGCAACAGTCAAAAAAGCGAACAGAATGTTAGCAACCATTAGGAAAGGGATAGATAATGAGACAGAAGATGCCATAATGGCTCTATGTAAATCCATAGTATGCCCACAAGTTGTATACTGTGTACAGATGATTGACCCATCTCAAAAAATATATATTTGAATTGGAAAGGGTATTGAGAAGGGCAAGAAAAATGATGAAGTGGGTAGAACAGCTTCCCATATGAGGGGAGATTAAAAAGACCAGGACTTTTCAGCTTGGAAAAATCGACAATGACGGGAGGTCTATAAAATCATGAGTGGTATGAAAAGAATGAAGGAGGAAATGTGATTTCTCTTTTACATATCAGAAGAACCAGAGGTCACCCAATGAAATTAATAGGCAGCGGGTTAAAACTACCATAAGGAAGTACTTCAACAGCAGACAAGCTGTTGAACTCATTGGCAGGGGATGTTGTGAAGGCCAAAAATACAGTTGGGTTCAAAAAGAATGAGAGAAGTTCCTGGAGTACAGGTCCATCAATGACTATTAGCCAAGATGGTCAGGGATGCAACCCCATGCTCTGGGTGTCCCTAAACCACCGAATGCCAGAACCTGGGACTGGATGATGGGGATGGATCACTCGAAATTACCTTGTTCTGGTCATTCTCTCTGAAGCATCTGGCACTGGCCACTGTTGTAGGGACATTGGCACCATTTTTATAGTGGAGGTGCTGAAAGCCACTGAACAAAACTAAATGCAGTTTCTGAGGGAAACCACTTCAAGCAAGAGGGTTCTGCCACACCCCCAGCACTCCTAGTTCCAGCACCTCTGCATTGCTGGAAGACAGGATACGGGCTGGATGGACCTTTGGTCTGACCCTGTATGGCCGTTCTTAAGAGGTGTTGAGTCACGCTGTCTGCAGTTGAATGAATGGGTCATTAAGGACTGGTTGAAACTGACCCATGTCAGTGGAGGATCTGAAAAAACAAAGGGAGCCTCAAAAGACAGGGCAATCACACCTAGCAACCAAGGAGGAGATTTCCCCCACCTCTCTGCAGGGAAGCAGAGCACAGGTCCTCCAGCTAACAGTTTTATAGCCCCTCAGCCCAAGTCAGCTGACCCAGGCCAGCTGTGGGTTTCACTGCAGTGTAGACATACCCCCCCACACACCCACCCACCCACCTACCTACCCACTCTCCCCCCTCCGCTCCTAGAGTTCAGTGCAGGGTCTGACAAGTGCAGAACACCCAGCCTCCTGAACCTGCCCCTGCTGCTGTCTAGGACCACAGGAACTGCCAGGTGGGATCAAGACCAGGGTCTCTCTTGCCCACCACCTGGTGCGAGCCCCACACTGATGGCATCTCTTCAATCATGGCCTGGCCTGGAGCTGCATGGTCCAGGTCTTTGTTCACATTAAGGGCTGTGTTCACACACAACACGTTAGTTGAGAAGGGCAATGAGAAAAAGAGACTCCAAGTGGGGAGCAGCGACCTGTGAGGAGAACTGCTCAGGGAGCGACCTCACCCCTGCCCAGGATGACAATGCCCGGTGGGAGGCAGTGAGGTGTCAACTTGCTCCTGTGCACAAGGTTTGTGCCTTCGGCTGCAAGCTAGATGCAAAGGAGGATGCTCCAGAGGGCCAACAGCCTTAGTGAGAGCTGGTGCCGGGCAAAGGAGGGAACTCAACACCCCAGTGAAGCAGCCCCCACGCTGGGCAGATCAGCCACAAGACAACTGAGAGATGGACGCTGCCTGCACCCCCTGAGGGGCTGACAGCATTGCATGCCGCTGTTCAGACAGAAGGGGGAGTTGGCCCCACAAAGGTTTTGAAGGCATGAGATCTGCCACCCGCCTTAGCTGTAGTTGGGGGCCCAGGCTGGCATTCCCAGAAGCACTGGTATCAGGTTTGGCATTCATTCTGCCATTTTCTCTTTTCAATTCTTTGCCAAGTACACTTTGCCCTGGTGACTGGCACCAGCAGAACAGGCCCTGCCAGATGCTCCCCATTAGGAACCAGCATCTGACCTTACAGCAGCCGCAGGAGCAGGAAATGCAGCTGCAGCACTGTGGAAAGGGAGGCTCCTGCTGAGAGCTGCCACGGGGCGTCTGGCATGGGAAGTGCCAGGCATCTCTCTCCCATAGCAAAGCAGGCAGCGTGTCCACACCAGCTGTGAGCGGCAGCCCCAATACCCAGGCTATGCTCTCACCTGGCTGTCAGTGCATCAGCATTGCTGAACATGCACTAAGACACAGGGTGCCTGGCACAGCCCAGCTGGGCTCCTCCCACACAGCTGCCCCTAGGTTAGCTCCATGGGCTGCATGAGTGCTCATTCCCTAGCAAGTTTCCTGATTCTTGACCCACAGCAGAGCTAGGCAGCAGCACTGTTGTGACGCTGGCACTCAGCAGCTCGCCAATAGGGTGGGCACCTATTATTAATACTTGGCCTTTCATCAGAGACGCCACACCCACCACAAACCAGTTACTCAACCCCAGTGCCCCTACTGGGGGGATGACTGGCCCCATGTGACTGAGGGGAACAACTCAGTTGAGGTCAGCCGGGAGTCAGTTGGTGCTGCAGAGCCAGTCTCCTGGGCACTGTCATCTTAGATTAGGGTTTTCATCGCATCACACACCCATCGCTAGCCCAGCCCTTGCAGAGTGCAGAACTGGGTGCAGCTCTGCCAGACCTGGCCCGAAGCAACACGCTCAAGGGGGAGAGTTAGCAGTGGAAACGGGAGCAGCATCTCGACTCTCATCTCTCAGGCTCTGGCCTTCAATCCCCTTCTGCCTCATTATTACTCAGGGTAACAGCTGCACCTCCGAGGCTCAGGGAATCCTGGCCTTTCATGCACACTGCCCTACAAAGGCAGGTGAACAGCCAGGCCTTCATTGGAACCATGTAGGTCAAACCAGACAATACACCGAGGGTTGCGGAGCACCATCTCCTGGTGGGCAGGGGACCAGGACTCCAGGTTTTCATGCTCAGCTCTGCCACCAACTCCCTCTGTAACTTTGGGAGAGTCATTTGGCCTCTCTGTGCCTCAGTTTCACAATCTACAAAACACGCCTAATACAAATCTGGGGAAGCGTGCTTTAAGGGTCAGCTCCCAGGCAGAAGAGGAGAGAGCCGCATTGAGAAGGCCAGAGGTTGTCGTTCTCTGCAGCAGAGTCACTGGGCACAGCAGGGGCTTGGCGCTCTCCTAGGCCTACAGGACTCAGACCGGGGGTCACGCTGGCGTGTTTGAGAGCTGACGATGATCAGGAGCCACATGGCTCAGAGAAGCACAGAGATCTCATGGACCAGTTTCCAGCTGGCCAGGCTGCTCCTTCACTCTCAGAGCCACTAGCCAGGCCCACTGTGTCATTCAGGGGTGGGCAAACTTTTTGGCCCGAAGGCCACATGGGATTGTAAAACGGTATGGAGAGCCGGGTAGGGAAGGCTGTGCCTCCCCAAATAGCACGGCCCCCGCCCCATCCACTCCCTCCCACTTCCCGCCCCCTGACTGCCCCCCTCAGAATCCCCGACCCATCCAACACCCCCTGCTCCTTGTTCCCTGACAGCCCCCTCTGGAGACCCCCCGACCCTAACTGCCTCCAGGACCCCACCCCCCCCATCTAAGCCCCCCTGCTCCTTGTCTCCTGACCGCCCCTCTAATGACCCCACCCCCTACCCAAGTCCCTCTGCTCTCTGTCCCCTGTCCACACCCCCACCCACTGACAGGCCCCCCGGGACTCCCATGCCTCTCCAACCACTCCCTGTCCCCTGACTGCCCCAATCCTTATCCACACCCCCGCCCCAACTGCCCCCCGAAATCCCCCCTCACCTGACCGCCCTCCCCCTGAGTTTCCTCAGGAAGTCAGTGGTGTCTCGAAAATAGCTGGGAGTGCTGGTAGCGTAGGGCCTGAGGAGTGAGTCTACATAGCCAGACAGTCCTGCTGTCAGGGTGCCAATGCCTGAGATGATGGCGTCCAGGATTTCCAGGTTTATGGATCTTGGGTAGCAGATAGAATACCCCAGGTCGGGGTTCCAGGGGTGTGTCTGTGTGGGTTTGTTCTTGTGCTTTTTCAGGGAGTTTCTTGAGCAGATGGTGTAGTTTCTTTTGGTAACCCTCACTGTGATTATCACTACAAAAGGTTCCCCCCGCCCTCCTGCTGGTAATAGCTCACCCTACCTGATCACTCTTGTTACAGTGTGTATGGTAACACACATTGTTTCATGTTCTCTGTGTATATAAAATCTCCCCACTGTATTTTCCACTACCTGCATCCGATGAAGTGAGCTGTAGCTCACGAAAACTTATGCTCAAATAAATTTGTTAGTCTCTAAGGTGCCACAAGTACTCCTTTTCTTGTTCCAGTTTGAATTCATCTTTCTCAAAGATGCACACAGTGTTCCCAATGAGGTCTCACCAGTGTCTTGTATAATTGTATTAACACGTCCATATCTCTACTGGAAATACCTCACCTGTTGCATCCTAGGACTACATTAACCTTTTTCATGAGCATATCACATTACCGGCTCATAGTCATCCTGTCATCAATCAGTACAACTCAGTCTTTCTCCTCCTCTGTTCCTTTCAAGTGATAACCTCCCAGTTTATAACAAAAATTCTTGTTGTTAGTCCCTATGTTCCTGACCTTGCACTTTGCACTATTAAATTGCATCCATGTCTATTACTTCAATTTTCAAAGTCAGCCCGATCTTCTTGTACGATATTCCTGACCTCCTCTAGATTGGAAATACCTCCCAAGTTTGTGCCATCCACACATTTATTGAGCATGCTCCTACTTTTTGTGCCAAGGTCCTGAATGGTTTCAGAGTAGCAGCCGTGTTAGTCTGTATTCGCAAAAAGAAAAGGAGTACTTGTGGCACCTTAGAGACTAACAAATTTATTTGAGCATAAGCTTTCGTGAGCTACAGCTCACTTCATCGGATGCATTTGGTGGAAAATACAGAGGGGAGATTGATATACACACACAGAGAACATGAAACAATGGGTTTTATCATACACACTGTAAGGAGAGTAATCATTTAAGATAAGCCATCACCAGCAGCAAGGGGGGGAAAGGAGGAAAACCTTTCATGGTGACAAGCAAGGTAGGCTATTTCCAGAAGTTAACAAGAACATCTGAGGAACAGTGCGGGGGGGGGGAGAAATACCATGGGGAAATAGTTTTACTTTGTGTAATGACTCATCCATTCCCAGTCTCTATTCAAGCCTAAATTAATTGTATCCAGTTTGCAAATTAATTCCAATTCAGCAGTCTCTCATTGGAGTCTGTTTTTGAAGTTTTTTTGTTGAAGAATAGCCACCCTCAGGTCTATAATCGAGTGACCGGAGAGATTGAAGTGTTCTCCGACTGGTTTTTGAATGTTATAATTCTTGACGTCTGATTTGTGTCCATTCATTCTTTTACGTAGAGACTGTCCAGTTTGGCCAATGTACATGGCAGAGGGGCATTGCTGGCACATTATGGCATATATCACATTGGTAGATGCGCAGGTGAACGAGCCTCTGATAGTGTGGCTGATGTGATTAGGACCTATGATGGTGTCCCCTGAATAGATATGTGGACACAGTTGGCAACGGGCTTTGTTGCAAAGATAGGTTCCTGGGTTAGTGGTTCTGTTGTGTGGTGTGTGGTTGCTGGTGAGTATTTGCTTCAGGTTGGGGGGCTGTCTGTAAGCAAGGACTGGCCTGTCTCCCAAGATCTGTGAGAGTGATGGGTCGTCCTTCAGGATAGGTTGTAGATCCTTGATGATGCGTTGGAGAGGTTTTAGTTGGGGGCTGAAGGTGATGGCTAGTGGCGTTCTGTTATTTTCTTTGTTGGGCCTGTCCTGTAGTAGGTGACTTCTGGGTACTCTTCTGGCTCATGAATGGCAGTATTAAATAAGATTGGTCCAAAGACTGATCCCTGAGGAACTCCACTAGTAACCTCTTTCCAGCCTGAGAGTTCACTTTTCAATATGACCGGTTGTAGTCTCCATTTAACCAGTTTTTGACCAGGCTGCCGGGGGTACTCAATTAGGGCAAACTGCAAAGAGTGGGACAGACAATCCCCAAACCTTTCTCACCATTAATTCACTTCTTGACAAAACCTAACAGTTTATGAGCACGTTCCACATAAGAAATATTCTTAGATATTTTAAAATGTCTAAATTTTAACCTGTAAGTTTCAGAGGCAACCTTGAAACGTTTTAACACAGTATCTTTATATTTTACATAATTCAAAGCTTCATCCATACCCATTTCACTGAATAATTGCCTGGCTTTCCCACTCAATCTGGTCAGCAGGATAGGCATGTGCTGTACCTCTGGGATATGGTGAATTTCACATAGACATTCAAAGGTAGATAGAAATTTCTCTGTCTTCAGTTTCTTTGTAAATGGGACAAATTATTCCTCAGTTTTTGTTGTCATGAGGGGATGGATTTCCAGGCTATTGGAGCTTTTTCTGCTTTTCCAAGACTTGGAGCTGAAGTCTGGCAGATTGCTGTTGCATCTGGTGAGCCTTTTGCTCAGCAGACAGCCAATCCATATGCCTTAAATGGGCTTTTTTTCCATATCAGGTATTTTTTGCTTTTCCTATAATCAAAGATCTGTCAGCTTTTGTTCATGCTCTAATATTTTGCTTGTTTACTGTGTGACAAAGGTCTGTCCTTGCCTCCGTGGGTCCCGCGGAGGCAAGCGGATTTAGCTAGCCTCAGAGGCTCACCGTGACCCTGAACGTAACCCTTCTCTCTCTAGAGACAAGGGTCACAATCTACTGAGCCATTTTCATCATAAACCAGCAAGGGAGGTGAGGAGAAGTTATCCTTCCTTGCACAGTCTCTGTTGTCTCCCAGTCTCAGTGATTAATCAGGAGGCAAAGGGGGGGGGGGAACCCCAGGCCCACACTCTACTCCGGACTCCAGCCCAGGGACCCTAATAGTATCAGCTATGGTAGCTGACCTTTTAGAAACATGACATGTACAATTCCCTGGGCTACTTCCCCCACAGCAGCCCTCACTTCCTCAAGCTCCACTTCACCCTTACCTCAGGCCTCCTTCCTTGTGCCTGATATGGTGTGTACTACTCAGCCTCTCCAACCACGCAACTTCTTCCCACAGCTCCTGACATGCACACCCACCTGACTAACTGGGAGGCTTTTAACTAGTTTCAGCCAGCCCCTGATTGGTGTCCCAATCAACCTAGGTGTCCCAATCAACCTAGCCTTCAGGTGTCCCAATCAACCTAGCTTTCTCCCTGCCTTCTGGAAAGTTCTTAATTGGTCCCAGGTGTCTTAATTGACCTGGAGCAGCTGCCATTTCACTTATCCTGGTACTAGGGATTTGTTTAGCCTGGAGCTAATATATCTATCTCCCACTACTTTTCTATAGCCATCTGGCCTTGTCCCATCACAACTGCCAGTTGCATTCTAATTGCTTCAGCAGGGAGTGGATCTGGGGCAGGTGAAGGAGACCCTGCTCTCTGATTACTGGTCATTAATAGATTTTTCAGTTCTTGCTCTGGGGCCTTTTTCTTAAAAAACGACCCCCTCTGTGAGCACAATTCATCAAGGCTTTTTCTGTCAAGATCTTCATATGACCGTGGGTGACTCATTGTAACCGATTTTTAACCTTTAAACTCTCCAATATCAAAATTAATTTTTGAGAAGTGTGGGGTTCTGATCCAAAAACCCAATTAACCTGTAGTAATGTATATCCTATCCAGACTACGCCACAGTGACTGGAGTCCCAGTGGGGCCACACTAAGTTTACTCAATTAGGCAAACTGTAAAGAATGGGACACACAATCCCCAAAGCTGGTGGATATTCCAATACTTAGATTTACCAAACCAGCACAAAACAGCTTCTACAATACCTTACTGGTTACCCAGAAGCCAAAACACAGTTCCCTTATACTTAGCAACCCAGCCATGGGCTTCCACCTAGACACCCCAGTCAAATATGATGAGGATTACTGAAAATCATATAAGAAAGTTTTACCAATCCCAAAGGATCGGGCACATCACCTCCCAAGTTAATGAATATTTCAGATCTTACCCAAATACACGCTTACAGCCAATTCTTATTAACTTAACTAAAATTTATTAGAAAAGAGAGAGTATTGGTTAAAAGATCAGTATATTTATAGACATGAGTACAGTTTTGAGATCAGTTTCGTAGTAGAAATGGTGAGCTTTGTAGTTGCAAAGAGTTCTTTCAGAATTAGTCCATATGTTATAGTCCAACCTTCATATCCAGGGTGATCCAGGAGGGATGGAGATTTCATTCTTAAGACTCAAGCTTCCCCTGCATAAAGCATCAAGCAGATCTGAGATGAAAGGATCAGGTCCCAAGAGTTTTTTATACAGTTTCTGGGCAGCACAGAGTTATTGGAAGGAAAATAGGTTTTGAAGTAACCTTCTGTTTTCTTTTAGAGTAGCAGCAGCGTTAGTCTGTATGTGTAAAAAGAAAAGGAGTACTTGTGGCACCTTAGAGACTAACAAATTTATTTGAGCATAAGCTTTCGTGAGCTACAGCTCACTTCATCGGATGCATTCAGTGGATGCATCCAATGAAGTGAGCTGTAGCTCACGAAAGCTTGTGCTCAAATAAATTTGTTAGTCTCTGAGGTGCCACAAGTACTCCCTTCTTCTGTTTTCTATACATCATCAGTAAATACTACATGGATTAACATAAGGGAATTTATCCATTAAGCAGTTTATCATCAATTTAAAGAGACACATAAACATGACTTTATTTCACCCAAGGTTTATCTAAATGTTAATATTCCCTTTTGATCTCTGAATCAGTAGCTATAGTAATAGACAGAAACTGTCTGTTTACATGGTTAATATCTAACAAGATATGAGTAAACACACACAATTAGCATGACCTCTAATTCTCTAACAAAACAGGTTTACATTTCAAAATTCTAGCCTATCTAACACAGAATGGCCCTAATTATGATTTACATACCTTTTCTAATATGTCTCTAAAGCAGTGGTGAGCAACTTGCAGCCAATTTTATCCCAATTACTGTTTATCTTAACTACTTTCTCTTTCAAAATTTGTTCCAAGACCTACAGTACAACTGAGGTCAAACTAACAGCCCTGTGGTTTCCCGGATCACTTCTTAAAAGTAGGATCCATATCAGCAATTCTGCAGTCATAGGGTACAACCCGCGAGTTTACAGATTCATTAAAAATCCTTGATATTGGGTTTGCAGTTTCATGTGCCAGTTCGTTTAATATGCTTAGATGGAGATTATCTGCCCCCCCACCCCATTTAGTTTTATTAAGCTGTCTGAGTTTGGCTTCCACCTCGGATATCGTAATTTCTATCTCCATATCCTTGTTGCAATTAGCCACGCTGCCACTAGCCCATGACTCTTCATGAGTCTTATTCAAAATAGAGGCAAAGTATTTGTTTGGGTGTTGAGCCATGCCTAGATTATCTTTAATCTGCACCCCATCCTCAGTGCTTAGCTGTAGCACTTCTTCTTTCCTTGTTTTCTTTTTCATGCTATAGAATCTTTTACTATTGGTTTTAATTCCCTTTGCAAGGTCCAACTCTGCTTGACTTTTAGTAGCGGTCACTTTATCCCTGCACTTTCTGACCTCAATGAGGTAGCTTTCCCTGATGATCCATACCATCTTCCATTCCTTGTGGGCTTCCTGCTTTCTCTTAATCACCTTCTTTGAGATGTTTGGTCTGCAACCCTTCCCTGTGAATTTTTTCCCCTTGCCAGGGATGCAGGCTTCGGACAGTTTCTGCAACTGTGACTTACAGTTATTCCAAGTCTCCTCCATGTTCAGATCCTTCAGTTCTTTAGTCCAGTACACTTCCCTAACTAATTTTCTTAATTTTTTAAAGTTTTCCCTTTTCAAATCAAGGACCCTAGCTGCAGATCTATTTTTGTTTATCCTTCCATTTAGTTTTATATTGAATTAGCTCATGATCACTTGAACCAAGGTTGTCCCCTAAACTAGCTCTTACATCCAGGAAAATCTGTGCCCTACTATCATAGAATCATAGAATCATAGAATATCAGGGTTGGAAGGGACCCCAGAAGGTCATCTAGTCCAACCCCCTGCTCAAAGCAGGACCAAGTCCCAGTTAAATCATCCCAGCTAGGGCTTTGTCAAGCCTGACCTTAAAAACCTCTAAGGAAGGAGATTCTACCACCTCCCTAGGTAACGCATTCCAGTGTTTCACCACCCTCTTAGTGAAAAAGTTTTTCCTAATATCCAATCTAAACCTCCCCCATTGCAACTTGAGACCATTACTCCTCGTTCTGTCATCTGCTACCATTGAGAACAGTCTAGAGCCATCCTCTTTGAAACCCCCTTTCAGGTAGTTGAAAGCAGCTATCAAATCCCCCCTCATTCTTCTCTTCTCCAGACTAAACAATCCCAGCTCCCTCAGCCTCTCCTCATAAGTCATGTGCTCTAGACCCCTAATCATTTTCGTTGCCCTTCGTTGTACTCTTTCCAATTTATCCACATCCTTCCTGTAGTGTGGGGCCCAAAACTGGACACAGTACTCCAGATGAGGCCTCACCAGTGTCGAATAGAGGGGAACGATCACGTCCCTCGATCTGCTCGCTATGCCCCTACTTATACAACCCAAAATGCCATTGGCCTTCTTGGCAACAAGGGCACACTGCTGACTCATATCCAGCTTCTCGTCCACTGTCACCCCTAGGTCCTTTTCCGCAGAACTGCTGCAGAACTATAATTAGCAGCAGTTGTCTTCCAATCTATATCTGGGAATCACACAATTTCCAGTAGTATTTATTGCATTAAAAACATTAACGAGGTCTCTTCCATATCCAAATCGGATCCTGGGTGTCTGTAACAGACCAAGCACTATCCCCAGAGAACCTCTAGTAGCTTTCTTCCCCAAAGTGATTTTGACCCAAACAGACTGTTTTAGCCATTCCATCACTTCTAATTTCTTTACAGTCTACCTCATCATTAATATACACTGCTACTGCACCACCTTTGCCTTATTTCTTTCTTTCCTCAACAGCACATACCCTTCAATACCAGCACTCCAGTCATAACTACTATTCCACCATGTTTCTGTTACCCTATAATAGCTGGTTTCACTTCCTGCACCAGTGGATCAGGCTCCTTGCTCTGATGTACAAACCTCTTAGTTGGTTCCACTTGGCTTTACCCAGATTCCTTGCCCGATTTGAGTACAGTCATTTTACTGCCAGTATTGCCTACCTGACATGTTAATGCCAATACTAATGAAGCTATCTTTCCTCTTCATGTCCATTCTCCTGCCCTCTGCTTTCTTTTCTCCATTGTTGTATCCTTTCTTTCTTGATTTTCCTCCCGCTCAGTATTAGAATTACATGAGCAGCTCCCCTGAGTTCCTAGTTTAACGCTCTTTTAATCAGTCGGAGTCCATCCCATGACAACAGCCCTCTGCCCATGAATGCCTCCCAGTGGTCAAACATCTGAAAGCCCCCCTTATAGCACCACTGCCTGAGCCATCTGTTGATCATCATAATCTTGTCTCACCTTTAATCTCCTTCTCTAGGGACAGGCTGAATCCCACTGAAGATCACCTGAACCTCCATTTCCTTAAGTGTCTTCCCCTGCCTGGCACAGTCTTCTTTGATAGGTTCCAGTGAGAATCTAGCTGTGTCATTTATTCCCACATGAAGGACAATCAGATTCTTTCCTATTCACATTAGGATCCTCTTCACTCTCTGATCTATATCTGGTATCTTAGCTCCTGGCAGATGGCTCACCCTTCTATTCTCCAGATCAGCTATTCCTGTCTGTGCTTCTTATTTCACCAATCACATAGACCCGCCTTTTCCTGTTGTTTGATTATGATTCTCCGGCCTTCTTTCTGGCTGCAAGTCCTCTTGTCTTTTATTCTCCCTTGCAATCTTCTGTGAGGCATCCTGTATCCTCCTGGGGCTGTGAACTCCGGGTATCTCCACTGGCTCTTCCCCTCTTGTTACAGGACTAGCTGCTCTTCTATTCTTCCTTTCCCTCCCTCCTTCAGTTACAGCCTGCTGTGCCCCTTCTTTGTTTTCCAACTCAACAAACATGTTCCTGACTCCTTCACCAGCTTTTCTTTTCATTTGCCTTGTAGTCACCTGCTTCCACTGGTTATTTTCCTCACCCAGCAGTCTCCCATCAGAGTTCTTCAGTCCAGCTTACTTCTGTGAATCTTGACTTTTCCCTTCAGCGTCCTCTCACCTTCTCTCCATCATCTGCTTAAATCCCCTTCGAAACTCAAACGGAGTTTCCAGCTGCATCTCAAAACCTCGGATCTTCCCTTCCATCAGCTCTATCAGGCGGCACTTCATTACAAACAAAACTTTTCAGGTACCCATTACAGGATCATGTTACATGTCAGTTTCCACATCCAGTCATGTTCATTCTCTCTTCCATTCCTTGGGTTACTACCATTGCTGCCTCTGTATTTGTCATAGCCTTCCTGCCTAAAGTTCTGTCAAGGAAAACAAAACAAACAAACAAACCCCCAAATCCAAACAAACAGCAAAACAAAACCATAACACTACTCCCCACCCCCAAACACCCACTCAAACTCTCCTGTTTACTGCTCTGTTGGCTAGATCCTGCATTGCTGCTCCTTGGCTACTTCTTAATTAACAGAGCCCAGATGAAATGTAAGGGATTTTCAGCTATGTACAGATACAGATTTTTTCTTCCCCCACCCCAGGCAGCTGTTAATCTCAGCTCCCTCCAGCTCAGCTGCTTGACCTCAGTAGTAATCACAGGTAGCAGGGCTAGCAGAGAGTCTAAAAGCAAGCCTGGAACCTACAGTATCTTTTAGGAACTCCTTGGTCAACGTTGGCCTCAGCCAACTCCCCTATAGCACCGTTTTGTTCTTGATATAATTTTCAGACCTGTACTTCTATCTTTCACCCATCCCAGAAAGGTGTCTGCCCCCTCTTCCTTTCCTTTCTGGGTATAGCTCTCTTGGTCACCTGAAGTGATGACTAATGGCCCAACCTATTCGGTTTACATTGGGTATGCTCTTTTAGTCAGTCTCCAGAAACCTTATTTCTTCAAGATTCAGCCCAGATTAACTTCTCTCATATTGGTTTTGTTGGCCTCTTGTTTCTTTTTCTCCTGTATTACTTGAATACTGATTTCAGTTTACTAGAAGGTTTGCCTGCTTCTAAGGCTTAATGTGTGATCTGCAGCACTGGCTTGGGGAACTTAGTTTCATTATTTTCTTGATACTTTTGGAAGCTGTTGGTGACATGGGAGAGTTCGTTACCCTGCTAGCAGAGAGAGAGCAGTTATGTAGCATGACTTACAGACCCGTAACATAACTCACAAGATACCTAATATTAAGCTCACTATAGTAAATACAATTCATATTTGACAAATAAGAGAATGACCATCAGAGAACTGAAATTAGCATTGACCCTTGCCTTTGGACCCCCAACTCTGTATGTGCTTATGGCAGCTAGAGGCAGGGGTGAATTGATTACCCTGACTACTCAAACTGCAGTTTCACCTTATGTCCAGCTTTCTTTATTTCAGTAATAGGCCCTCCTTTGTTGAGAAGCAATCCACATGTAAACTGGTGGATTAGTTGCTTGAAACTGATCTTCTGCATATGAAATTGAGAACTGAGTTCATGGATTCTGGGAGAAATTGAGGACTTTTATAGTAGCATTTCTGCGTTGAATGAAGTGTGACCAATTCTAAAGAATATTCAGTGAAAGATGTAATTCCTGGTCTAAGTCTCTTTTGTTACTGTTAACATAGTTTTGCAGATATAGACATTTCAAATTGAGATTTTTTTAATCTCAAGATTAGAGTTGAAACGAATTTAAAAATCCAGTTCTTCTAAACCTGTTTCCTCGTTCTAGTTCTTGATGAAACTGATAGAATCTTGGACATGGGCTTCGCTGATATTATGAATGCAATTATAGAAAATCTTCCTAAGAAACGCCAGACATTGCTGTTTTCAGCGAACCAAACCAAATCAGTGAAGAATCTTGCACGACTGAGTTTAAAAGATCCGGAATATGTTTGGGTTCATGAAAAAGCAAAATTCAGGTAAGTGGTGGTGGTTTGTCTTAGTGCTTGCACTGGAGAAAGAAAGTGATGATAGCTGCACTTTTCTCAGCTTCTTTCCAAGCACCTCTGGAAAGCGGGATGTTGACATATTTCCATGTTAAACCCCTCCTGCTCCACTCAAACACTGGTTCCCGATGTTTTATTTTGAAAGCAAGTAGCTGAAGTGTATTTCGTTGTCAGTCCTGGTTCACTTATAATTTTCACCAAGGTGCCTTGCTTGATCTGACTTTTTAGCTATAACTAGAAGCAAAAAGTTTCATGTTGTCTTCAGTGGCATTTATATTCAGGAGGATGGGGGGAAGCTGAGCAAACCCAAGTAGAGAGAATAGTATTTAATACAAATCTTGCACTTTCTGTAGGCTTTCTCCAAGGATTTCAAATGACTTTACAAACATGAATGTTTAATGGAGTGTTAGAAATTCAGAATTCCTGTTTCATGGGAAATTATGACATTTCAGAATTTGGTTTTGTTCTGAATTGGAATGAAAACAAATATTTTCAAATTTTCCTTGAAATGGAAATTCTAAAACAATTAGATTAAAAAAAATTCAAAATATTCATTTTGAAATTTATTTTTTCCTTTTTATATTTTTATTTTATGTTTGCAAAAACATTAAGGGCAGCTGGTACTCAGTACAGCATCTTGTTTTCTAGATTGAAACATCTTGTTTTCTAGATTAGTCTCTCGTCTGTGTTGTTATGAAACAGTTTGACGTCTGGATCTAGACAATAAGATAAGCACTTGCTATACAAATTAGAGGACCAGCTGTTTTTCAATATCCTAGAAAAATGATTCCAGACTAACTCAAGGTTATTGAAAACAGCTGCTCTTAGAATTAGTACTCTGAATGTTGCTTATTTTTATGTTGATAATATTAGTGCCAAAATGTTATATTAGAACAAAAATAGGAGACTCTTTTGTCTAGAAAATAAGATAAAATGTTTCATTTTCTAAGTAGCAGCTGCCCTTAATGTTTAAATAAATAAATAAATACATAAAATAGACTTTTGACTATTTTGTCATAATGACCTATCGATAATAGCAGTATTGCATCCTCTGACAAGACTTGACGTATGACACAGGCAGTATTACCACTACCATCATGAAATGTAAAAATATAGATGAAATAATCTAGTTTCAAATTAATTTTGAAACTAGAGCTTTGTTCTGAAATGAACTTTTGAAAATTTTCAAGAAAAACCTTTCACGTTCACAGCAAAATTATTATAAAGTTTTGAAAAAAATCTGGTTTAGTTGAAATGGCATTTTCCCATGGGTAACTGTTCCAACAAAAAATTTCTGACCAGCTTGAATGATTAAATCCATCAGCTCCCATGTTAGTTATAAAAATACTTGCCTACTTAACGTACAGATGGGGGGGAGAACAAAGAGCACTGAAGTAATGACTTGCCTAAGATCACACATTGGCAGAGCGGAGAACAGAACCCAAGTTCTGACTCTGAGTCCACTACTCCAGTACTCTAACCAGCTTCTCAATCCATTGTTTCGCATACACTTGTGATAGTATTACCTAAAAAACTGAATCCTGAATAATTGGAAACATTAGAAACACAATTTACATTGTTAATCTCCTTTTTGCTTGGTGAAAAGGGATAAAAAGCCCTAATTAAATATATAGCTGCCTTAGCTTGAGGGCTGGTGTAGCTATTTGTACACTCAATTGTATTTCCCTGTTGAGAAGGGAATGTCTTTATTATAATGCTGCCTCACAAGAGCTTTTGAACTATTTCAGTAGCTGCAATTAGATGACAAGGTGAAGCAAAAAATAAACAGAAAATATTTGTTTTGTTTTAGAATTATGACCTTGGTACACAATATTTCATCAGTTTGAGAAAAACAATTTCCTGCAAGTTTCAGAGTAGCAGCCGTGTTAGTCTGTATTCGCAAAAAGAAAGGAGTACTTGTGGCACCTTAGAGACTAACAAATTTATTGGAGCATAAGCTTTCGTGAGCTACAGCTCACTTCATCGGATGCATGCAGTGGAAAATACAGTGGGGAGATTTATATACACAGAGAACATGAAACAATGGGTGTGACCATACACACTGTAACAAGAGTGATCAGGTAAGGTGAGCTATTACCAGCAGGAGAGCAGGGGGTGGGGGTGGGGAACCTTTTGTAGTGATAATCAAGATGGGCCATTTCCAGCAGTTGACAAGAAGGTCTGAAGAACAGTGTGTGTGGGAGGGGCAGAGAATAAACATGGGGAAATAGTTTTACTTTGTGTACTGGCACATCCACTCCAAGTCTTTATTCAAGCCTAAATTAATTGTATCCAGTTTGCAAATTAATTCCAATTCAGCAATCTCCGCCCTGGCATACCTAAACTAGCTCTCCATGGTAAGCAGCAACAGATGAAAAGAATGGAGGTCTACAATGACTTTCAGAGTAGTAGCCATGTTAGTCTGTATCAGTAAAAAGAAAAGGAGGACTTGTGGCACCTTAGAGACTAACAAATTTATTTGAGCATAAGCTTTCGTGAGCTACAGCTCACTTCATTGGATGCTTGTTAGTCTCTAACGTGCCACAAGTACTCCTTTTCTTTTTACAATGACTTTGTTCGCAAGAAATCAGCAGTGCTTTTTGCTACAGATGTTGCAGCTCGAGGCCTGGGTAGGTAACCTTCAGTGTAATAGTGTATCCATGGAGTGATGTTCCAAGCTTGTTCCAATACCTTAGCAGTGCATTCTATAAGAAACTAGGCTTTAAGAAGCATTTTTAAAACAAGATAAGTCTACATTTAGTTTGTTGCCTCCTTGTCTAAAAGCCAGTCATTATATCCAAAAACTAAAATAATTAAAATACTTTCTCCTCATTGCAGTCTTTCTCTTTAATGGGGCCTCACTTCAGTAATCTTGTACTTAGTTTATTCCTGTTTGACTTTGTAAAACGTCTGTTTTGAGCAGTCTTGTAATGCTGTTTATTACAGGTGCGTTCAACTAAAGATGTGTGGCTCTCTAATCCATAGACCGTCCAGCTGTTCCAGCACTCAGTAATTTGTGTTCAGGAAATAGATAAGAAGAATGGGATGTCCTGAATGCCAGAAGGAGAGTTTTCAAAGGCTTTAAATACTCTGATGCCTCTTGCATTCCATGGATTAGTCTAAAAAGTAGATAAAAGGAGCAGCCAACCAGAAGCTGATGAGAGGAAGTTGGAGGGATTTTTGTAATGCCTGCCTCTGAATTGAAATGTCAATGTGGGAAAAATCAACTCTCCTTGGTTGCTTCTAACGAGGTAAAACAATAGCTGAGGCAAGAACAAGAAGATTCCTGTTGATGGAAGTAGTTTTGTGTAGGTCTTGCTTTCCTTTGACTGTTTTTTGTTAGAAGGAAAGCGTATTAGTTCTTCCCTTGTTTTCTCATCGTGCTTTTGTACCTTACAATATAATTTTTCATACTTAATAACTTAAAAGTGATTAAGTGTAATTGTTCAAAGTGCTTTCAAGAACCCACTTGCACTTGTCTGACATTGGAAATTGGGTTCAAACATTCAGAAGTAAAATTCACTGGCCCAAAATATCATCTTGTCTCCAACAGATTAGAAGAGGGAAATACTCTAAATTAGGAGGAGACAGAGCATAGGACTCCATCTGTACCTTCCATACTGTTTGGTTCTCACTGCTAAGGAATTTATTTGGATGCATCTGTTTAGAAACAGTTGTGTGGATAATTGTTGCATATTCTGTGACCATAATCAAATAGTAAATATTGATTCTACACAGTGCAACAGAGTTTTGCTGCTTTTAGCCTGGAATGCCCATTAAGTTTGAAATGTTCTTCCTTTTAATTATGACTGCCTTTCAATGTGGACTGTTCAGTCTTATCTAGCAACCCCATCTTTGCTGTCATTGAACTAGATAGTGATGTTTTAATACCTGGATAGATATGGTAGAAGCAGCTGACCACAACTAATTTCAAGTTCTGATTATGTAGTAAATTGATATTCTACATAAAAAGTGGGTCAAATAACTTAATCATTAAATGCCAGGGCATTTTATTATCTGTAAGACACAGAGCATCTGTCTGTCCTTGCCAGGTGTGAAATTATGTTCCATTCAAAAAAAGAAAAGGAGTTCTTGTGGCATCTTAGAGCAAATTTATTAGAGCATAAGCTTTCGTGAGCTACAGTTCACTTCATTGGATGTTCCATTCAGTGCATTGTCATTACTTAGGAAATGAAGACACCATTAATTTTAGTTCACTTTGACAAAGGGGATAGCTGTTTATGATAAGCTGATACATGCAATTAATTTTCAGTTCAGGAGTTTGCTCACAGGAAATATCTATAAATTGATCTGAATGATGGCTCTCTTGGAATAGTACTACAAAATAAAATATTGCAATGTGTTAAAACTTTAATCTCTTTCTCTTTCTCCACAGATTTCCCTGCAGTGAACTGGGTCATTCAGTTTGATTGTCCAAAGGATGCAAATACATACATTCACAGAGTGGGAAGAACAGCCAGGTACATGTTTAATTATAATTTGCATTTGAGTGTTTGCAACTAGATAGCTGTGTGTGTTGATCATAGGAAGAAAACTAATAACGTGATTAGCTAGGTACAGGTCAGAAGGGATAAAGCCATTACTACCTGAAAGCTGTTTGACAGCTTATGTGAAGTGAATATGTCTTTATCAATTCTCCATAAATATTAAAAAAAAAACTCTATAAAAGTTAGCACAAATACGCATAGTTGAATAGTTAAGAGACTGATCTGTCCTCTCATTCTTAGAAGTGGTCCTGCCAGGCAGAGTGGAAGCTCATTTGTGCTGTACCTGTTCTACAGATAAATAAGACTTTACTCTCTAGTGCTGGCAATGCATTTTCTTCCAGTGGCATTAAATTCATTTGAAAAGAATGATGCAGTGTTTCTTGTTTTTATTTGGAAAATTCTGATGTCATTAAGTAGGTTGTTTTCTAAAAATCTTTAATTTTTCAACATTTTATAGAATCATATTCTTGGGGATAGGAACAATTTAAATTAATGATTTGCTCCCTAAAGCAATTTCTTGAAAGAGTTGCGTGAGTAATACCTACTTGTGTGAAAACTCAGTAGATAAAATCTTCAAAAATATACAGACTTCAGAGGCGGTATTACATCTCAGATGATAACTCGTGCTGAAGATTTGTCATAGCATTTTTTATCAAAAATCATGGCACAATCATGCTAAATTTAGAAAAGTCAGGGGTTTGATTTTTGATATTTTGAAACAAAAATGCCAAGACAAACAAGGAGGAGGGGCCCGAGTGAGGTGGTGATGGGGATGGAGAACATGCATGCCCCACACTCACCCTGCAGCGGCAGCTCCTGTACTGCCTGGCTTCCCTTCCTGGGTGCTGCAACCTGGTGATGGGGTTGCAGCAATGCTCAGGTTTGGCCTAGCAGCCCTTCCATCACCATGGGGAGTGGGGAGCCAGGCCTAGCTCTGCAGGGCAGGAGCCATGACTGAAAGATGAGTTTATTAAAATCACAGATACAAAGATACATCACGGACAAATGGTAAAATCACTGTATCTGGGATATTTTTTCCCCGCTGTGAAAAACCTACAGACTATCTTAATAGTTTGCATCTTTTTTCCCCTTCTAGAAGGGGGAGATGGGTTTTTACTTGCTTTTGGAAATGCTGGTTATGAACTGAACCATTTGCATTCTTTAAAAACCTATTAAATGTTACTTACATTTAGACATGCCCTGATACTTTTGTCGCTGGTTGTATATCAATTTGTAACTCAGTGCTGCAGAAGCTTGCATTTGCATGTTGGATACGATTGTTGTTATTGAGTCTCTGCATGAGAATAAAATATACGCATGGCTGTAAACCAGTTCTTCCTCTCCCTGAACTTGAGCCTGTATGGTGTCATTCTCCTGTGTTTGTGGCATCACACTATTGTCATGGAAAAGAAAATGTAGTAAACTCAGCATTATTGCATAACAGCAGCTTCTAGCAGGACTCCTGAGAGTTTTCTCAGTATTAAGTGACTTGCCTAAAATGAGTCAGGCTCCTTGCGCCCGCATTTTCCCCACTAGTAAGATGAGATGACTTGTCTCACACAGATGCTCTTGGGAATGCTTCTAACGCAATCTGGAGACTAAAACAGCTGTACCAGTGTTATTAAAAAGGGTAAAGGAAATGGGATTTAATTCTAATCCTGCTGAGATCACTTTCCAGTGTACAAAGGGTACCTTTTCAGAGAGCCTCTTTGAAATGAGACTTTTTCTGTGGTCAGGTAGTGGTAGAGGTAGCATGAATAGAGCTTAGCTGAATATTGGGGATAGAAGGCCTGTTTCTTGGTTGAGAAGCTGTACCCTCTGCTATACAGACTGACTACCCCTTGACTTCACCACACCTTTGTTGGGATCTCCTTTCAAATGAATTTTCCCATGGCCTATATTTAAGGCTTTGCTGAAGTTTCAAGGGAAGGGTGCTAAGAACCAGTCTTCAGCTATTTTTGTTGGCAGAGTAGTGATTTGAAGAGAGCAGTTTCCTCCTGTAGGAAAAGCTTTACAGGCAGTGGCATCGCTAGGACAGGGAAACCGGGCAGGCAATGACGGGGTGGTTGGGGGTAGGGAGACCTGCCTCCCCCACCATCTGCAGCCGTCCCTTACTGCTCAGCAGGCATCTGACGATGAGGCTGCCTGGAGGAGGATGGGGTTGTACCTTGTAGGGGTGGGGCTGGAGACCAGGGCAGTAGCATGTGACGCTGGCAGGAGTGGGATGCGGATGGACACCAACCCGGTGTTGGGAGTCCCAGCCTGTGGATTCAGGGGGCTCCAGCCCCGATTTGGGTGGGCCTGGATGTTAAGTGGGTGGGCTGCAGCCCACTCAGGCCCACCCATGGCTACAGCCCTGTCAGATGCTTGCTGACTCCTAATCTAATGCACAGATTAATGGTAAAACTGCCCTGCATTAGGGTTTCATTGTGGGGGAATCTGCCAAGTTCTTTGAGTGCTTGCTCATGTCGATTCCAAGGAAGGTTTTTCCCCTAGCAATACCGATCGGGTCAGCTGTGGAGCCCCTGGAGCTGTGCCTTGATGGCAGTGTATATAGGTCCCTGCCGACCTGCCACCTCTTCAATTTGTTCTTATTGCCTGTGACAGTCGTTGGAGCTGTATGTCTCTCTTGCCTCTGCAAGCATTTCCCCAAGTGATTGGACTTTCTCTTAACCTGTATATTGTTAACTAGTTAGTGTTCATTTTCAGTAATTAGTTAGATAGAAGTGGGGGGTTCCCCCAACCCCAATTTCCTCCCATCTTGGGGTTCGGCACATGCCTCCATCCCAAGAGTTTAAGCCATGCGGGACCTGCCACAAGCTGATGTCAATGGGCGACCCCCACGACTCCTGCCTAAAGTGTCTGGGGGAGGCTCATCAAACAGATCACTGGAAGATCTGTGAAGTGTTCTGCCTGAGAACAAAGAAAGAAAGGGACTTCAGGCTGAAACAAATCCTTATAGAGGAGGCCTCCATCCCCTGCCAGTTCTGGGCTAGCAGGACTTGGCATTAAGCACCTCTGTGCGCAGCGCTCCGGCCTCTGTTAGAGAAACTACAGCACCGAGGAAGGACTCTAGGCACAGAGACCCGTAGCACTGTCACTCCCCGGTGCTGAAGCCTGTAGAGGCCACGTAGCACCGCTCGCACTCACCGATGCCACATAAGCAGCACAAGAAGATGAATGGAGGGCACTCACCCATGGTCAGAGCTCTGGGTCTGACAGCATAAGCGGTATGTGTCCTGCACAGGGATCAGCACCATCGACTTTGGGCCTGCAGAGGGATCCGTCAAGTCTGGTGCCATTGGACTCTCCTGCTAGAGAGTGCCAGGTGGAGGAGCTGGAGCTCCCTTCCATCCTGGACACGTTTGAGGTGGCCAGGGACTTGATTGCCATGGTGGCACCGCAGTTTCCCACCAGGCAAGAGAGACCTCCGACACCACGAGGCACGGCGCTGTCCAGGAGCAAGCCCACAATGATGAAGCTCCACTCGCCTCCCCCACGGCACCATCCTCTGACACTGTCCTGCTTGGACCACCCTGCTTGATTGGCTGAAGAAGTTAGCTGTCTGGTTCTTAAACTTAGCAGCAGCAGTAGCTCGCTGGGTGCTCAGTGATTCTCTGCCTCCCTGTGCTCAACTCTTGCCAAGCCCTGCTTTTCCTCTGCTCCTCCACAGCTTCAGCCCAGATCCTGTCCTACACCCAGCCTTGCTCCTGCCTCAGAACCAGCCCTGCTCCCAACTTCCCTGCCCCCGGTGATCTGGTTCTGACCCTTCGCTCTGATTCCTGACTTCAACTCTCTCTTGATTCTAAAGTGACCAGAGGTCCCGATTTTATAGGGACAGTCCTAATTTGGGGGTCTTTTTCTTATATAGGTTCCCATTACCCTCCACCCCCCATCCCGATTTTTCACAATTGCTGTCTGGTCACCCTACTTGATTCTTGGCTCTGGCATTTGGATTCTGACTCTAGTTCTAATCTTTAGACCTGCTTCTTGGTTTTGGCCTTGTCTCAATCCCTGGTTTTGGCATTTGGACACTCACCACTAGGCATGACTCCCACTCTGACCATTATGCCTGACCGCCTACAACCCGGTCTCCTGACATGTGGTCGGTCTGGTTTGTGGTTTAACCATCTGGTGAGTTCCAAGTAACCTTGTGCACATCTTTGTGAGGAAACCAAGTATCACCAATAATCAGTGCATGTTATAGCACAACAGTTCTCAAACTGTGGGTCGGGACCCCTTTTAATAGGGTTGCCAGGGCTGGCATTAGACTTGCTGGGGACCAGGGCTGAAGCCCAATCCTGAGCCCTGGGCAGCAGGACTCTGACTTGGGCTTCAGCCCTGGGATCAGGTTACAGGCCCCCCCACAGCCCACCTGGGCCTGAAGCCCTTGGGTTTTGACTTTGGCCCCTTCTGACCCAGGAGAGCTAGGGCTTGGGTGGGCTCAGGCTTCAGTTCCCCCTCCTGGGGTCGTGTAGTAATGTTGTTGTTAGAAGGGGGTTGTGGTGCAATGAAGTTTGAGAACCCCTATTATAGAAAGTCCTTATCTTTCTCTATTATCGTTTGCTATCCTAATGCCATGTGGGAAGCAGTTTTGTTTTGCTGTATGGGGTGGCTTGCTGCATCAGGGCCTCTAGTGGTGGAGCACAAAGGGGCTCTGGCTGGGAGTTCAGATGTGTTTCCCGCATTTCCTTTTTAGAGGTATAGGGCTGGCTATGCTGGCTACACCCATCCTGTGCAGAAAGGCATCAGGCCTAATTTTGGCCCCTTTGGATTTTGTATTGCTACTGGTGGTGCTAGCACTCCTTCAGCCCTTGCGTTTGAGGACTAAGTTATTGGCTGTTTCAGCGGTGCTGGTAAATACACGAGAGGGAGGAAGGGCTGTTTGTATCCTCTGTTTCCATTGCACACTCACACAGCCAGTCATGGGGCCTGATTTTCCCACCCTTCTGTAACGCAGCAGTGAGTGTGTGTTACAAGTCCTACTCTACCGAGCCACAGAGCATATGAGCTGTGACAGGCCCCAGCTACAGAGCCTTGTTTCTTTAGTTTAAGCTCTAGCATCTTGTGCTCTTAACTCTGGAGGTCCCCAAGATTGTGGCCATCACTTACATGGAATTATCTTACTACATGAGCACTACTCATGAAATAAAGTACTAACTGATGTAAATGAGCATGGCAGAATCAGGCCTCTAATTATTAACACCTTCGGGATTAAAATAATTGAAGTATTGTCAAATTTCCTTTCTGATCACTCTGTTCAGGAAGACTCTGCCAGCCTCTGTTAGGTAGGGCTCACTTTCCTACTACAGGAACCCATATTATTTTCAAAATGGAGTTTTGCACTGTAGGTCCAATTTCCTGCTCTTTTAGTTCTCCTGGAAGTTGTAAACAAGTTCCAGTCAGAACCAGTTTCCGAAACCCCGGGGCAAACGTTATAAAAGGCGGCCCTGGACACAGCCTCTGGGCTGTCCATCTGAGTGGCAGTCAGGGACGGTCACGGGTCACAGGTCTTACCTGCAGCCTCATCTGTAAAGAGAAGAGAGAGAAGGAGAAGAAACAACACTTACTGTCAGAGAGACAGATGTTTATCTTCAACTTATCACATTGAACCACTGGTTGAGGCAAGGGTGTCAATTTAGCATGCAATTGCTTTGGAAGATATCCATGTAGCAATAGCTTTACTGATACCTGCAAGCACGCTCTATTTGACTTGTTGAATCCAAATCTGTTGGAAATTAAGAGGCTATAGAAACAGCCTCCTCAACACTTTAATACCATACGGTTTTCTTTCTACTAAATTCCTGGAGCTGCCCCTTCTGAATGCCCCTTAGATTTTTGGGCTATAAACATTACTTGTTGGGCTGGTTAGAAAATTGGGGGGGGGGAGGGGTGGAATTCACAAAGTGTTTAATTTGCATCAACATTTTCCAACCAAAAATGATTATCTCAATTCTCTGGCCTTGTGATAGATCTGTTATAACAATTATCAAAAAGTGTCATGTTTTCTCTAGTGACTTGCTAATATATTTTGCCACCAGGATAAATATGGAATAATGAATTACCACAGATTTGCATTGGTGTAACTGAAATTATGCATTCAATACCGTATTTCAGATTAGTAAAAATAAAAGAATGCTGTGGGTTTTGCGGAAGTGTACAAGATACATTTATAAAAACAACATGAAAACAGGGAGTTATGCTAGGGAAAGGGGAAGCCTTATTGAAGCTGCTGGGTGTACTAGTTATTCAGGATCAATGTAAAAACAATCAAGCTCTTTTCTGGAATAGATGACTGACATAATAGAAGTCACCATCAAGTAAAGATGGATTAGGAGTTGAGCCATACGTGGAAGAGGCTTTCACTGGGGTCTGAATGCAAATGCAGGGAGATGGGGGGGGCGGGAGAGGGAGTGTGATGCCGCAGAAGCACAAAGGAGCCCCAGAGAAATATTTGTAGTGTGATCTCAGAAAAAGCTGAGAGAGAGAGAGGGGGGGAGAGAGCGAGCGCTTTTGGGTAGACTGCTGGATAGAAAGAGGCTTGGAATTGTGAGCCAAGGAGCTATTCCTGCTGTCGTTAGGGAAATAGAACTTTGCGCACATTCTTTGTAAGTAAACAGGATTGCATCAAAAAAATACCTGACTCCATCATCCATTTCTCCCCCTAGTGAAAACAACTCACAAGACCCAAAATGTTCACTAATTGCTCAGGTCAAAAGAGATAATATTATGAATTCTTTTGTTTTCATGTTCTTAGATAAAGAATAGACCTGCTTCAGTAAAGAACCATAAACGCTGAAAATACTGTTTTGTTGGCTCAGAGCTAGCTCTCAGTAGATCTAGAAAATAAGTGTTTGTTGTTACACAATCCTTAGAATTCAATTATTTGCACAAATCATTTTAATTTTTCTCTGATTAGGATTTAAAAATAAACAATTCGATATGCTGTATAGTTCTTAGGAAATTTGTAGGATTAAAATCAGCATGTATTCTGTATACATGGCTTTACCATATATGCAACCTCGCATCTACACTTGTAAGAGGACCACATTTCCTGAAGCAGTTTCAAACCACTTCAAGCTAGGACAGTTTTAAGCTTTATGTTTCAAATGTGAATGGTGTCCAGCTGTGTCAATTAATATTTTTATATTATAATCATGATCTAAGATCCAAATTTTAAGAACTTGCTTACATCATTCATATGCTACGATGAATAAGGCTGTTTTCCTGAACTGTGGTCCATATTTGGAACTGTCTTATCGTTTAGAAAAAAGAAAAGGAGATTTATATAAATTTATAAAAAAGGAGATTTACACAGATTTATAAAAACAACATGAAAACAGGTAATTATGCTGGGGAAAGGGGAAGCCTTATTGAAGCTGATGAGCGTACTAGTTGTCCTTTATTCAGGATCAATGTAAAAACAATCAAGCTCTTTTGTGGAATAGATGGCTGACATAATAGAAGCCACCATCAAGTAAAGCTGGAATAGGAATTGAGCCATACAGTGGAAGGGGCTTTCACTGGGGTCTGAATGCAAATGCAGGGGGATGGGGATGGACGGTGCGGGGGGGGGGAGAGGGAGTGTGACACCGCAGAAGCACAAAGGAACCCCAGAGAAGTATTTGTAGTGTGATCTCAGAAAAAGCTGGGGGGGGGGGGGGGAGAGCGCTTTTGGATAGACTGCTGGATAGAAAGAGGCTTGGAATCATGAGCCAAGAAACTATTGCTGCTGTCGTTAGGGAAATAGAACTTTTTGTACATTCTTTGTAAGTAAACAGGATTGCATCAAAAAATATCTGACTCCATCATACATTTCTCCCCCTAGTGAAAACAACTCACAAGACCCAAAATATTCACTAATTGTTCAGGTCAAAGGGATAACAATATTATGAATTCTTTTGTTTTCATGTTCTTAGAGAAAGAATAGACCTGCTTCCGTAAAGAACTATAAATGCTAAAAATACTGTTTTGTTGGCTCAGAGCTAGCTCTCAGTAGATTTGTCACACAATACATAGAATTCAACTACTTGCACAAATCATTTTAATTTTTCTCTGATTAGGATTTAAAAATAAACAATTCGATATTCTGTATAGTGCTTCAGAAATCTGTAGGATTAAAATCAGCATGTATTCTGTATACATGGCTTTACCATATATGCAACCTCGCATCTACACTTGTAAGAGGACCACATTTCCTGAGGCAGTTTCAAACCACTTCAAGCTAGGACAGTTTTAAGCTACTTTATGTTTCAAATGTGAATGGTGTCCAGCTGTGTCAATTAATATTTTTAAATTATGACCATGATCTAAGATCCAAATTTTAAGAACTTGCTTACATCATTGATATGCTATGATGAATAAGGCTGCTTTCCTGAACTGTGGTCCATATTTGGAACTGTTTTTATAGTTTAGACTCAACCACCCTTCTTAAACAAACAGTTTTAACATATCTGGGCCTCCAAGTATGTTAACTTGAACCAGTTAATCTTTGTTAAACACATTTAAACTTGAAATGGTTTTGTTCAATATCTTCATTAATGATCTGGAGGATGGTGTGGGTTGCACCCTCAGCAAGTTTGCAGATGACACTAAACTGGGAGGAGAGGTAGATACGCTGGAGGGTAGGGATAGGATACAGAGGGACCTAGACAAATTAGAGGATTGGACCAAAAGAAATCTGATGAGGTTCAACAAGGACAAGTGCAGAGTCCTGCACTTAGGACAGAAGAATCCCATGCACTGCTACAGACTAGGGACCGAATGGCTCGGCAGCAGTTCTGCAGAAGAGGAACTAGGGGTTACAGTGGATGAGAAGCTGGATATGAGTCAATAGTGTGCCCTTGTTGCCAAGAAGGCCAATGGCATTTTGGGTTTTATAAGTAAGGGCATTGCCAGCAGATCGAGGGACGTGATCATTCCCCTCTATTTGACATTGGTGAGGCCTCATCTGGAGTACTGTGTCCAGTTTTGGGCCCCACACTACAAGAAGGATGTGGAAAAATTGGAAAACGTCCAGTGGAGGGCAACAAAAATGATTAGGGGACATGACTTATGAGGAGAGGCTGAGGGAACTGGGACTGGTTAGTCTGCGGAAGAGAAGAACGAGGGGGGATTTGCTAGTGCTTTCAACTACCTGAAAGGGGGTTCCAAAGTGGATGGATTTAGACTGTTCTCAGTGGTAGCAGATGACAGAACGAGGAGTAATGGTCTCAAGTTGCAGTGGGGGAGGTTTAGGATGGATATTAGGAAAAACTTTTTCTCTAGGAGGGTTGTGAAACACTGAAATGCGTTACCTAGAGAGGTGGTGGAATCTCCTTCCTTTGAAGTTTTTAAGATCAGGCTTGACAGAGCCATGGCTGGGATGATTTAGTTGGGGATTGGTCCTGCTTTGAGCAGGGGTTGGACTAGATGACCTCCTGAGGTCCCTTCCAACCCTGATATTCTATGATTCTATGATTATATGACATCAGATTTAAAGTCATTTGAGGAAACCTGATTCCCTATAAATATAGAAGGGGATTAATTAATATTAAACTGCAAAGATCAGATTCTCAGGTGAGGTAAATTGGCAAAGGTTCCTTGACTTTAATGAAATGATATGACTTACATTAGCTGAGGGGTTGGCCCTGATAACAAATATAAAATTATCATAGAGCAAGCCAAAGTCAAGGAAATGTAATACAGCTACAGCATGAACAATACTATTGACTTGTACCACCATCTGCTGGAAGACACAGAAAATAAAAACAATTGGAAGTTGTTTGATACTCCCTCGGGACCAGATTTACTCTTCTTTACAGAGATTTGGGCCCTAGTCAGGGTGCGACATACTCATGTAACCGAGGAGCAGAATTTGGCCCTAATATGGGTTCAGTCTCTCAGTTAGGCCTGTCTTTTTATCTTATCTATTGATATGGCATTCATCCCTATAGTAGAAGAGCAGCTGTCCCATTTCATACAAGATACATCAATATCTATATTGTTTATTCACAATGTTTTTATCTTTGTTGTACTGTTCCTTTTGAGAAATAAGAAAATAGAGTAAAAGTAAAATGTACTTTTTTCTCCCATCTATGTGCCATTCCTGATCTTTATTGAACAGGAGAGAGCGCCTTTCCTCTGGATTAAGAATCCAGCTGAGACAACTACCCCAGTCTCACACATTCTAGTAGGGAATCCAGAAGTCAGAGCAATGGTGTTCAGCGAAGTGTAGCTGCTCTCTTTGAATATCCTGAGAGATGAAATAAAGGACTGGGGGTCATCATTAAAAGTACCTTAAATGGGAGCTCAATCCCCAGAGCTATGATTGCCGAATCAGGAAAAAACAAGAAAGTATGTCCTCTCAGGGATTGGCATATTCAAGTTTACAAGAGAGATGATAAAGACTGGCCATGACATAGAAAAATCAAAATTCAATTCGCCGGTAAGAAAAGAGCCTGAGTAATAGTCAACTAAAGAACAGAAGAGAACAGTTTACCCAGGAAGTTACAAGAGCCTTTATTAAAATGGAGAGCTACTTTTGTCCTTCTGTCTGCTTGCTTCTGGCAAAGGTTGACTCAGGAGTAGAGGGGGAATCTCTTGGGGTCCAGCAACTCTGCTGGCTTGGGCAAGTGTGCCCTGCATCACCCACTCCTCCCTATGTGAGACAATCTCTGTGCCTCTGTTTTGACAGTTCAAAACCCTTAAAAATATCTTTCTTTACAGCTCAATATAGAAATTGCCAGACCCTAGTTCTGTCCTTTTTTCTTTAAAAACAAACAATGAAATGGGGATGTTTGCACGACAATGATATGAATCAATGTCTATATTTTTATATCTTTATACACCCAACAAATATATAAAAATCAGCATTAAAATAACAATTAGTAAGTTTGCAAAACTGAGCAATGGAAAGTTAGGAAATGCCAGATTCAGGGAGTCTGAGTACTGTGCACATGCATTTTGACACAGTCTTTAATTGCACAATTGTACTATTTTTTTCCACAGGCCCCTCATTCAGTGACCATTGAAGTGTTGTTTGCCTTGAGACACTGTGCACCTGTGTACATACTTCTGCAACGTGAACACATCAAGTCAGGTTCCCGGTCACAGACCTTCTCTTCCAGGGGCTCAGCGGCCAGGGCCCAGTATATCTAAAATATCAGGTAATTCCCTGGGATTAGGATTGTGGTTGACAGGGCCTATTTCTCAGGTACCATGAAGTTTTCTACTACAAGGATGAGGCTTGTCTGTGCAGGAGATAGAGCTTCCTCAGGGGACAGTCTGTGACAGGAGAACAAACTCCCAAAGGAACTAAGGACCATCACAAACCTTCCCACCTTTCCAAGAGCAAGGTGCATTTCTTCAGCCTGGCTTCTCTAATATAAATACAGAGTAATGTGTACACATAACCTCACCCCCAAACAAAGCAAACATCAAAGCCCTACCAAAACAAAACGACACACACAATTCTCCCCAGGAGAAGAGGATGAGAGAGAATGAACCGCACAATGACAAATGTTATTTGCAACCGTGTTGTAGCCATGTCATTCCCAGGATATTAGAGAGACAAGGTGGGTGAGGGATAGGGTGACCAGGTAGTAAGTATCAAAAATCATGATGGGGGTGGGGTGGGATTGATAGGCATCTAAACCCCGAATATCTGGACTGTCCCTATAAAATTAGGACATCTGGTCACCCTAGCTGAGGTAATATCTTCTGTTGGACCAACTTCTGTTGGTGAAAGAAAGAATCTTTCAAGGACCTGAAGAAGAACTCTGTGCAGTTCTTTCACCAACAGAAGTTAGTCCAATAAAAGATATTACCATGACAGATGTTAGTCATATTATTAATGTACTAGGGGAAGCTGCTCAGATACTGCATTGATGAGAACAGTATAAAAACCTATATAGAATAAAGTAAAGGAGAAAGAGAGAGACTCTTTCTGAGATTATCCTTTTCCTTCTCCCTAATGATCCTATTTGCTAACAAATATATACATTCTTAATGCTGTTGTGGCTTTGTGCAGAAGCGTGAATTGTCTCAGTAGAGTCTGATGTATTTTACCTTTTAGGCAAAGATATCTAAAACAGGAAATATAAATAACGCGTTATGCAAACCCGCACCACTAGGTGGAAGCAGATATTTTGAGTTATCATTTATTGAGAAACTATTTCCAAAAGCAAAGTAATGTTCTTGGAATTCTGCTTTAAGCCATAAGGCACACAGCTAAGCAGAGTCATCTATAGAATGCTGGATCTTTAATTTTTTTTCCATACAAGAATCTGCTTAAAATCCCATTAATAAACTGTGTTATCTTCACTCTCCTATTTGTCTGTGCTGTGATGGAAAAATATAATTGTCAGTTAATAATGGCTTTTATTTGAAGCAGAGAGTTAGAAAACATGTTTGTAAAATGCTTTGAATAAGAAATCTCTCTAGAAATGCAAATTATTATTATTGTTGTTATCGGGTTAAATTCTACAGTCCTTGCTCAGATCCGAGGTATTTAGGCTCCTAGCTTCCATTGATTTCAGTGGAAGTTAGGAGTGTACATACCTTTGAGGATCTGGACCTCATACCCTACTCAGACAAAACTTTGATTGACTTTTAATTTAACCTAGCACTGAGTTGGGTTAAGCCCAATATTTTACTGTACATTGTACAGAAGCTTCTTGCTAGCAGGAGTCAATCTGCTAGCTATTTTTGCAGTAATGCATTTTCTATATTTACCACCTTTGTTTACTTGCATCCTCAGACATTTTGGGCCTTGTACATAATGTGTATAAATGGAATATTTATCATCCTCTCTGACTGTAATTGTTTTAAGTGATGGTGTAGTATATCATGTGAAGCCAGCAGACCAAAGTGGAGACACCTAGCCAAATTCTGCTTTCAATCATACCAGTAACAGAATAATTCTGGATTGACACCAGGGGCACTGGAACAGGGTGCAGGGGGCACTATTTTACCAGCTGTAAGAGTAAGCAAGGGATGGAGGGGTGAAGAAGAGGGAGCGGGGGATGGGGCCTTGGGGGGAAAGGGAGGAGAGAGGGTGGGGCCACGGTTCAGGGACGGGTGGCCACCACACACACACTTTTAGGAAGCTTCTGCCAAACCTGATTCACACCAGCTTAGAGCAAAATTTGACCAACATTATTGATAATATAGAACACCCTTATCTGAAGTTTACATTCAGTGTTCTAATCTAAAGTATCTTACTCCACAACATTTTTGTCCAAAAGCTGGTGTAATTTAAAAATTAGTGCAACAAAATGTGTAATTCCCTTTTCTGTTGACTTCTTCCAAGGACCGAGATACAAAATATTTTTACTTTCAAAGAAAAAGCATAACTATAGCACTGAACATTTTTCTCACTCTGGGACTAGAAAATATAACTCATGAAAACTTATGAAGCTATAAACCAAATATTGGTGCATCAAGTGGAGATCTGCATTGTTTTTCAATTGGCTCATTAAGAATCTAATTTTCAGATATGCCAAGTTCTCAGACCTAAAGTCAATGGGAGCTGCAGGAGCTCAGCCATCTTCGAAAAGCCGGCCTTGTGAACTCCCAGTCCAAGATTTTCAACAACTGGTAGCTAAAATTAGGTTCCTAAATCCATATTAAACAATAGGTATCCATTTTAAAAACCCCTAGCCTTATTGCAAACTTATTTTTGGACTAACTATAGCCATTCAATTTGTAGAAGTCTCTATTAAGAAACAAAAACAAAAAAGAAGGAAGAAGGTTGTTTGCATTTCTAAGTTTATTTATTTCTCCAAACTAAAAGTAATTCATTTTTTCTGATTTGACAAACAGAAGATTTCATAACCAAAAAACTTCTGGTTTCTGATGTTTAGAGCATGCTGTGCTGGACATCCTGTGCAGTGAGGAATCTAAATTGTATCCAGCTTCCAAAGTACTGGTGAAGTGTCTTTGAAGATGAATTAACTGTTTGAAGTGCAATATTGAGTTAGTACCTGAAAATATGCATTTCCATCTTGGAAAAAAGCTATTCCCATGCTTATTTCAGAACAGTACAGTAATAAATAGGCTGTTTTGACTTTTGATTTATTATTTTATTTTCAGTTCAAAACTGAGTAGTTTAATCATTTAATATTAGTAGCATCCTGCATTGTATTATGAACCTGTCAGATCTCAGAAGCTATAGCTGGTTCAGTCAACACTTAGACAGGACATCTCCAAGCACTGTAGAAATAGCATTGGTATGAAGAATTTCATCCGTCTGGGTCAATATGGAATTGGTGCCCAATAATGTGTGTCAGGGGCACTGTGCTGCTAAATGTGTCATCCTTCAAATGAGAGTTAAAACTGACACCTGTGATCAGTAAAGGTCCCATGGCGAATTTTGTAAAAGTAGGTGTTTTTTAAGTCCAGTGATCTGGCCAGGCTCTAGATCAGCTAATTACATTTTAATCTAAGGTTTCAGAGTAGCAGCCGTGTTAGTCTGTATTCGCAAAAAGAAAAGGAGTACTTGTGGCACCTTAGAGACTAACAAATTTATTAGAGTATAAGTGTAATCTAAGTGTTCCTGCAGTTGCATGTATTTTTCATCACTTCCTACCCTAAACTGTTGTGCTACAAAATAGTTGCTGCATCCTATCTCAGAACTGGGCAAGTGACCCCTTATCTCCATCACAAGGGTGTTGTGAGACTTAAGCTTTCTATATATAATAAGATTTTTATGTTGCCTTCTCCCCTCTCCCTCCCCGCCCCCCCATCACCAGAACATCTACACATGATCAGCAAAAGAGTCCCTAGTGGTCTTAACATTTGTAAAGTGTTTTGAGATCTGGATAAAAATTGCTACATAAGTACAAAGGGTTATATTTTTAAAATACCAAATCAAGAGGCCATCACAGTGAACTGGCTAGCGCTAAAAAAAAGGAGTACTTGTGGCATCTTAGAGACTAACAAACTTATTCGAGCATAATCTTTCGTGAGCTACAGCTCACTTCATCGGATGAATACAGTGGAAAATATGGTGGGGAGATTTTATATACACAGAGAACATGAAACAATGGGTGTTACCATACAGACTGTAACAAGAGTGATCAGGAAAGGTGAGCTATTACCAGCGGGGGGGGGGGGGGGAGGAGGGACCTTTTGTAGTAATAATCAAGGTGGGCCATTTCCAGCAGTTTACAAGAACAGTAGGAGGGGAAATAAACAAGGGGAAATAGTTTTACTTTGCTAGCTCTAGTGACTGTGGTTTTATGGAGCCTTTCACCCAGAGGTGCTGGAACTAGGGGTGCTGCCAGATCCCCTAGCTTGAAGTGGTTTCCCTCATATACGGGGTTTATAGTTTGGTTCAATTGCTCAAACAACTCCTCCACTATACAAATTGTTCCAGCACTCCTGCTTTCACCTCTAAGTTACTGGTTCGTATTGTTACCTGAAATTGGACCAGCTAGTAAGCTTAGGGAGGACTAATGACCCACCAGAGTTTGGCAGAAAACAGCATATTTATTATACGGAGAGCTAAGCTCAAAAGAAGGGGTGTGGGGGGGGGGGGTCACACTCACACTCGCATACTCACGCTCCCAGGACAGGCATGGCACTAGAGAGATCAGGATCCTTCAAGGTAAGTGTCCCACAGTGCAGCGATTGACGGTGCGATGAAGGTCAGTCTTCCTGAAGCACGATGAAATGTAACATGGCGAGCCACTGGCCAGGTGGTTTGGGCAAAGGGCCTTCACAGCAGGTACAAGCTTGTGAGTGCACTCCTGAGCACATGGCCATTTCCCCTTTTAAGGACCTGCTCCTCATGGCCTGCAGCTAGACATGACTTGACCGCATCTGGTTGGTCACACTCCATGTCAGGCTGTGTCTGTGCACTGGGTATGTGATCGCTGGCTAATGAGAGTCCCAGACACCTTACCTATCTGGGAGCTCTTCTGATCTTCCAGCTACTCAAGCAGCCCACTCATCCCACAAGCATTCCAGGAGAGAGGGGGAAAGCCACTTTACAAGTATTCAAAGAAGGAGAGGAGACAAAAGCGGGGAGGAGAAGTGTAACAGACCTTTTGAACATACAGGTTATACCAGGGGTCTCAAACACATGGCCAGCGGGGTTATCTTCTGCGGCTTGCCAGCTCCCCATAGCCCCCCAGCATTTACCTAGAGCGGCTCCGGCCTGGCACGCACCGGGGACAGGGCAGACTCCCCACCTGCCTGCTTTCAGGGAAGGAGTTGGAATGGGATCAGGGAAGAGGCGGGGCAGGGGCGGGGCCTCATGGAAGGGGTGGAGTGGGGGTGGGGCTGGGAAAGCGGGGGGGGGGCAGTGGTCAGTGGTGTGGCCCTTGGGCCAATATACTAGTCCTCATGTGGCCCTCATGGTCATTTGAGTTTGAGACCCCTGGGTTGTACAGATGTAAGCAGAGTCAGGATGAGCTCTACCCTGACATCTGATGGCGACTTGTGGAAAAGAACTTCAGGGGCTGATCTCATTTGCATCGGCACACCCACCCCATCTAGATAGTCACTTTGGCTGCTGTGGGATCCCCAGTTTCTCTGTTATTGGGGCAGGAAGAATAAACTGTTATTATCCTGATTATGTGAATCAAGGACAGTGGAACTATACTTGGCCTTTTGTTATGATGGAGGGACTCACCATCAACTATGCAGCACTCACTAGGCAAGGTCATGGGTTCCAAAACCCAGTGAACTGAGAGAGGCTAGGGAGTAGCATTGGTACCTGGTAGCATGGGGTCCCTGGTGGGGGTCCTAAATGACAATTGCATCTTCTCCTTTTCTCTACTGTGGAATATCAGAGCTAGTTTTGATTCCATTAGGAGACTAGTTACAGGTTGCTGAGCTGAGTTCACTTTGGGCTAATAGTACACCAGCACTGAAATCACTAAAGAGCTAAAATTACTAAAAGCTGACATCATTGAGTGCTGTATTACGTAGTGGGGGTGAGGCCTGAAGATATATTGCAGAATGGCTCATGGGTTGGCTGGTGGAGCAGAGTGGAGCAGAGCTTTGCAGAGAGGTGGGGCAGTCGGCTTTGGACCATGTAAGGTACCCCTTAACCTTCCCATTTCCACTGAGGCTGGGAGGTAAAACTCTGCAGATAAACTTTTGAACTCTGGGGCTGCACTGACCTGGGACAGAGACTTTGGGGTTCTTGGAATTTTGGGACTTTGGATGACTTTTGGGTTGCTGAACTCAAGAATCAAAGGGAAAGGACACGGCTTGGGGTGGGTTTTGCCTCATGGGTTGTGTTATGAATCCTGTTGGTGGTGTTTTCCCAACATAATGCCACATTGTTTCTCTCTGTTATTAAAAGGCTTTTGCTACACTCAGACTCTGTGCTTGTGAGAGCGGAAGTATTGCCTCTTAGAGGTGCCCAGCGGTCACCAGGTCCCAGGTCACTGGGTAGGGGCTCGAGCCGGTTTTGCATTGTGTTATTGGAACAGAACCTCTAGATACTGAACCCGGTCCTTGTTGCTGCCGACTCTGATCAGCAGAAGGGTTATACAGAGCATACAGATCATTGCTGCTCCTACAACACCTATCAGATGAATAGTGAGTGAAAGTAGTTACCTTCTGATAACCAATGGAATATATTAAATACAATGGTGGTTCCATTTCCTAGTCAACAGATAAGACAAAGAGGCTGAGGACAAAATGAGCATGGAGACTGAGCTACTCACCTTTACTTAGATGAGGCCCCTTCATTCCATGGTTGGCAGAGGAAATTTTACACTACAACTTCCAGTTGTACCTGTTTTCTGAATAAAAAGACTCTAGCCTCCAGGGCTGTTGGTCTGGCACCTCTCACCAGTACCCAGGTGACAATCAGAATATCCCATATAACTGCAACATAAAAGAATGGGCCCCAGCCACAATATTCAGTAGGATACATCTGGTCACAAAAATTTCAGTTTTCAGAGTAGCAGTCGTGTTAGTCTGTATTTGCAAAAAGAAAAAGGAGTACTTGTGGCACCTTAGAGACTAACAAATTTATTTGAGCATAAGCTTTCGTGAGCTACAGCTGAAGTGAGCTGTAGCTCACAAAAGCTTATGCTCAAATAAATTTGTTAGTCTCTAAGATGCCACAAGTACTCCTTTTCTTTTTTTTCTTTTTTAAAGATTACAGTATAGTCCATCCACATATGAGCTATAATCACATAGTTGTAACAGAAAAGTCAGGTAGGGATGCAGTCACACAGAGGAGTAAGTACAATATAGCAATAAATAATGACTTACAGGTTGAATGGACAATGTAAAAAGCCAGTTAGGAACAAAAAGATCAAAGACTTAAAGGCCTTTTACAAGATAAATTCCAAGGCTCTTTCCAACTGGAATTTCTGGGATTATGATCAGATTTTCATCATAACTTGTTCACTTGAAGGCCAGAGGCAAAATGCACACAGATGCACATATGCATTTACACTGTTCTAGTTTTTGGTATCAGAATTGCTAAGTCATAAAACCTTCTTCTTTTTATCCCTAAGCATCTTTACAGACAAAGGGAGCAGTTCAGCATTGTCATTCTTTCCTGTCCATGGCTTGTTCCTTCATTAAGCCCAGCCTGGTCATGCCTCTGCATATGATGTCCTGACATCTAGCTGATGGTCAGCTCTAGGTTGGCTTGACCTTGGCTGTGTGCCCTTTCTTTGGCATCCTATCATCTGTTTGTCTTCTGCAGTGTCCCGAGGTATAGCAGAGATGGAACAGCATTCCGGCCCTTTTGCTGCACAGAGGATGCTATTTTTCCTTTCAAAATGGCGTCATCTCACACTTTCCATACATGCAAGATCATGCCACATGGAAGACACCATTTTGTAGAGTCAAATAGCCTCCTCCACACAATTTGTGTGAAGTCACACCAGTGGGGGCATTCAAGTAGTGTACAGCCCATTCAGGACTATACCACTGACAGCATCCCCATCATTGCAATCTTTTTGGTTCTCGCCAATCCTGTACCCTGATTTCACATCCCATTCTCCTAATTTCTTTTTTCTTAAGCTCCTTCTACTTTACACCTATCCTTTTTCAAAGAACTCTGATCTCTACTTCCTCCAGCTTTCTGATGTTTGTTTCATTTAATGCAGCTGCTCCCAGATCAAAAAGTAATGTTGTTAGTACACTGCTTTGATAAATTTTCACTTTGGTACCAAACAATGTTTTTATCAGTCCATAATTTCATCCATTTCTGTGCAACACTCATAGCTAAGGCACATCTCCTTTTAACTTCCATTGGCACTAATCAAGCTTCCTAGGTACATACAAGATTTTACTGCCTCTGTGACTTCACTGCTGATTCATTTCAACACCATCTGTTGGTCCTTTTCCAACATGCAACCACTTATCTTCTTGGCATTTATTGTAAGACCAAGTTGACTACACCAATTCTCAAAAGGTAGAGAAGAGAATATCTTACACCATTTGACTTGAGCCAGTTCCTTAAATTTTCCACCAATTCTTATGACTTTTAGTACATAGCTTTTATAATTGCAGTTATCTTATCTGGAACTCCATATGACTTTGCTACTTTTCATAATGCTTCCCTCCAAACAGACTTCACAATCATTTTAGTCAATGAAAACTGCAAACATCTTTGATCCTCATTCTCACTCCCTCCCCCCCCCCATCAACTATCTGATTAATACAACTTTGGCCTGGTCTAAACCCACGCTGTTCCTTGCCTACTACTTCCTCTAAAATTGGCCTTAATCTGTTAATAATTGCTTTCATCATGATTTTTCCCAGTACTGACAATAAGCTTACATCACTATAATTATTGCGGATCGTCAGTAACTCCTTTCTTCATAAGCTTTAGTGGGCTACAGCCCACTTCATCAGATGCATAGAATGGAAAATACAGTAAGAAGATTATATATATATACACACACACACACACATACACACAGAGAACATGAGAAGGTGGAAAGCTGTACATAGCAGAGGGGCATTGCTGGCACATAATGGCATATATCACATTACCAATCTATCACATTACCAACACCGCCATCATGTGCCAGCAATGCTCCTCTGCCATGTACATTGGCCAAACTGGACAGTCTCTATGCAAAAGAATAAATGGACACAAATCTGACATCAGGAATCATAACATTCTAAAACCAGAAGGAGAGCACTTCAACCTCTCAGGTCACTCAGTAACAGACTTAAAAGTGGCCATTCTTCAACAAAAAAACTTCAAAAACAGACTCCAACGAGAAACTGCTGAACTGGAATTAATTTGCAAACTGGACACCATTAATTTATGCTTGAATGACTGGGAGTTGTTGGGTCATTACACAAATTGAATCTATTTCCCCATGTTAACTATACCCCTACTGTTACTCACACCTTCTTGTCAACTGTCTGAAATGGGCCATCCTGATTACCACTACAAACATTTTCTCCTGCTGACAATAGCTCATCTTAATTAATTAGCTTCGTAGAGTTGGTATGGCAACTTTCACCTTCTCATGTTTTCTGTCTATATCTATATCTCTATCTTCCTACTCTATGTTCCATTCTATGCATCTGATGAAGTGGGCTATAGCCCATGAAAGCTTATGCCCAAACAAATGTGTTAGTCTCTAAGGACTCCTTGTTCGTTTTGGGGATACAGACTAACACGGCTGCTACTCTGAATCCTTTCTTCATGATTGCCTAAAGCAGTAGTTATACCATTCAGCTAGTATCTCTTCTTGCTCCCATATCCTCTTGAACATTTTTCTAATGCTCTGATAGCACTCATCCCACCAGCTTTTAGCAGCTCAGCAGTTGTATTGTATAATCCCGCAGCTCTCATTTTCTAATTGCTTTACTGCTCTTCCTATTTCTTCTTCTGATTTCAGTTCAGTGCTGATATCCACTTTGCCTTGCAAGTTACCCTGTTTTCTAGAATGTCTAAAACACTTGCATCTGGATGAATGATAGGGTTCAGCATTTTGTCAAAATGCTCCTTCCGTACTCTCAGCACCTATTTGGCATTTGTTCTCAGCTCACCAGTAGCCTTTCTTACTGCTTTCATCATTGGCCTGATTGTGTTTCCATGCAATTTAACCTTTTTTTATATTGTTTTCTTAATGCCTCCTCTAGTTGTTGAGCCCCTTCCTTCCAAAATTTTTGCATGTCCAATCGTTGTGATTTATTCACTGCTTTGTGCAATGCTTTTGGAAGGCAAGCAGATGAGGGTGGAACTGCTGATACCTGTTCCGGACTGGCCCAACTAGACATTGCATCTGAAACTCACTTGTTATAGAAACAGTACTGCAAACCAAACTGATTTATATGGATTCTGATCAGCTAGCAAATAGAAATGGTCATAGATTTCAGATAACGGCTAAACACATTACACATATTGTGAGCTGGAATGACAGAACTCTAGTTGTGTCATGCCAGGCTCAGCTAGTAACAGAGGAGTTAAGGAAGTTACAAGTCTCCCTGGCTGCCACACAGGAGATGCATTGCCTAGGTACAGGAAAGTTGACACTCTTAAATTACACTGTCCTTTACTCTGGACATTCAAGTGGGCAAGTGAAGCATAGAGATAAGATTGCTATAGTAGTGGACAAGAATCATAGAATCATAGAATATCAGGGTTGGCAGGGACCTCAGGAGGTCATCTAGTCCAACCCCCTGCTCAAAGCAGGACCAATCCTCTACTAAATCATCCCAGTCAGGGCTTTGTCAAGCCTGACCTTAAAAACTTCTAAGGAAGGAGATTCCACCACCTCCCTAGGTAACGCATTCCAGTGTTTCGCTACCCTCCTTGTGAAAAAGTTTTTCCTAATACCCAACCTAAACTTCCCCCACTGCAACTTGAGACCATTACTCCTAGTTACTTCATCGAACAGCTGGAAACTGATGTCTGAGCAGATTGTCATAGCAAGGTTTACTACTACCTACAATAAAGTATGCTAAACTGTGATCTGCTGTTACATACAAAAACAGAAGCAGGAGAAGAGGAAGAGGACAGATTTATCATCAGCTAGGTAGAATTGTAGATAAGATTCCTGATCAAGCTATGATCCTGCTAATGGGAGATATGAATGCAAAGATTTGTGGCAGATATGGTAAGTAAATGAACAGAGCTGGACCACATAGCAAACAATAATAGAGAAAGATAAGAACTTGCTATAACAGGTGTTCTCAAACTTCATTGCACCATGACCCCCTTCTGACAACAAAAATTATTACACTACCCCAGGAGGGAGAACCAAAGCCTGAGCCCACCCAAGTCCTAGCTCTCCTGGGCCAGAAGGGGCCAAAGTCAAAACCCAAGGGCTTCAGGCCCAGGCGGGCTGTGGGGGGGCCTGTAACCTGATTCCAGGGCTGAAGCCCAAGTCAGAGTCCTGCTGCCCAGGGCTCAGGATTGGGCTTCAGCCCTGGTCCCCAGCAAGTCTAATGCCAGCCCTGGAGACCCTATTAAAAAGGGATCCCGACCCACAGTTTGAGAACCGCTGTGCTATAACATGCACTGATTATTGGTGATACTTGGTTTCCTCACAAAGACATGCACAAGGTTACATGGAACTCACCAGATGGTTAAACCACAAACCAGACTGACCACATGTCAGGAGACCGGGTTGTTGGCGGTCAGGCATAATGGTCAGAGTGGGAGTCATGCCTAGTGGTGAGTGTCCAAATGCCAAAACCAGGGATTGAGACAAGGCCAAAACCAAGAAGCAGGTCTAAAGATTAGAACTAGAGTCAGAATCCAAATGCCTGAGCCAAGAATCAAGTAGGGTGACCAGACAGCAATTGTGAAAAATAGGGACAGGGGTGGGGAGTAATGGGAACCTATATAAGAAAAAGACCCCCAAATCAGGACTGTCCCTATAAAATCAGGACATCTGGTTACTCTAGAATCAAGAGAGAGTCGGAGTCAGGAATCAGAGCGAAGGGTCAGAACCAGATCACCGGGGGCAGGGAAGACGGGAGCAGGGCTGGTTCTGAGGCAGGAGCAAGGCTGGGTGTAGGACAGGATCTGGGCTGAAGCTGTGGAGGAGCAGAGGAAAAGCAGGACTTGGCAAGAGCTGAGCACAGGGAGGCAGAGAATCACTGAGCACCCAGTGAGCGACTGCTGCTGCTGAGTTTAAGAACCAGACAGCTAACGTCTTCAGCCAATCAGGCAGGAAGGTCCATCAAGCTGACTTGTTATAGTGTCAGGAATATGGCGCAGCCGAGGGCCTTACTCTTGACACCACATTGTTATCAGTAGAAAGCACAGACAATCACCATTGGCACTAACCTCCAAGTGTGGCAGTGATCACGAACTGAGTGGGAAAGGTTACAATTAAGTTAAAGTCTGAGAAAATGATGGGTGCAACTGGAGCCAAATTTGATCTTGACAAATTAAAGGATAATTGTTGTGAGGGAGGCACACAAAGCAGCACTTGGGGGCATTTCAGGCCATTACTCTGCAATGAAAACATCTTACTACAGAACGGATGGGGAATATTCAAGGAAGCAATACAAAATGTAGTGGAGGAAGTAACTGGAAATTGTAAGCAAATAGGGGAAGCTGGTTAAGTCAGTGAAAGAAGAATATTACAGGAAACATGTAAACAAGCTAAGACTGCTTAGAAAGTGGAAGAAGTAAAAGCATTGCACAAAGCTGTGAAGAAATCACAAAAGTTCCCCAGTTCTATTATTGTAAGTGGAATTAGACAGCAATTTCCGTGTGTGGGTGCGAGCACATGCGTGCAACACATTAATGAAATGGGTTGAAATTTGACCAGATTCGGATCTCACTTAGGCCATGATTCTGCAGCAGTCAAGTATGCACTCAAGGCACCCCTCCTCAGGACTTCAGTGGGACCCAAGCATTTTCCTGACTAGAAGTACTTTCTGGAATCAGGTTCTTTAAGTCCAGTGTAGCAGTATCTGAACATTCCCCCTTGTGGTGAAGCATGCTCCTGCAGACACCTTGCCTCAGTTCCTCTCCTTTGTCTTCACCATCCCACACATCTTTCAGCACACTCAGCTGCTGAGGTGACTTTAGCCTGTACTAAGTCACATAAGAGTCAACCCTTCCAGTTTTCTTCATTTTGTCAAACTGTGGATTTTATTTTTGCTTGCCCTTGCAAAATGAGCCTGAGGGATTAATTTAGCATGATTTCACATTTGCAAAGGTAGGGACAAATCCCTTTGCAGTATATCAGATGCTCAAATTAATTGCACCATGATCTCTAAACACTATGGATAACTTTGTTAGGCCAACCCTGAGTGCTTCTGAAAAATCTCACCCTATGGGCCAGATTCTGATAGCATTACTCTCACCGAGCAGCACCAACCTTTAGTCCCAGTCACGTTAATGGGACTACTCATGGAGTAAATTATTGTTCAATGTGAGTAAGGGCAGAGGGACCCAGTCCTATGAACTAATGTCTGCAATCCTTAGTTAAGCAAAACAGAAGTCAGAAGGAATTTACCTGAATGTGGATTGAAGGGTCTGTCCTGCATTTCATGCACCCCTTGGTATCCTCAAAACTTGCTCTGGCTCCAGTTGGCATTTTGTTGTGTCAGAATACAGACTGAGCCCAGAGAGAGATCTGCAGTATGTGGCTATGTGAAGAAAAAGAAGAGTAAGTCACAGTAGTAATAAATCTCTGAGAGCTTGTCTTGTGTTGGGGGTGGCATGCACTTGACAATGTCTACTGATGTGATCATGAAATGCCATATTTAATCAGAGATGCTATTAAATTAAATCCCAGATCTAACCTCACTGGGGCAAGATGTTGATTGATGTTACAGATTGAGATTGGCTGCTGCACATCACAGAAGTGCTAATAACTATTTTGTTGTGCCCAGATGGACTTTTTAGAGTGTTATTTACAATGAGGGTTCTCAATCTTTTTCTTTTGAAGGCTCCCCCCCCAACATGCCATAGAAACTCCATGACCCAGCGAGGGAGGGCCCTCCAGGATTCAGACTGGAGGGGTGGGGGGGTGCTCTGGGCTTCAGCCACGGGCAGGATTCTAACTTATGGGGTTGGGAGTAGGGGGGCTTGGGAGCTCCACAGGATGGGGGGGCTCAAGACTTGCCCCAGAAAGCAGGGGGATTGGGGTCCAGTGGGCCGTGGGTCCACAGTTGAGAATCACTGATTTATAACACAGCACTAAAATAATGAGAGAGCGCAATTAATCCAAAGAGAGAGATAGTTTGTTTGAATGTGGGTGTAATTAGCTGCAATTTACATTTAAAACAATGTAGATTACAACAGTGATCCAGGATCTATACTGGCATGGGAGGCAGCTATACTACCATCACCAACCACATACCTGCGGTGATTCCCTTAGACAGGAGGAATTCTCTTACATCAAGCTGCAGCTGGTTTAAGTTCACTTAGTGCTACTTACATGTTGCAAAATGAATTTGGTGGGCCAGAGAATACAGCCCTCTGAGCTCACAAGCCACAACTATGAATAGCTGTCTATTAACATTTATTAAAGAGACAAGGTGGGTGAGATCATAGCTTTTATTGGACCAAGCTGGAAGCAACTTGAAAGTTAGTCAAATAAAAAAAATTACCTTACGCACCTTATCTTTCTAATATCCTGGGACCAACTCGGCTATGACAACACTGCATAGTAACATTTATGTCCTGCACTTTCCTTGCATGTAGGATGGTGAATTATACCAACAAACTGAGGCATGAGGAAGCAGACCAAGCAGTAGAGATGTCTGTAAATGTCTGGAGTGATATCACACCACTACATTTTGTGATAATAGACAATGGCAATGCTAATATCATGATTACATTTGCTTCTAAAAGCTGCCTGGTTTCTTTGGTGGTGCTTCCTTAAAGAGTATTTCCAAAAGACATCTTGAAGCACTAAGGTTTCCTTTTGAGGAAAGTAAACATGAATTTCAGTGCTGCCTATCTTCTCATATCAAGTCAGGCTGCTCCTCCTATTGATGTACAATAACTGGCCCTCATTCCCATAATATTTGAGCAGCTTACAGTCAGCAATGGACTTTGTCCTCACAGGGCCCCATGAGGTAGAGAAACATTATTCCTATTTTACAGAGTGGGAACTGAGGCACAAGATAGACTAAATGATTTATTCAAGGTCACACACTGAAACTCTGGAGCTAAGCCAGGAATTGATCCCAGGTTCCATCTATCCTAGGGTTTTATACAGGTTTTATACTATCACTGTAGTGTTGGAGCACAACTGAGTCTCAATCTAATGCAACAGCCACTAGACCATCCTTCCTATTTGGTGACTATTACAAGCCAGTGTAAGCTGAGCTGCCTTAAGGCTGCTCTACTTTATGGCAGCCCAGGGGATGGGGAGAATATAAAGGTGGTGTACAGATACTTTTCTCCTTTCCTGTCACGTCCTGCACAGAGAGCAGCTCAGCAGAAAGCACAGATTGGAGATCCTGAGTATAAGGCCTGATTCTGCCCTCAGATGCATGTTAAACTTCCATTGCATGCAATGGGAATAGCATGGCTGTAACTGAGGGCAGAATTTAGGCTTTAAAAAGAATTACTACTCAAAAGATTTCAGGATTGGGGCCATACTGTAAATCTACCCTTTAAGGAAGATATCAGTCTCTTCATAAAATTGATTACTTTAATACTTTAATAGGGATCATTTAAATTTGTTAAGAAAAATCTGGGAACTCACACAGAAATAGTTTTTAATATTTAGAAATACATGTGTGCAGGACAGATGTGAAAGAAATATTCACAATGTTGAAATTGGATGGCCCAGATCCTTACTTTCTTGTATGTCCCCTTTGAGCCACTGCATTGGCTCAGAGGGCAAAAAGGGAACTAAACGTTGCTTTAAAGTGGCAGCAGAAGATTCCCCTGTAAATACTAGGAGGCATTCGGGGCAGGCTAAGGACCAGGAGGGGGCATGGCGAAGGTATGAGAGGTGGGACTGGAGCATGATGTGCTCTTGCAATCTTGGCCAGCAGCATCTTGGGAGTAGCTAGCTGGCACAGAAAGTTAGAACTTGGCCCCTGGCAGTTTAAGAGATTGGCTGGGTGAGTAGAGAGGTGGCTTGAACCTACCTGTGATCCTCTATTTCCCCAGAACATGAAGCAGAGCTCTGGAAAATCTGGGGGTCTAGCTCTATAAGTTGTTGACCTAACACATGCCTCTGTGGTTTGAAACATTTAGTAAGAAAGTGAAGTTAAATGATATGGAAAGTTTGAGTTTTATCTTTGCTCAAATTATGATAGTTTGAAGTTAAGTTGATTACTTGGTTCCATCAATTGTCAGCTAAAACCTTTATGTGTACTTTGCCAGAGCCTGGAGACTTTTTTCCCATTTGATGGGTCTTGTGGTATGCTGGGTCATGTATATGGACCTGGAGAAGAAATAGGAGGTGGCATTCATTTGGATAAAGAGGAATTTTGGATAATGGATTATGTCTGGAAAGGCAAGTGTTTTGTTTAACTGATCAACTCTCCCCCAAAGTGCAGTGAAGCAACAAGCATTAGCTTCAGACTCTTACGGCAACTTTTATATACAGTGAATTTCATTGCATATGTCCCTCTTGCTGACGCCACCATGGAAATAGGTAACACATGAATACAAGACAAGTTTGATTAAAAAAAAGATTGCCTCAGGTTAGGCTATTGAGTTCACATCTAGGTCCCCAAATAAATGGCTTGATTTGTACTAGCACTGAGTGCTCAGAAATTCCCAATAGGTACTCATTTTTAAAAACTATACTGGGCAAAGTCCACTGGGAATGTGAAGCAGTTTTGCTATATAGAAAGAGTAGCATGCTCCAGAAAACAGGCTGCTTTAAATGATCTTTTGCACTATAACCATTATTGGAGCATGACTTTAGTCTAAGTCTAACTTTTCTATCCTATTTCAATGATCCTTAGATAGTGTTCCAGCTGTGTGGGTATTGTATTTCCACTAACCCCACCTCCCAGGCACCCGGGAGATCCTAGGGCTTAATTGTAAAGTTCAAGCTGATGTTTTGGGGAAAAACCCCCAGAGCTGGTGTTGCTGGGCAAAGTAATGTAAAACCTGCCGTTGCTCATTTCTCTCCCTCTTCCTCTCTCTCTTTGCAGGAGGAATCGTTTTCATTCACCTCTAAATGTCACAGAGTTGAGAAACTTTGACCCAGCTGTTAAACTTATTAACCCACCCCAACCATTTCACCAGTAGCTGTTTTTTTCTCCCTTTTCCTTTCTCCGCTAGAACTTTTTCAATCCTGTCTCATTTGGGGTTTAAACAAAGTCCTAAGTTCTCACAGTGAAGGACTCCATCTTTCCTCTCAGTGTTTCAATGATTTCTAAAACATGCATTCTTGGAACAAAATGGCCTCCTCAATGTGGTGCTGGGACTTCTGTGGGTGATCCTGCATTTAAATGTGTAGAGGGCAATAGGGGGAGCTCTTAGAGGGGTTACACGACCCTCTTCCGTGGGTTTCATCCTGCCCCGATTGGTCAAATCCACTCTTGGGAAAGTCCTCTGTGGTTGAAACCCATCCTGATTGGTAGAGGGCAATGGGAGGAGTTCTTAGAGGGATCACCTGACCCTCTTCCAGCCTGCTCACTCCACCCCGGGACACCCCCAGTTTGGTCAAATCTCCTCTCGGGGTGGTTCTATGGGGGGTGAGTGAAACCCATCCTGATTGATAGAGGGTGGTGGGAGGAGTTCTTAGAGGGGTCACATGACACCCTTTACTTCCAGTCATGTGTCCGTCTTGACCCTAAAAATAGGACCCCTGGGTCACAGATGTCAGGTTGGAATTGGCCAACACACTGGGGAGAATGTGCATCTAGGGCTGCATTTGGTGAAGAGAACTCCCACTTGCTGCAGTGCAGTGTGAATCCACATGAAGTTTCCTTAGGATCATTTTCTGAGCAAACAAAGGAGGAATTGTGAGCTGTGTCAGGTCAGCTAGTGGAAAGGAGCTGGTACAGTCCAGAAAGTGAATCAGTCCTGTCTGGGAAATCAGACCCATGTTGATAAACATTGTGGTTGGAGGGTTTTCCCTGGGAGACTATGAGTATTCAGTTAATCTCTTTCCTCCTTAGCCAGCATGAACACAAAGCTATAAATAGAAATGCAAAGGACTGAAGTGATCTAATTGCCGAATACATGCATTCCAGTGAGAGCCCTGGTTAGGGGGAGCTTTTACTGGGGCCAGTGATACCATCTCCTAGGGTCTGTGCTGGCTGGACGGGATTATAGACAAGGACCACTGCCATTGTCCAGACAGGTGCTCAGACATCATGATGATACATGCAGTGTAAACCCCAGACAGACAGATTAAATAGACAGAAATTGCGGCTCACATGCTGCCAACCACTCATTCTTTGCCCTTGCAGAGTGTGTTCCTCAGTTATTAGCATCCTTTCAGCTTAAAGTTGTCTGTTTGCCTAGATTAAGAAAGGTTTCAGAGTAGCAGCTATGTTACTCTGTATTCGCAAAAAGAAAAGGAGGACTTGTGGCACCTTAGACACCAACAAATTTATTTGAGCATAAGCTTTCGTGAGCTTCACTTCATCACTTCATCGGATGCATTTGGTGGAAAATACAGTGGGGAGATTTATATACACACACAGAGAACATGAAACAATGGGTTTTATCATACACACAGTCAGGAGAGTGATCACTTAAGATGAGCCATCACCAGCAGCGGGGGGGGGGGGGGGGGGGAAGGAGGAAAACCTTTCATGGTGACAAGCAAGGTGGGCCATTTCCAGCAGTTAACAAGAACATCTGAGGAACTGTGGGGGTGAGGGGTGGAGTGGGGGGGAGAAATAACATGGGGAAATAGTTTTACTTTGTATAATGACTCATCCATTCCCAGTCTCTATTCAAGCCTAAATTAATTGTATCTAGTTTATTAACCACACAACAGAACCACTAACCCAGGAACCTATCCTTGCAACAAAGCCCGTTGCCAACTCTGTCCACATATCTATTCAGGGGACACCATCATAGGGCCTAATCACATCAGCCACACTATCAGAGGCTCGTTCACCTGCGCATCTACCAATGTGATATACGCCATTATGCGCCAGCAATGCCCCTCTGCCACGTACATTGGTCAAACTGGACAGTCTCTACATAAAACAATAAACGGACACAAATCAGACGTCAAGAATTATAACATTCAAAAACCAGTCGGAGAACACTTCAATCTCTCTGGTCACTCGATTACAGACCTGAGAGTGGCTATCCTTCAACAAAAAAACTTCAAAAACAGACTCCAACGAGAGACTGCTGAATTGGAATTAATTTGCAAACTGGATACAATTAACTTAGGCTTGAATAGAGACTGGGAATGGATGAGTCATTACACAAAGTAAAACTATTTCCCCATGTTATTTCTCCCCCCCACTCCACCCCCCACCCCCACTGTTCCTCAGATGTTCTTGTTAACTGCTGGAAATGGCCCACCTTGCTTGTCACCATGAAAGGTTTTCCTCCTTTCCCCCCCCTGCTGCTGGTGATGGCTCATCTTAAGTGATCACTCTCCTGTGTGTATGATAAAACCCATTGTTTCATGTTCTCTGTGTGTGTATATCAATCTCCCCTCTGTATTTTCCACCAAATGCATCTGATGAAGTGAGCTGTAGCTCATGAAAGCTTATGCTCAAATAAATTTGTTGGTCTCTAAGGTACCACAAGTACTCCTTTTCTTTTTTAGATTAAGAAAGAAGTTGAGGTCCCATGCTAATACTAACCTTGTTTCCTAATCGAGACAAACCTAAAACTAGAACAGGTAGAGTTGGCAGATTCCAATAAGTGTATGTAATGGGGTATGTGGTGATAGCAATCGAGCCTGGGAAAGGCTTCTAAATACCCTAGGCAGACAAGCAGTGTTCAGAATATGCATAGAAAGTGTGCCATTTGTTTTCATCCTCTGAGTACTGTCATGGATCCACCGGGTTTGGTCCGTGCCCCAGCCTGTAAGCAGTCCCTTGGGAGTGACCCTTCAATGTGACAGTCCCCAAAGACCCTCACAGTTCCACAAGGGCAGGTCTGCAGCCTCCAAGACTCTGTAACTGGGCCTTCAGGCCCCAGCAAACCCTGTCTCATTCCATTGCTCCCTGCAGTGAACACAGCCAGTCAGACTCCTGGGAGATTTGTACTACACCCCTTCAGGGCACAATGCTCTCAGAGAGTATTTGCAGTTACACAGGCAGTCTTTCCAAAACAAGGTAACAATTTATTAGTCACCTGGCCTAAGGAATCTGAAAGTCTTTAGGTTAACAAAGAAAAGCAAAGGTTAAGATATAGTTCAGCCAGACTAACATGGCTGCTACTCTGAAAAAAGTTCAGCTTGGCCAACCCTAGGCCTGGGCTCCCTAATCCTAAGTGTGTGTGAGTGTCTCTCCAAAGGCCAGCTCTTAACCCCGCCACCTTAGACCTTTCCTCTTCATTCTCTAGCTGGAGCCTTTGTTCTGATTACCTGTAGGGAGGTGGGGGAAATCTCCTTGTTGTTGGCTGCTAGATGTGAATATCCCATTGTCTTTTCAGATCATCCATTGATATGGGTCAGTTTCCGCCAATGCTTAACTACCTATTCCACCCCAGGCAGATATGTGACACGATGCCTCACACCCTCTTCTGCCTCAAGAGCAGTTTTTTAACCCTTTATGTTCCATGCATAGCAGTGCGAAGCACAGAGGGAAAATGAGGCATGCAAAAGAATCATAAACACATTACCAAAATCCCCACTTTGTCATATTTACAACCTCAGGGAGGCAAACCGAAAGCCTGTGAAGGGAGAGCTCACACCTCACTGGACTGATACAGGGGATGGTTCAGTCCTTCTCTTGTTTTTTGCCTTCAGACAGTTCATTGTTTGGCCAATTTAGCCCAGGTGCTTCCTTCTGGAAAAACCTAGAGATATTTTACTTTTCCTTATATTAAGCTTATTTATCACTGTGGGCCAGAAATTGCATGCAACTCCAAGGGGGAAGATTATCACCGCTCCTCCAAGAACCAAAAATAGTGGGAGCATTTAAGGTGAATCAATACCTCCAAAGAGGTGGCACCCTGGGGGATGGTTGTATATACTGGTTTGAACTGGGTTTCCCAGAAACCAACAGACAAAGAAAAATATTTTTATATAAAAAAGCCAGGTTTAAACTGAGTCAGGGCTGTCTTCTGCCCAAAAGGGGCCTCAACCCTTATGGAAAGTTTGGAAAGACTTTGGCCTATTAGAGCTCCATAAGCCTAATTGGTGATTTCTTGTGTGTTTAGAGGGTTTAAGTCTGTTTATTGTTTTTATTATGGTTTCTCTGTAATGCTTTTATCTTAAAAATAAATGTGCTTGCTTAGAAGGAGCTTTGTGATAACGTGCAACTGCTAGCAGTACACTGTTCCTAGCCCTTGGACAGAAAGCAAAGCACGGGCCGTTAGGCAGACTGGCTTGCTGGTAATATCACAGTGTAGGGTAGGAAGCTGTCAGCCTTAAATCCCCTGGTGAAAAGGAAGTTGGACAAGGGTCCCTGCCAAGAGGCAAGTGACTGCAGGAGAGCTGAAACCTGACTGAGCACTCCTGGAGTGTACCACAAAGGGGGCAGACAAAAACAGGTGCAGTTACTGTAAAACTGTGACAACCATGCACCTGGGGATGGATTAGATAGGACAACAGAGGTTTTTCCAACTCCTATGATGCTGTGGTTGTGGTGTCCCACTGTTCCATGTATACATCCTTCCTGGGTACAACTGGTCTTCCTGGGGATCCTTTGGCAGGACATATCTAACCCTCAGATTTTGGCTAATGTTGGCTTTTTGTATTCATCCCATTTTGTTGTCTGAGTTTCACTACACAAAAGAACGATTCATTTGAAAAGCAGTCTTGTTCTTCAGACACAAAATCAAGCAGGTGCAGAACTAGCAATATAAGGCTGAGTTTGCTGCTTTCACAGGCTAGACAGGGTGGGGTGAGCAATTTAGCCACAGGCTCACCACGCAGGCTACACCTCGGTTGGAAGCTCCTTTCTTCACAGATGAATACCTTGATCTCAGCTCTCTCCGTTGTCTTTTCATCACCTCAGCAGCCCTGTGTGGTCTCTCAAGAACTGCACACCTGACTCTGGGATGCTGAGTGCTATCAGCTGCTGAAACCGCAGCTTGAACCAAGAAAGCCTTTGCTCTCACTCACTCAAGATAGATTTGTATCTAATGAAAAGAAAAATGAACCAGACTGTTCTCAGTCTCTCTTTAAAATTAATGTTTAGCTCAGTCGGCAGGAAGTTATAGGCTTGACTGTGATAGCCAATTCACTAGCCAGACTCAGCATCTAATTGTAACACCGACAGACTCCAGTTGTCAGTGGGCGGGATTGAACCTGGGACCTCTGGAGTTAAATGCATAAGCCTCTACTGCATGAGCTAAAAGCAACATGGCACTTTGCTAAGTCTGTAACAGGCTCATTAATCTGTAAGTCAGGGGTTCTCAAACTGGGGGTTGAGACCTTTCAGGGGGTCGTGAGGTTATTATATGGGGGGTTGCGAGCTGTCAGCCTCCACCCCAAACTCCACTTTCCCTCCAGCATTCATAATGGTGTTAAATATATTAAAAAGTGTTTTAATTTATAAGGAGGGGGTCACACTCAGATGCTTGCTATGTGAAAGGGGTCAGCAGCACAAAAGTTTGAGAATCACTGCTCTAAGTGGTTTTGGTGCCACGACATGGGACAGAGCACCACACCCAGGAGGTGTGTGGGTTACATAATAGTACTATGATAATACATAATAGTATATGGCTCTGGCTAGCTAACCTGAATGGATCCAGTTAAACGAGTTGCACTAAGTAATATCAGCTCCAGGTGAGTTGATACTAGCACCATGAAATACTCTTTCCAGGGGTGCTCAATGACCAGGTATTAACTGGTCAGCTGATGCAGTGAAGCAAGTGTCCTGACAAGCTCAAGAACTTCAATGCAGAGGAGGCTTGGAATTTTTTCAAATCAACTATACAAAAATGATCTGAAATTTGCATACTAAGAAAAGGGAACAAACTAGTAGGAAAAGGCTTCAGATCCATGTGGATGAATAACCACCTCAAAAAGGAGTTGATCAGCAAAGAAAGCTATATTGTGGAGGTTAGAAAACATTGGAAGAAAGTGAGAAAAACTGAAAGTCAAGCTGAATGAGTCCCTGCCAAGGAAATTGAAATTAATAATACGAGGGTTTTTTAGTTATATAAATAAAAACAGAATACAGAAGGATGAGGTTGGGCCAGTATGCAGTGTGGATGGGAAGGAGGTTAAATCTAATGTAGATATGGCCCTAAAACTAAATGAATAGTTTGCCTCAGTTTTCAGTAACGATGATAATATGGAACATGTGCATGTAGGCAGTATGGCTGATGGAATGGAACAACTGAGGTGGAAAAAACTTAAAGAGCCTAATATGCTCAAAATAGGGGGTACCAGATAACTTTTACCTCAGAATATTGAAAGAACTGGAGCATAAAATTGCTAGTCCAGGACCAAAATTTTTTAATAAATCTGTCTTTTTGGAGGAAGTACCATATGTCTGGAGAATAGCTAACATCAAATTGTGACAGAATCCCCAGGGTGAAGCCAGAGACCATGGGACCACTGTTCCCCCTTAACTCTCTCCAACCTGGGCTGTCTCTCACAATGTCTCTCACAATGCTAGTGACCAGCAGTAAACCCCTCCAGGTGCTGTTATCATTCAGCACAACTGCATGTGGAGCCCCACACTCAACTAGATTGCATGAATGCTCCCAGAGCCACTAATGAATCACACAGAGAAAGGCACCAGAGTCAAATCCCCCCAGCTCCCAGCACTGTACCTCGGGAATATACCGTCTTGCATGGCTCCAGACAAGCAATGCAGATTTATTAATTGGTTTACCACTTCATCAATGGAAAGTGGATATACACCAGCCTTTGCAAAACCTGAGCAGATTTGCCACACCCTTCATACAAACACACTGGTAAAGATAAACAGTAAAACAAATGTATTGACTACAAAAGATAGATGTTAAGTGATATAAATGGTAGTCAGAGTTAGTTACCAAAAGAAAAGAAAATATAAGCATGCAGTCTAAACTCTGTTAGACTGGGCAACATCTAGATTAAGCAGTTTTTTTCACCCCACTGGATATTGCAGTCCTTAATATACAGATTTGTCCCTCAGACCTGGGTTAGTCCCCTCAGTTGGAATCTTCAGCGTGTCCTTGTTGCTTGCAGCATAGGTGGATGAAGGAGAAAGGCCAAGCATGGGCCCCCTGTGTTCAGTTTTATACCCTCAGTCCATATGCTTGGAAAACACAAGTCCAGGCATGTCTGGGGGTATTGCTGAGTCTCCAGGCAAGGTTGAGCAATTCCCCTGATGTGGCCTCATGCAGGTGAGTCATTGCATTGTAGCTCCCTTGCTGGACAATGGTTGTTGATGGGTTGATTGACACCCCATCTGGGTGTTGGTTACTTTCCTTGCTGTTGCCTCTGGGGAGCTAATATCTGGCTGATTCCCCAATTTACAGAATGTTTTAGTGACAACCATACAACACAATTCTCATAACTTCATATGCATTAATGATATACATATATGGATAGAGAAATGATTTTCAGCAGATCATAACCTCCCCTGTTACCTTACAAGGCGTGCTTTATATGTAAGACCATGATTATATAAAAGTGAGGAATATGGGGGTTCCAGGATGCTTTCCTAAGGTATAGAATGGCACACATATCTATATGTAAGAAAGGGGGAAAATGTGATTTGGGCATTTACAGACCTTTTAGTGTGACCTCATTAGCATACAAGGTTTTAGAACAAATTGTGAAGGAAAGAATAATTAAATTAATAGAGGTAAATGGTAAAGTGGATATAATTCAACATGGGTTTGCCAATGGTAGATCATGCCACACTAACCTGATTTCCTTCTTTGAGAAAATAACTGATTTTTTAGATAAGGGAAGTGCAGTAGAGAGAAGAAGGCAACAGGTTGCGCTGAAAGGTGAATTACTAGACTGGCGAAAGGTTACTAGTGGAATTCCTCAAGGATCAGTCTTGGGACGAATCTTATTCAATATTTTTATTTATGATCTTGGCTCAAAAAGCAGGAATATCCTAATGAAATTTGCTGATGGTACAATGTTGCAAGGCATTATCAATACAGAGGAGGATCAGAATATTATACAGGAAGATCTGGATGACCTTAAAGACTGGAGTGACAGAAACTAGATGAAATTCAATAATATAAAGTGTAAGGTCATGCACTTAGGGTCTAATAATAAGAATTTCTGCTACCAGCTGGGGGTTCATCAGTTGGAAGTGCTACAGGAGGAGAGAAATCTGGGTGTGTGGGTTGCTCATAGGATAACTATGAGTCACCACTTGTGATGCAGCTGTGAAAAAGGCAAATGTGATCCTAGGATGGATCAGGTGAGGCATTTCCAGCAGAGATTGAGAAGTATTAATGCCATAGTACAAGGCACTGGTAAAACCTCATTTGGAATATTGTGTACAATGCTGGTGACCCATGTTCAAGAAAGATTAATTTAAACTGGAACAGATACAAAGAACAGATACAAAGATCAGGGGAATGGAGGGCCTGTCTTATGAGAGGAGACTGGAAGAGTCTGGCTTGTTTAGTCTCGCAAAAAAGAAGGCTGAGAGGGGATATGATTGCTCTCTATAAATACATTAGGGGGATAAACACCAGGGAGAGTGAAGAGTTACTTAAGCTAAAAGACAATCTTGGTACAAGAACAAATGGATATAAACTGGCCATGAATAAATTCAGACTGGAAATTAGAAGAAGGTTTCTAACCATCAGGTGGGTAAGGTTCTGGAACAATAGGAGTTGTGGGGACAAAAAACTTAACTAGTTTTTAGAGAGAGCTGGATATATTTATGAGTGCAATTGAATGATGGGGTTGCTTGTAATGATGGGGGAAGGGCTCAACAGCCCTGGAGTTTGCTTCTGGTTTATGTCTTATGTTCCTAAAGCTCATGCTTCATGTTTCAGCTGGCCACCAGCAGGGATCAGGAAGGGATTATTTCCCCACCAGTGTATTCTGGTTTTGTTTTGTTTTGTTTTGTTTTAATCTTCTTCCTCTGAAGCTTCAGGGATGGCCACAGTTGGAGATGGGACATTGGACAGAGCAGGTCAGGACTCTGAGTTGGCACTGAACGTTCTCTCTCAGGTGCTTGGCTGGCTGGTTCTTGCTCACATGCTCAGGGTCTAAATGATCACCAGTATGGGATTGGGAAGGAATTTTCCCCTAGGTCAGATTGGCGGTGACTTTGGGGCTTTTTCACCTTCCTCTGCAGAGAGTGGATACAGGTCACTTGCAACGATGAGCTGGGTATATCTCACTTAATTATTCTCCTGCCACTGCAGGGGCCTCAGGCATGAGTGCACTTCACTCCCTCCTGTTTTCTGCCTGTTGCACATAATAAGCTAGTCTCCTGAGGGTCTAATTTACTTAGGTCTCATTTCTGTTGTGTTTAATGTATTAGTGCCGGGTGGTGTTGGTGACCTGTGATATAATGGAGGTCAGACTAGATGATCTAGGGGTCTCCTCTGGCCTTAACCTCTATAATTCTTTTACTCATCTGGAACTGGAGAAGAATTTGGTGTTTGCTTTTCCCTCTCTGCACTTTCCACTTTAGTGATCTATCAGATGAGACGTTAAACTGACATGCCACCTGCTGCTGCAGTGGTTGCTCAGGTGCAGTTACAATTTCCCTCAGCTGCTGTTAGAGTCATGGAGAAAAAGAAGACGAAGGGCTAAGAGGTATGGCACTGAGATCAGAGGCCAAGTCAGCACCTTCTCTAAAACAATAAAGGGCAGGTTGGTGGGAAATGGCTGGTACAGACATTAGTCAGATCTCCTAGACATGGAAGTGGACAAGGCAAAAAATATGAAGCCTCCTACTTCCTCCAGTAGGTCCCATTTCCTACTTACCCTGGTTTTGCCGAAGATTGTTTGTCTCTGGATAGGTTTCAGAGTAGCCGCCATGTTAGTCTATATTCGCAAAAAGAAAAAGTGTACTTGTGGCACCTTAGAGACTAAGTATCTCTGGATACTTTCCCTGCAACCCCACAAAGGTGCCTTGCAACAACACACTTAGGACAGGAAATATCAACTCAGGTATCTTGGCCTCCTGCTGGAGTGGTAAGGGCTGGGCCTTAAAGGAGCACTCCATCCTTGGCCCTGACAATAAAAGTTACTAGATATCTGTCTCCAAGAATCACAAGTATGTAAACACCCCGGGGGGGTTGGGGGAGGGGGTGTGTGCTGAAAAGTGATGGTGTAACTAGGGGGGATAAAATTGTGTTTAGAAAAAATTGGCTGAAAATTAAGGGAAGCTGCACTTCAGTGAGCTGCATTTCGTTATGGAATGATCTCCCCAAGGGAAGGGGTTAGAGAAAAATTATATCAGCTTCAATAAATCTATTTTAAACCACTCCAGTTAAACTAGTGCAAATCCCTAAATAATACACATTTAAACCAGCTTATCACTTACTTAATTCACTTTAGTTTTTGTTGGTCAATTACCTCCAGCAACTGTCTAGTGGGAATAACCCCTCACTGGCAACTCTTTGGACCCTGATTCTGAGGGCTCAGGCTGAGAGATGATGCTGGACAACAGCAGAAGCTTCCCACTGCTCATTCCCAGCAGCACACAGAAACATTTCTTTTTAGTTATTGGGGGATTAATCAGGGCTCATTTGCTGGCTAAAGACAGGCTTTGGGTGTGCACTTCTGTGCAATCTCTGCTGATGCAAAGTACTCCTGACCAGTATTGCCACCTGCACAGCACCACTCCTGCCGGTTTTGCAGTCATGAACTGTAGCATCCTCTGCTAGTCCAGTTCAGTGAGGAGCAGTGGTAATGCATCGGTGCAGTAAAATGTTACCAAATAAGAACACTCCAGTTGCTCACACTGGCGGCAGCATTTTACATCCTCTTTGCTCTCACTTTGCATTGCTGAGTATTCAAGATGTAGGACAACAATAAATCAGTCTCTCACTCTGTAAAATACTCTCTTTGCAGCACATCCCCACTTTCTGCCTAGAACATAGCTGCTGGAACAAGGGATGCTGGGGGTGCTGCCGCACCCTCTAGCTTGAAGTGGTTTCCATTATATACAGGGTTTACAGTTTGGTTCAATGGCTCTCAGCCCCCCCACTACACAAATTGTTCCAGCACCTCTGGCCTAGAGTAATTACATTTAAAGGTGTTCACAGAAGACAGAGTCATAGCCACATAGACTGGATTTTGCACCAGCACCTGACTGGTATCTGATCTAGCTAGGCACTTAGCATCAGGGCACAGTGTTAAAGTTTTGGTTCAATATATGAGGGCATCTAACCAGGGGCCTGCGAGACCTGCCATGCCATAAGCCAACTGTCAGCCCATCCAGTGGAACTGACTCAGGCATAGGCTCAGAGAGCACTGTCCTGACTCTCTGGTTTTGGCTGCTATTAGCATTCGGTCCCCTCTGAATCCTGCCCTGAGCAGATGGGGGGCACTAGAATAGTTTGGTTCTTGGGGTCTTTGCACCTGCAGAGAGAGGAAATGTGGTTTCTTTAATGATCTGATAGGTGCCCTCCCGTGAGCACAGCACAGAAGGGAAGGCATGTTCAGCCCTTCATGCTTTATTGCGTATGTTACATTTCCTACTTTGTTTTTTTCCTTTAACCCTCAGGACTCTGAAGCCACAAAGGCTCAACCAACTTTTCCTCTCCCTCTCCCAGTCATGCCCAATGGATACCCCATCTTCCACTTTCCCCAACACCCTCACACCTTCTTAACTCTCCTCACCCAGTTCCAGTCTCCTCTAATTTATATAGGCCCCATTACCTCTCAGGTACTGTGGATATATTCTCACAACATCCCTGGGAGCAAGGTCAGTATTAATGAATGAGGAAACTGAAGCACAGAGAAATGATCAGCACTCAGACGCTCCTATTGAGAACCCCCACATTCAAGGGTGACAGGTATCATAAGCTGGGGAAGGCTGTGCCTTCCCAAACAGTCAGGCATGACCCCGCCCATGCTCCGCCCCCAGGTCCCCTCCTCCTTTCTCCTGTGACCCGTTCTTCCTAGTTTCCCTAGGTAGTGGCTGGGGCTGGGGCTGGGGATGCAGCCCACCTGCCCAGTGCTCCAGGGCTGGTGAGGATGTGACCATGCCACCCACCCTCCTGGCACTCCAGGGCTGGGGCCACTCTGTGGAGTACAGGCGCTAGCTGAAGTGGGGGCCAGCAGCTGTGGTGGGGGGGCTCAGGGCTGTGGTGGGGGGATAGAAGGGGTGGGGCCTCAGCCAGTAGGGGCAGGGCTGGGGGCTAGCCTCCCCCAGCTGGCAGTCCATTCGCATCCGATGCTCCCACTCCCCTAATAGAGGCTGCTTGGTGCTGAATACTTTTGGGAATTTGGTCCCACATGATTTGCCCAGTATCATAGATGGAGTTTGTGGCAGAGCCAGGAATGGACCCCAGACTTCCTGAGTCCCAGTCCAGAGCTTTCATCACAAGAGCCATGCTCTTGGGGGCAGTTCCTTTTTTCTCTTCTGAGAGAGCAGTGTATAGCATAGGCTCCACTCACTCTGGAACGTCTCTCCAGGGATGTCCACACTGTCCAACCTCTCCAAGCCTATTAGCAGCAAATGCAGTTTCATTTTTTAGTTACACATTGACTCCTTGATTTGAAATAAATTCCAAAAAGGATAAGCGACTGTACAGACAAGCTGATCACAAAATGAGTGTATGTCTGCACTACAAACCTATATTAGGTCAACTTACAGCCATCGCAGTAATTACTGTGGTGGTCATGTCCACACTACCCTCCTTGGGTTGGGGTGCGCATCCTTGCCAGGAGCGCTTCCACCAACTTAAAAGGGGCAGTGTGAGGAACTGAGACCCTGGTCTCTCAGCTCTGCTGGCAACTCCCTGCCAGGAGCCTGGCTACCCCACATGCTCATGGGCTCCCAGAAGGCTGCCCCCCCACTTCCCATTCCATGCAGGGAGCGGGGAGAAGCAAGCTGCCCTGGGCTTCTAGCCCCCTCCCATTTGCCACTGTGAGTGGGGAAGCCACCTCTGTTCCCCACTGGGAGCGGGGGAAGCTGCCCCAGGCTTCTCACCCCCCTGTTTCCTGGCAGGAGCAGGGGGAAGCTGCAAGGGGCTTCTGACGGCCAGGGAGCAGGGTCCAGTTACGCCAGCTTCTTGGCGTACCCCTTGGCTGCTCCCCACCAGGAACTGGGCAGCCTTGTCAATTTCACAGCTCACTCACAAGGCCGCCTGGCTTCCAGCAGGGAGTGGGCGGAGGATCACCCTGGCTTCTCGCCCCAGCTCTCAGATGGGAGCACGGGGAAGCCCCTTGAGGCTTCTTACCCTGGCTACCAGCTAGAAGCAGGGTCCAGCCACCCAGCTCTCCAAAGGGCAGCCGATGTAAGGGATACACAGACACGGTGTCACCCTAACTTCACCAACATTAGCCTTACGCCTCTCATGGAGGTGGAGTTATTATGTCACTGTAGTAGAGCACTTACATCTGCAGGAGGAAGACTGCAGTGTAGACACTGATATAATTAGGTTGACATAAGCTGCCTTATGTTGACCTAGCTGGGTAGTTGAGATCAGCCGTTTGCAGGGGCCCATCAGAGACAGCTGAGCCCGTGCACTGTAGTGCACAGAGGGAAGGGGCATAAACCTGGAATCCAGCCTGGAGGTGCAGCCCAGAAAGTGCAGCCATGGGGAAGGAGATGTCACCTTTGTGTCCTCCATAGTATGGGCTGTTCCAAGTCCATTCTGAGCTGCAGCACAGCCCAGAATCTCTGTAGCACTATGTGCTACTGTACCCATCTGCCCCAGAACTCCTACACAAGAGCTTGGGATGGTGGCTGCTTGGGGCCACTATCTGCACTGGAGGAATTCTCCCTTGGCGGCTGTGACACATTAACAGCCCCTGTGTACCACTGGAAGGGGGGTTAGAATCTGTCCCCTGCTTTCCTGCATCCTGCTGTTCTCTGAGGCCTGGGAAGGAGTAAGCCTATTTCAGCCTTTCACTGCAGGGATTTCCGCTCATCCTAGTCAGGATTTGTCGACAACTAAGTTCCCTGTAAGCTACGTGGCCATGTAGCCGCCCAGCAGACTATTTACCGCCGTGCAGGAGCCCAGGGAACCCGCCTGGGGAATTGCCATGGCTGGGGGAGGGGTGCTGCTCCCCTAGCCCCCAACCTGCTGCGGCCGGGGCTCCCAGACCCAGCTGTGGCCAGGACGTCGCAGCCAGGGTGGCCTGGTTCCATCCACGACTGGGGCGGCCCGGGCCAGCCCCAGGTGTGGCCAGAGCAGCTTGAGCAGTACAGCCCTGGCCAGCCTCACCCCTGGCTGTAGCAGCCCAGCCCCAGAGGCGGCAGGGGCAACCCTCCCCCCAACCCGGACATGCTGGGGCTGGGGGAGGGGCACCTATCATGCAACCCCAGCCCCAGAGCTTCCGCCTCTCCCCCCCAGTCCAGGTGCTGCTGCAGGGAGAGAGAGCTGGGGGGAGTCCTCTCTCCCTGCCATAGCCTCGGAGCACCCTTCTGCATCCTAAACACCTCATCGCCTGCATCCAATCCTCTGCCCCAGCCCTGAGCCCCTCATCCCCAGTCCCACCCCAGAGTTCACACCCCCAGCCAGAGCCCTCACCCCCTGCACCCAACCCCCTGCCCCAGCCTTGAGCCCCTCATCCATAGCTATACCCCATAGCCTGCACCCCCAGCCAGAGCCCTCACCCCCTGCACCCAATCCTCTCCCCCAGCCCTGATCCCCTCATCCCTAGCTCCACCCCAGAGTCCACACCCCCAGCCAGAGACCTCACACCCCTGCATCCCAACCCTCTGTCTCAGCTCTGAGCCCCCTCCCACACTCCAAACCCCTCGGCCCCACCCCCACCACATGAATTTTGTTACATGCACCAATATGAAGGTGTTGTGTTCTGGGAGTGTTTTTAAGTGACAGTGGCTCCCCCTTCACACTATATCACCATGTGACTGCCATCTCTTTGGACCCATTGCTAATGAAAGATGAGCCTGGCTACAAAGGGCACAGATCAGAGAGAACTAGTTATGAAACATGCAGGTTGAAGCTTCCATTCCAGTGGGGTTTGTGGAGATAAGCTTATCCCTTTACAGGGGCTTCAACTGAAACCGCTCAGCTGACCCATACACTCTTTGTCTTCTCATCTTTCTTTAAGGCAGCAAATCCATGCTGTCCACTTACTGCTGAGTCCCTGCTCCCTTCATTGGAGATGGCCTCTAGCCTTTGATGAGCACAGTTTGGTGTAACAGCTCAGAAGTCAGGGGGTGCTGTAATATGGGTGGAATAATAAAAAAGCTTATTGGAAAAGTGGCTGTGAAATCTCTCATACATTTCCTGTGAGTTTGAAGTCAGGTCTCCAGGTATGACATTTCATTCCTTCTCTCCTGCAGCTGTTCCTCGTTTCCCAGCCATAGATTCTTCCTATTTTGCTGGAACATTTGAGCATACCCTCAGGGTTTGGAGAGGGGAAGAGTGTGTGGTGGGGAGTAAACAACTGCACATGACTCTCCCCCAACACAATCCCATCCCCTTTGCTGCTTGGCACAGCTATATATAGCTTCAGACAGACCAAAACAATGGAACAAGTCTGGGGTTAATAATCAGAAAATGGAGATCAGCTGTGGCTGCCTCTGAGTTGGGCTGTGATTTGGTGGGACTGAGGCCGGATGGGTTCCTCCTCACATCCCAGCAGCACACAGAGGACAGGACTTTGCAGGAGAAAAATTGTTTGAAATATGAAAATAGAAACAACTGAAACAATTCAAACAGGTCCCTGCAGTCAGACAGGCTTTCAGTTTGGGCGATGGGATGATACAGGGTGATGCCGTGGCCAGGGAAAGTTGAAGCAATGACTAGAATCTTGAGTCCTGTCCCAGCATTCGCTGGACATGTGTAGTGGGGCGGTTGCCACAGCTGGCCCTGATAAAAGGAATGAGGGCGGAGCTGGGTCAGGTCTCTCTAGAGGGTGGGGGAAAAAGAGAGAAAGCAAGGAAGAAAAGGATTGAGCCACCTGAAGGCATAAGTGTACCTGAGTGCTGAGGAAGGGCAAAGGAGCTGTGGAGCTTCAGCCTGGCAACTCCCCAGGCTGAGGCCTTGGTGAAGGCCTACAAAGGTACTGGGGCTACAGAGGTGCAGCCTGGAAATAGGCAGAGGCAGCTGGTCCTAACCCCTTGCCAATAATGAGTGGCCATCATGGACTGTAGTCTGCCCCTTGAGATAGGGGCTAGAGGATGACTAGCATCAGCCACTGAGGCAAGGTGGGGATAGAGGGTTGGGGGGGATCCCTGGGGAGGGGAGACCTAGAGTGGGGGTACTGCAGAGTGCAGAACCCCGAGGTAAAGGGCACTGGGCTCTGGGAAGGACATGGGCCCTAAGGCAGGTGAGACATCAGCCTGCAGAGGGTGCTCTGGGCTGGATAAGAGCTAATTCCCAAGACAACCAACAGGAGGTGCCACACCAGTGAGTCTTACTGCTACAACATGTATAACATCTGGGATGGATTCTGGCTTCATAGAGCCAGATTTTCAAATATTCAGCACCCACATTTGGGGGTACAGATTCAAAAGAAATTCTGACAACCAGGAGATAAGATTTTACATAGCAGGTTTTTTCTCCTAGGGAGTTTTGCACTTAAAATGCTAATCTGTGCCAAAACAGACAAGTCCTAGGAGCTACCAACCTTTACTGGGAGAATAGCACAAACCCCGGAACATGCAAGTGAGACACAAATAGCTTGTGACATATGTCCTATTGGCACCACCTTCCAATGCACTCAGAATCCAAAGTCAGGCCAAGCCAAAATACCTCAATGTGGCTCCATTTCCCTGGCAGGGTTTGCAGTCTTCTGTATAAAATATTTTAAAAGGAGCCTATGAATGGGTTTAAAGCCAACCAAAGAGAGTGCTCCCTAGAGTTAGGGAGGACTTGGTCCAGGATTATAGATTCCAAGGCCAAAAGGGACCATTGTGATAATCTAGTCTGACCTCCTGTATAGTACAGCCCCCCCTCCCCAAAATAGAGAACTTCCCACAAAATAATTCCTTTTGAACTAGAGCCTGTCTTTTTTTTCTTTTTTCTTTTTTTTTTTTTTAATCCAATCTTGATTTAAAAATTTCCATGTTGGAGAATCCACCACAACCTTGGCAAATTGTTCCAATGGCTAACGGTTAAACATTTGTGTCTGAATTTGTTTCATTTCAATTCCCAGCCATGGGCTATTGTTACACCTTTGTCTTCTCCCACTGTCAAATATTTGTTCCCCATGGAGATACTTACAGACTCTAATGAAGTCACTCCTTAACTTTCTCTTTGTTAAGCTAAGGCCATGTTTATATATACAGTGCTGTAGCTGTACCAATATAGCTGCACTGCTGCAGCGCATGTGGTGAAGACGCTCTATGCCTATGGGAGAGAGCTCTCCCATCAGCATAAAAAACCCACCCCTGTGAGTGGCATAAGCTATGTTGATGGGAGGTCTCTTGCCGACATAGTGCTGTGCACAGTAGCACTTATGTTGGTGTAACTTATGTCGCTCGGGGGGTGAAATAGTCACACCTTTGAGCGACTTAAGTTTTGCTGAGATAAGTGGTAGTGTAGACATAGCCTAAATAGACTGAGTTCCTTGAGTGTATCAATATAAAGCATCTTTTATCATTCTCATGGCTCTTCCTTCTTGAATTGTGGGCACCAGAACTGGATGAACCAGTGCCAAATACAGAGGTACAATAACCTCTCTACCCCTACTCAAGATTCCCCTGTTTATGCATCCCCTCTTTATGAAGCACCCATTTATGCATTCAGAAGTCTACCCAGGGATTTCTGAGGCCACTGGTTTGGGGTGGGCCTGTCTGCCCAATCACAGAATTTTATTGACCTGAAAAACACATTTTAGGTTTTGGACATTTGTAATAAGATTCGTCTAGAGCTTCTCATGGGAGAATTTTCATACATATAGTATGAAAGAGGCAGGACATTGCCTCCCCCACAGGGTAACTTCAAGGTGCACTGCTTCCCCCACCAGGTACACTGAATGGGTATTGCCTCCCATATAGGGAACAGTGGATGGATGCAGCCTTCCACATTCAGTACCCTGCATGGATTCTTCCTCCCCCACCAGTTACTCTGAATGGGCACTGCCTCTCCAACTGGGTGTCCTGATCCAGCACTGCCTTCCCCACCATGAGCCCTTATTTGTTGCAGCCTCCCTTATCATGAGCCCTGAATTGTTGCTGCCTTCCCCACTGGGCACCCTGAATGGGTGCTGCCTCTCTCACCCTGAACCCTAAATTGGTGCTGCCAGTGCCTCCCTCACTGGGCAGCTTGAATGGGTGCTGCCTCCCCAACTGGGAAACCAGAATGGGTATTCCCCCACCCCCCGAGTACCCTGCATGGGCAATGCCTCCCATCCCCTCCTCACCAGGTACATGAATCAACATTAACTCCCCTACTGGAAATTGTGAAGCAATGCTATCTCCTTTACTGAGTATCCTGATTGGTGCTGCCTCCACCACTGGGTACTCTGAATGGGCAATGCATCCCAACTGGGATCCCAGAATGGGCACTGACTCCTTTACTAAGAACTCCCCATCTCACCTCAATAGCCCTTACCCCACGTACTCTGAGTGGGTCCACCTCCCCTTTCCACCTAGGGGTATTCTGAGTGCAGAGGTGACATGTGGGGGGTATCATTCTAGTTTCTCAATCAAAATGTTGTGTGGTACCAAGTCAAATGCCTTACAGAAGAAATAGTGTCATAGAGTCGTATATTAATGTCATGCTGTCGGGAGTGTCTCACAACTGTGATTGTCTACCTCAGGGCAGACTGTTAGAAACAGGGCAGATATCCCAAGCTGGTGGTGTGGTAATTAGATTTCACCAAACCAGTAACAAATGTGAACTGCTGGATTGCTGTAACAGTCTTACCATGGAGTCACAGAAAATTCAACCAAAGCGAAAATATTTAGACTTTTTCCAGGAAATCTGTCCTCTTCCCTTAACAAAGTGACTTGTGATGCAGTGTCTCTCTACCCTGTACATTCAATGAAATTCACTTTTTCACTCTTAATAAACTCTTCACTACCTGACCAAGACTCAGTCCTACTACAGATTATGGGCCATTCTCCTCCAAAATTTCCTCTGGAATAAAGGTGTTAGCATCAGCATGCAAAGTAGTAGCATGGGCACTCACGGTGTGGGTTGTGAGTGCAGATTGTGGGGTGACCTTAATGTTTGGGCAATTTGGTTTTATATGGCCAGGAGTCACACAGGGATGACATCCGATGAAGTGAGCTGTAGCTCATGAAAGCTTATGCTCTAATAAATTTGTTAGTCTCTAAGGTGCCACAAGTCCTCCTTTTCTTTTTGCGAATACAGACTAACACGGCTGCTACTCTGAAACAGGGATGACAGACTGTCTCCTTTCCCTTAGGGTAAGAAGTTTTAAAATCTGGCCTCCCTTGTGGTTTTTTTAACAAAGTTGGGGTTAGGTTTATTCTTGGACACCTCATCCCTTTTAACCTGGGGAGCAGAGGGATTACCCTTCCCCTGGGGTTTAGGTCCTGCACGAGCCCTTGGCTTGACATATTCATCAGCAATTTCTGCTGCTCCAAACCTGTGGAAGTGGTTCTGTCACAGATGGTGGCTTTTACCTCATCAGTGACGGTCCACAGTAATTACTCTTAGGCTACCATATCACACAGCTCCCCTGCCCCTGCCCATTTTTCATATAATTATGCATTTTATGCAAATATTCCACATGAGTGATATTGTCAAACGCTTCACGATTGCTACACTTCAACTGATAGGCCTTAGAAGTGATCTTAAATCATTTCAATCCATTTTCTTTAAATTTCTCATACACCATAACATCACCCACCTCCATATCATTAAAAACTTGTCTGGCTTTCCCAGTCATCCCGGTTAAGAGAATGGGCACTCATTTATCCTCTGGAATCGTATGGATCCCACACAATCTCACAAAGGTGGATAGGAACCCTTCAATGCAATCAGTCTCTTGATAAATTGGACAGGCTTTCTCCTACTCCCTGCTGTTGAGAGGGGATATACTCACAGGCTGCAGCAGATTCTTTTGCTGTTCCAGGACTTTGAGCTGAAGTACATGAGCTCTCTCCTCAGCTGATAGCTGCTACATGTGTCTTTGGTGATGTAATTAACTCTGAGGGCCATAGAGGGCTCTTGGTGTCCTTTTGCTTCCCTTATCAATTTACTGTAACTCCCAGCTGCTTATATTTATTGCTATTAACTTCCCCTTTTGGGGGGATGTGATGTAGCATTGGGGTAAGGGGATGCAGCACAGAGGGGAAACAGTGCAGTACTGAGGGGGAGGGGATGCAACATTGAGGGGGAGAGGTGCTGCATTGGGGGAAGAGGATGCAGCATTTGGAGAACAGGATGTAGCATTAGGGGGTGGGGGATGTATCACTGGGGCAGAGAACGCTGTATTGAGTGGGAGAGGCTGCACATAACTGTGAGGGAAAGGGGATGCAGCATTGGAGGGAAGGGATGCAACATGGACCCAAGGGTGCTGATAATGGCATTAGGCAGCTTCCCACAGTGATCACTTTGGCCACCTCTCCCTTGTGCTGATTGGCTGTCTGCTCCAATACCTTCCTCCTTCCCCTCCTTCCTCCCCTCCAACCTCCTCCTGCACTATCCCCCCTTGTCCTTTCATGGCTCCTCTCCCTTCCCTTGTTTCTCCATTTAACAACTCCCCACCCAACAAAGCCCTACCCAAAGAATAAAAAGCTTGATGGCATTAAGGTGCCCTTGTTCACACTGCATGCGTATCCTAGCCCTCTCTCCTAGTCTGTGTCTGCCTGTCTATTTAGACTGTAAGCTCTTTGGGGCAGTACTTCATGTACTCCAGGTACATGCAGCTCCTGGCACAAGGGTGCCCTTGTCTTGGTGGGTCCTCAGGCTAGGCTGTACCATAATACTAATATAAATTCTATTTGATTTGAGAAACAGAGGAAGGTTATTATCAAGAGTAGTGTTTTCATAAAGGCACAGGACTCTATCTCCTCTCAGCACCCCTTAGCACGTGCAAAGTCAACTCACCATAGCAAGTCCAGTGCAGGTGAAGGCAGTACACATCACCACACTAGGTAGTGGCAGTTTCTTTCACTTCCCACACCCATGGAGGGCCATTCCCAACAACACTTGCCCCACAAGGGACATGAGCAGCAAGGAGGACCTTTCTGAAAGGTAGTGTGGAGTGTTCCAGGCTTAAGTTTTCCATCAGTTAACCAGCTGTATTTCAAATAGCAATAGTTAACTATTGCCTGACTTTCCATCTTGCAAAACTACATGCTTCGGAAAAAGCTCAAGTCAGGAGGGCACAGGATCATGTTTACTTCTCATGGTCACTCACTTCCCCCTCCGCTCCTGATCTGTTAGTTGTGCTAAGGCTGCTTACAAAGGCCTTACAGTTGCTTTCAGCAATCAGCATAACAATTGGTATTCCAGCTGTGGGCAGTGATTTAGGCATGTTACTGGGTTAAGAAATGTTTTTCCTTACAATTATATCTCCCCCTTTAAGTTCTATATTCCTATCATTTACAAATTTTACACTATTTCGCAATCTTTGAAGTTCAGTACATTTCGGTCTAAGTGTCTCGGAATTGTACTGTATTTCTAATTACATGACCTGAACACATAACTTGGTTATCTGGCTGTCCATTAATTGCAATGACTAGCTGTGGTTTGTTTGTGGCACCTTAGAGACTAACAAATTTATTAGAGCATAAGCTTTCGTGAGCTACAGCTCACAGCTCACGAAAGCTTATGCTCTAATAAATTTGTTAGTCTCTAAGGTGCCACAAGTACTCCTTTTCTTTTTGCGGATACAGACTAACACAGCTGCTACTCTGAAACCTGTGATTTGTTTGGAATCCTTGAGTCATCGTCATCGTCTTGTTCTGCATCTGTCATCTGTAGAGTTTGTTCTATAGATTGTTCTTTCTGAGGAACAAACTACAGATGTTGACTTTTTCTACTGGACTCTCAAATGACTATCTCTATCACATATGATCTGGGTGCTGAATTCTTTTTCTTGATGAGAGCTGGAGTTGTCCATACTTTTTCTTCATCCAATTTGACACAAACATAGTTACTTGGCAGTTCTTTAACCGAGTGACTCTGTTGTAAAAACATTCATAAGCTCATTTAGCCATTTTATCTGATTTGGCTAGTCTCTTCATGTTTGGCCACTTTGGAGATAGATTTGGAACAGTAGTTCTAACTTGACTTTCCATCAGGAGTTGTGCTTGACTATATCCAGTATATATAACTAATGGTGTTGATCTGTAACTCAAAAGACCAAGGATTGGATCATCCTGCTGTAGGATTTTCTTGGCTATCTGTACAGCAATCATAGAATCATAGAACTGGAAGGGACCTTGAGAGGTCATCTAGTCCAGTCCCCTGCACTCATTGCAGAACTAATTATCTAGACCATTCCTGACAGGTGTTTGTCTAACCTGCTCTTAAAAATCTCCAACAATGGAGATTCCACAGCTTCTGTAGGCAATTTATTCCAGTGCTTAACCATCCTGACAGCTAGGAAGCTTTTCCTAATGTCCATCCTAAACCTCCCTTGCTGCAATTTAAGCCCATTGCTTATTGTCCTATCCTCGGAGGTTAAGAAAAACAATTTTTCTTCCTCCTCCTTATAATAACCTTTTACCTACTTGAAAACTGTGATCATGTCCCTCTCAGTCTTCTTTTTTCCAGACTAAACAAACCCAGTTTTTTAAATCTTTCCTCATAGGTCGTGTTTTCTAGACCTTTAATAATTTTTGTCGCCCTTCTCTGGAATCTCTCTAATTTGTCCACATCCTTCCTGAAATGTGGCGCTCAGAACTGGACACAATACTCCATTTGAGGCCTAATCAGAGCAGATTAGAGCGGAAGAATTACTTCTCGTGTCTTGCTTACAACACTGCTGCTAATACATCCCTCAATGATGTTGGCTTTTTTTGCAACAGCATTACAGTGTTGACTCATATTTAACATGTGGTCCACTATGACCCCCAGATCCCTTTCCGCAGTACTCCTTCCTAGGCATCATTTCCCAGTTTGTATGTGTGCAACTGATTGTTCCTTCCTAAATGGTGTACTTTGCATTTGTCCTTATTTGTCCAATCTCAGCCTCTCCATTTGCTTGTGAGTAATGTGGACTACTAGTAATATGATCAAAATCATATTTCATTCAGAATTACTTAAATTCTGCTGCAGTGAATTATGGTCGTTGTTCATCACTAGTTGTTCTGGAATATCAAAGTGAGCAAAAATGCACTTCAGTTTCTCAATAACTGTGACTTGTTATGTCTTTCAAACACATTATTTCTATATACCTGGAAAAATAGTCCACAATGCCAGGTAATGATGTCCTCTGAATTTGCATTAATTTGTAGCTAGTCTCTTCCAAGGTCTTTCTGGTAGGGGTGTTTGTACATTATTTACTTGATTTGTACTGGATCTCCTTACAAAAGTACAATATCATCAAATTCTCCATTAAGTTCTTCCACCTCGCTCACTAGGCCCATCTTGGCTGAAACACTGAAGCTGACAAGGTTGTTGGTCTGTGAACCTTTGATCACATGCACTCTGAATACAAAGCTTTTGTCCTTGCAAATTGTTTTGGTGGTGGGCTGGCCCATGCAGTTCAGAATACCCCCAGGGCTAGTCAGAACTGTGCCAGGCAACTTCAGCACTGGGAGGGGGTGAAGGTAATTTTAAGTCCTTTCTGAGATGACTGACATCAACTCCTAAGTCAGTTTTAAAGGCAATAGTCTTGCCATGAATATGCAGTTTCACTCTCCACTTGTATTATCACAAGTGATTGATCCCAGAAACAATGGATCTTTATTGTCTCCCCCTGACTGCTTTGGTGAGGCAAACAGCTGCAAAATGTCCATATTTTGTGCATGTATTACACTGTACACCTCTGGCTGAACATGCATCATCTCTTGGGATATGACTTTTTCCACAACTTGTGCATGTAGGCTGGAATTTGTCCCTGTTAGCATGGGAGTTCTCTCTCCTTGCCTCGGGGGTCTCAAGGTAATGGTTTTATCACTCATGCTGCACGCTGTTAACAACTTCTAAACTAGATTCAGGTTTGTCAAGTTGCTATAGGTTTTGCTATCTCATCAGCTCAGACTGCTTTGCTTTCTATATGGCTGTGAAAAGAAAAGGAGTACTTGTGGCACCTTAGAGATTAACAAATTTATTAGAGCATAAGCTTTCGTGAGCTACAGCTGAAGTGAGCTGTAGCTCACGAAAGCTTATGCTCTAATAAATTTGTTAGTCTCTAAGGTGCCACAAGTACTCCTTTTCTTTTTGCGAATACAGACTAACACGGCTGCTACTCTGAAACCTGTGTATATGGCTGTGGTTAGAGTTAAATCTGTCTTCAATTGTAGCTGCTGTGAAAGTTTTTTTTATCTGTTAACTAAATAACCAGCCTGTTTCTGATAATTTCATGTTTTGTATTCCCTAAATCACAGTTTTCAGCCAATGAATGCAGAGCTCTTATAAAACATTCAACATTTCCCCTTGGTTCTTTAATTCTCTGATGGAAATATGCTCTTACATAAACCATATTTCTCTGATGTATAAAGTATGCTTCAAACATAGCCAGAACCCTTTCATGGTTATCTTTGTGACCATCTTCAGTAAAGTCAAAGGATTTAAAGATATACTCTGTCTACTTTCCCATAGCATAATTTTAAAAGGATACTTGTAATATCTCCATTTTCTTTGTGGAGTTTGGCAGCACTGTGGAATCTTGAAAAATATTGTTTCCAGTCTGTCCATCCTGAAGGTTTGTCAAAACTGAAGATCTCTGGGGCATCAAAGAGTGCCATCTTGGTGAGATCCTGCAACCTTTGTTGCTTTGTTCCTTCTGTTTGCACCCTTTGTTGCTTTTTCTTCCATTTCTCTTCTTAGTTTACTTCTGACACCATGTCATGTGCCTCTATACCAGATATGGACTGGTCACAGAGCTTGCTTATACACATCAGATTTGTTGATCATAAGTTCCTTTAATGCTCGGCCACATCTGGCTGAGGCTCATTTAAATAAGGTATTTTACATACAGTGCCACCTACTGGGTGAACAATATAATACAGATTAGCATTCCTCTAGAGTGCTTGTGTTGAGTGGGAGGCTGAGGTCTGGCATGGATGTTTCTAACAGGGAAGACACTGGATTAGAGGGATGGGGAGCGGGGGCTGGTGACCCAAACTGATTTTGGGGCAGGGAAAGATAGAAAATCCTCAAAGGAAGCAGGGCAAATGGTGGGTGGTGGACAGAGCACACCTACGGAGCTGTAAAGAAAGGGGCGGCCCTTCCTCCCTCAGGTATAGCTAGTTCCACCTGGTTTCAAACACTGATGGTAAACAAGCTCAGGATCTAGGCAGAAAATGGGAGCAGGCCTGGGCTAGGGAGTGAATGGCTCTGAGCTGAGAGACTCCAGATGCTGGAGAAGTGAATATAGTTCCTGTGAAGGGTTCAGTCACAGAGATCCCCTTAAGACTGTCACCTGATGTGCTCTAAGCCCATTTTCCCTGCCAGCTTGGGACTCCAGAACCCTGCCTTGTTGAGCCAGACATGCTAGCCTGCTGCAACACAGACCCAGGGTCTGGGCCATGCCCCCAAAGCTGTGGACTTGAACTAAAAACAGCTCAGCAGGTTACCTGTCTCCAGTATCCAGACACCCAGCTCCCAATGGGATCCAAACCCCAAATAAATTCATTTTACTCTGTATAAAGCTTATACAGGGTAAATTCATACATTGTTTGCTCTCTATATCATTGATAGAGAGATATGCACAGCTGTTTGCTCCCCCACGTATTAATCATAGAATCATAGAATCATAGAATATCAGGGTTGGAAGGGACCCCAGAAGGTCATCTAGTCCAACCCCCTGCTCAAAGCAGGACCAAGTCCCAGTTAAATCATCCCAGCCAGGGCTTTGTCAAGCCTGACCTTAAAAACCTCTAAGGAAGGAGATTCTACCACCTCCCTAGGTAACGCATTCCAGTGTTTCACCACCCTCTTAGTGAAAAAGTTTTTCCTAATATCCAATCTAAACCTCCCCCATTGCAACTTGAGACCATTACTCCTCGTTCTGTCATCTGCTACCATTGAGAACAGTCTAGAGCCATCCTCTTTGAAACCCCCTTTCAGGTAGTTGAAAGCAGCTATCAAATCCCCCCTCATTCTTCTCTTCTGCAGACTAAACAATCCCAGCTCCCTCAGCCTCTCCTCATAAGTCATGTGCTCTAGACCCCTAATCATTTTTGTTGCCCTTCGTTGTACTCTTTCCAATTTATCCACATCCTTCCTGTAGTGTGGGGCCCAAAACTGGACACAGTACTCCAGATGAGGCCTCACCAGTGTCGAATAGAGGGGAACGATCACTTACTCTGGGTTTATTAATAAACAAAAGTGATTTTATTAAGTATAAAGAGTAGGCTTTAAGTGGTTTAAAGTAATAACAGACAGAACAAAGTAAGTTACTAAGCAAAATAAAGCAAAAACACGCAAGTCTAAGCTTAATACATTAAAAAACTGATTACAGGTAATATCTCACCTTCAGAGATGTTCCAATAAGCTTCTTTCACAGACTAGACTCCTTCCTAGTCTGGGCCCAATCCTTTCCCCTGGTACAGTCCTTGTTAGTTCCAGCAGACTTCTCAGTTGGTAAGCAGGGGTTTTCTCATGACTGGCAGCCCCGTTTGTCCTGCTCCACCACCTTTTATAGCTTTGGCACAAGGCGGGAATTTTTTGTCTGTGCTTATCTCTACCCCGCCTCATCAATGGAAAAATACAAGGATTAAGATGGATTCTAGTATCATGTGACATGGTCACATGTCACTGTAAGACCCCCTAGTCTCCACTCTTCCTGGGTTGGCCCACATGTACACAGGAAGGTTTGCAGATAAATAAACCATTTACTACCAATTGTCATAGTCAACGGGAGCCATCAAGATTCTAAACCACCATTAATGGCCCACACTTTGCATAATTACAATAGGACCTCAGAGTTATACTTCATATTTCTAGCTTCAGATACAAGAATGATACATTCATACAAATAGGAGGAATATATTCTGTAGTTTATAACCCTTGTTACGATACCTTACAAGAGACCTTTTGCATAAAGCATGTTCCAGTTGCATCATATTCACACTCATAAGCATATTTCCATAAAACATATGGAGTGCAACGTCACAGTTCCCCCTGCCCCATGCCAGGATTATACAGATGCAAGGGGATCCTGAAGGCAGCAAGGCAAGATGAGGTTTGGACACAAGAATTTGAATCTGGATTCCACTCCTGTGAAATCTGAAAGTGTTTGGATTACCGTTCTGTCAGTGGAAGCTTCTTAAGAGGAGCTGTTCTCTGATGATTGTAGGTTAGAACTGGGGAATCATGGCTCCACCTTCGCATCATGGAAATGCAGGAGTTTTTCAAAGCTGCTATGTGAGATGAGGTCTAGATACACACTGGTTAATATAACAACTTTAACTTTCATTATCATGGCATTTTACACTAGAACAGGGATTGGCAACCTTTGGCATGTGGCCCACCAGGGTAAGCCCCCTGGCGGACCGGGCCAGTTTGTTTACCTGTCACGTCTCCAGGTTTGGCTGATTGCAGCTCCCAGTGGCTGCGGTTCGCCACTCCAAGCCAATGGGGTCTGCGGGAAGCAGCGCGGGCCAAGGGATGTGCTGGCCGCCGCTTCCCGCAGTCCCCATTGGCCTGGAGCGGCGAACCGCGGCCTGTGGGACCTGTGATCAGCCGAACCTGTGGACGCAGCAGGTAAACAAACTGGCCCGGCCCGCCAGGGAGCTTACCCTGGTGGGCCGCGTGCCAAAGATTGCTGATCCCTGAACTAGAAGGGTACACACTTTGTTGCTTCTGGAGGTTGAGCACATTGCATTCATAGAGTCATAAAAAGCTAGGGCTGGAAGGGATCTAGAAAGTTCATCAAGTCCAGGCCCTTGTGCTTAGGTAGAACCAAGTAAATCTGAACCATCCTGGACAGGCGTTTGCCCAACCTGTTCTCAAAAACATCCAATGATGGGGATTCCACACCCTCCCTTGGAAGCCTATTCCAGAGCTTAACTATCTAATATCTAACCTAAATCTCCGTTGCCGCAGATTGATCCCATTACTTCTTGTCCTGCCATCAGTAGACATGGAGAACAATTTGTCACCATCCTCTTTATAACAGCCTTTAATATATTTGAAGACAGTTATCAGGTACACCCTCCGTCTTCTTCTCTCAAGACTAAACATGCCCAGTTTTTTTTTACCCATTCCTCATAGGTCAGGTTTTCTAAATCTTTTACCATTTTCATTGTTATTCTCTTGACTCCCTCCAATTTGTTCACATCTTTCATAAAGTGTGGCACCCAGAACTGGACACAGTACTCCAGCTGAGGTCTCACCAGTGCCAAGCAGAGCAGGACAATTACCTCTCGTGTCTGACATATGACACTTCTGTTAATAAACCCCAGAATATTAGCCTTTTTCACAGCTGTCACATTGCTGACTCATAATCAATTTGTGATCCACTGTCACCCCCAAATCCTTTTCAGCATTGCTAGCAAGCAACTAGCCCATTGGTCCAAATTTTGTATTTGTGAAATTGATTTTTTCCTTTCCAAGTGAAGTACTTTGCACTTCTCTTTATTGAATTTCATCTTGTTGAATTCAGACAAATTTTCCAATATGTTACAGACATTTTGAATTCTAATCCTGTTCTTCAAAGTGCTTGCAACCCCCACCCCAACTTAGTGTGACTGTAAATTTTATAAGCATGCTCTCCTCCCCATTATCCAAGTCATTAATGAAAATATTGAATAGTACCAGACCCAGAAGTGACACCTGCAGGACCCCACTAGATACATCCTCCCTGTTTTGACAGCAAACCATTGATAACTACTCTTTGAGTAGGTTTCAGAGGAGCAGCCGTGTTAGTATGTATCCGCAAAAAGAAAAGGAGGACTTGTGGCACCTTAGAGACTAACAAATTTATTGGAGCGTAAGCTTTCGTGAGCTACAGATCACTTCATCGGATGCATTCAGTGGAAAATACAGTGGGGATATTTTTTATACACAGAGAATATGAAACAATGGGTGTTACCATACACACTGTAATGAGAGGTTTCAGAGTAGCAGCCGTGTTAGTCTGTATTCGCAAAAAGAAAAGGAGGACTTGTGGCACCTTAAAGACTAACAAATTTATTTGAGCATAAGCTTTCGTGAGCTACAGCTCACTTCATCGGATGCATTTGGTGGAAAATACAGAGGGGAGATTGATATACACACACAGAGAACATGAAACAATGGGTTTATCATACACACTGTAAGGAGAGTGATCACTTAAGATAAGCCATCACCAGCAGCGGGGGGGAAAGGAGGAAAACCTTTCATGGTGACAAGCAAGGTAGGCTATTTCCAGCAGTTAACAAGAATATCTGAGGAACAGTGGGGGGTGGAGTGGGGTGGAGAAATAACATGGGGAAATAGTTTTACTTTGTGTAATGACTCATCCATTCCCAGTCTCTATTCAAGCCTAAGTTAATGGTATCCAGTTTGCAAATTAATTCCAATTCAGCAGTCTCTCGTTGGAGTCTGTTTTTGAAGTTTTTTTGTTGAAGAATAGCCACTTTCAGGTCTGTAATCGAGTGACCAGAGAGATTGAAGTGTTCTCCAACTGGTTTTTGAATGTTATAATTCTTGATGTCTGATTTGTGTCCATTTATTCTTTTACCTAGAGACTGTCCAGTTTGACCAATGTACATAGCAGAGGGGCATTGCTGGCACATGATGGCGTATATCACATTGGTAGATGCGCAGGTGAACGAGCCTCTGATAGTGTGGCTGATGTGATTAGGCCCTATGATGGTGTCCCCTGAACAGATATGTGGACACAGTTGGCAACGGGCTTTGTTGCAAGGATAGGTTCCTGGGTTAGTGGTTCTGTTGTGTGGTGTGTGGTTGCTGGTGAGTATTTGCTTCAGATTGGGGGGCTGTCTGTAAGCAAGGACTGGCCTGTCTCCCAAGATCTGTGAGAGTGATGGGTCGTCCTTCAGGATAGGTTGTAGATCCTTGATGATGCGTTGGAGAGGTTTTAGTTGGGGGCTGAAGGTGATGGCTAGTGGCGTTCTGTTGTTTTCTTTGTTGGGCCTGTCCTGTAGTAGGTGACTTCTGGATACTCTTCTGGCTCTGTCAATCTGTTTCTTCACTTCAGCAGGTGGGTATTGTAGTTGTAAGAATGCATGATGGAGATCTTGTAGGTGTTTGTCTCTGTCTGAGGGGTTGGAGCAAATGTGGTTATATCGTAGAGCTTGGCTGTAGACAATGGATCGTGTGGTATGATCTGGATGAAAGCTAGAGGCATGTAGGTAGGAATAGTGGTCAGTAGGTTTCCGATATAGGGTGGTGTTTATGTGACCATCGCTTATTAGCACCGTAGTGTCCAGGAAGTGGATCTCTTGTGCTGAGGTTGATGGCAGGATGGAAATTGTTGAAATCATGGTGGAATTGAAATTGAATTTGAAAATTGAAATTGAAATGAGAGTGATCAAGTAAGGCGAGCTATTACCAGCGGGGGGGGGGGGGGGGCGAACCTTTTGTAGTGATAACCAAGGTGGGCCATTTCCAGCAGTTGACAAGAATGTGTGAGGAACAGTGCCCGAGGGCGGGGGGGAATAAACATGGGGAAATAGTTTTACTTTGTGTAATGACACATCCACTCCAAGTCTCTATCCAAGCCCAAAGTGATGGTGTATTCTGTGAGTACAGTCTTTCAACCTGTTGTGCATCCCCTTATCAGGGGCTTCTTGCATATGCCATCCCCTTGACACAAGCCTCCCTCACATCCCCTTCTATTTCAGGGAATCCCTGCAACCCCACCCTCTCCCTGCCAGGGGTTTTGTGGTTTCCCCCATTTGCCCACCCCATGCCAGAGGTTTTGTGTGCCCCCAATTGCCCCCATCATTACCATGAATTGGCAACTCCAGAGCTTGGGTCACTGGCTCCAGAACAGTCTGCCAGACAGACTACCCCAAAGCCAGGGATCCATCCCCTTTTTCTGAGAATTTTGGTTATTTTTGTTGTTGTTGGGTTGTTTGTTTGTTTGTTTGTTTGGTTTTTGTTCTGAATCAGAACAAACCAAGATTTTGAAATAGAAAAAACCTCCCTGAAACAGAAACATCTCTCTGCCCAGCTCTAATTGGAGGGATGGGCAGTGCTAAAGTGGAGGGTATCATAATGCTGAAAGGCGTTAATGGCTATTTTTCATGTCTCCCCGCTGCTCTGTGAAAGACAACACAAGCAACAGAAGCTGACTCTGCACCATGTGTTGTCAAATGCACAGTAAACACAAAAAATAAATGCATTTTCTCTTATTTTTTTCAGTTAGAGGAACCTTAGGTGTTACTTGCGACAAAGCAGGTACCAAATGTTCAGTGTTCTGATTGTTAAGCTGACAGTGCCCCTTTATAGCAGTACTATTCTCTTAGCACCTCAAAGTCCCAGCCCAGACTGCTGCCCACGTATGCAGGGGACTGTAAAAATAGTAAGAGACATTCCCTGCCCCAAAGAGCTAAATTTGACAGAGACCAGGTAGACAAGGAGGGGCAGGGAGGAAGGACTGTTACCCCCATGTTACAGACAGGAACCTGAGCCCAGAGAGATCCCTGGGAGAGATGAAATGACTTGCCCAAGGTCACACAGGGAGTGTGTGTCAGGGCTTGAAATTAAACCCAAATTACTGAGTCCCATTCTGGTCATTAATCATGCAATCATCCTTCCTCTCTCTACGATGCCTCTATCTCTAAGGCAATGTATTCTATCCTGCTGAGCACTAATGCAAACACATTGCACAATATAATCACCATAGAACATATGGATTTCTTTGGAAAACATTTATTTTTACTAGAAACTAAGTAAAACTGTGAGGAAAGTCAATGCATTGAACATGTTGCTCTGCTATTTCTCAGCTGTTCTTGTTAAGCTCTTCCCTTTTCTCCTGTTTGCTTTGAGATATAACACTGAGGCCTCATTTTGTTGACAAGTCATCTCCTCCCACCGATTTAACTCCCCTGCCATGCCAACATAATAAAACCACCTCTACGAGCAGCATAGAGCTTTTTGTGACATGGTTAGAGCGATGCAGAGTCAGTATAGACACCTCGTTTGGTTATGTTGCCCTAACTGGCCTCCCGGAGGTGTCCCGCAATGTGCATCATGACCGCTCTGGTCAGCAGTTTGAACTCTGCTGCCCTGAAGGTTCACTGATTCTCCCCCCTCTCCCCCATTTAAAGGCCTTGGGATTTTTGAAATTTTTCTTCCTGTTTGCTCAGCATGCACAGTTCACACAGCATCTTCCCAGCTGATTGTGCCCGCTTCCCACGTGGAGCACACCAGAGCCCTTAAATATGCTGAACACACTGAGAGATTTCAGAGTAGCAGCCGTGTTAGTCTGTATTCGCAAAAAGAAAAGGAGTACTTGTGGCACCTTAGAGACTAACAAATTTATTTGAGCACAAACTGTCGTGAGCTACAGCTCACTTCATCGGATGCATTTGGTGGAAAATACAGAGGGGAGATTTATATACACACACACACAGAGAACATGAAACAATGGGTTTATCATACACACTGTAAGGAGAGTGATCACTTAAGATAAGCCATCACCAGCAGCAGGGGGGGGAAAGGAGGAAAACCTTTCATGGTGACAAGCAAGATAGGCTAATTCCAGCAGTTAACAAGAATATCAGAGGAACAGTGGGGGGTGAGGTGGGAGGGAGAAATACCATAGGGCCTAATCACATCAGCCACACTATCAGAGGCTCGTTCACCTGTGCATCTACCAATGTGATATATGCCATCATGTGCCAGCAATGCCCCTCTGCCATGTACATTGGCCAAACTGGACAGTCTCTACGTAAAAGAATGAATGGACACAAATCAGACGTCAAGAATTATAACGTTCAAAAACCAGTTGGAGAACACTTCAATCTCTCTGGTCACTCGATCACAGACCTAAGAGTGTCTATACTTCAACAAAAAAGCTTCAAAAACAGACTCCAACGAGAGACTGCTGAATTGGAATTAATTTGCAAACTGGATACAATTAACTTAGGCTTGAATAGAGACTGGGAATGGATGAGTCATTACACAAAGTAAAACTATTTCCCCATGGTATTTCTCCCTCCCACCTCATCCCCCACTGTTCCTCTGATATTCTTGTTAACTGCTGGAATTAGCCTATCTTGCTTGTCACCATGAAAGGTTTTCCTCCTTCCCCCCCCCTGCTGCTGGTGATGGCTTATCTTAAGTGATCACTCTCCTTACAGTGTGTATGATAAACCCATTGTTTCATGTACACTGAGAGAGGAGGCTGTGCAGTCACAGCTTCACAACAGCCATAGGAATTTCTATCCCTATGGGCTGATTGCTAGTGGCATGTACAAGAAGGGGCATGAGAGGGACATGCAGCAGTGTCGTGTGAACTCAAGAAGCTGAGGCAGAAGGCAAGGGAGGCCAAACGTCGTTCCAGTGAGGTGCCGAAGACATGCCGCTTTTATAAGGAGCTGCACGCTATCCTTGGCATTGACCCCACCTCCACTGCCAAAAGCCCTGTGGATACTGGGGGACTGGGGACAGTGGCCTCAAACCCATGAGGAAATAGTGGATGAGGAAATGGAGCTGGAGAATGATGTGGAGCACACAGTAGGGTCATCAGGTGGCGTAGCAAGTCAGGACCTCTTTTCCACTCTGGAGGGGTCTAGCCAGTCCCAACACTCTGGCTCTGGTATGCAGGATACAGGAGAAAGGAACTCTGATAAGTGCTTATTTTGCTTTGATACTGCACGGTGAGAGGAGATTGAGCTCTTATGTACTTTGTTATATGGTAGAGGAGGGATAAGGGACAGAAATTAACAACAGAGCCTGTCCATCTATGTGGTAGACAAAGTTTGTTAATGTACTCGGGGATGTCCCAGGAATCCTCCATAGTGATCTCTAGGAAACTTTCCTGTAGGTATTCTGCAATCCTCTGCTGAAGATTTCTTTGGAGAGTTGCCTTGTTTCTTCCCCTGCTGTAGAAGACTTTTCTGCGCCATCTAGCAATTATTTCTCAAGGGCCCAGAGCACTACACAGGTGAGCAGCATTGGAGCTGGTCTGAAGTCACACTCATGCAGAAGATGCACGCTTGCCTCCTGGGTTACCCTTAGGAGTGAGATATTGGGTTACACTAGCCTGCTAGCCACATCTGCCCCGCCGGAAGCAGAAGTACAAAAGGCAGGCCCTGCAGCTCAGTTAGGTTAGCGCCACCACGGGAGACAGACACATCACATCTGCTGCTGGAACATGCAGAGGAGCTACCGGCGATGCCTACTGAGGACTGACCAGAGCTCTCAGGGCTGCTGACCGACCGAGAGACCAATGAGCTGCTGGGGCTGCCGCTGGCCACCTACCCTGGGGAGACGGAGGACAACTACAATGTAGAGGTACCAAACCCTGCGGATGTAGGAAGTAGCTCAGGGAAAGTAGACAACAGTCTGGTTGAGTGTTGGCCTGATCCGAGGTCAGTGTGTTGCGCGCGGATCCCCGCTGACTAAGTGGAGGACGATTCCACCACTGTCAGGGCCCTGGGCTGGGAAACGGTGGAGTCAGGTGGGCCCACATCCCCCTACCACCCCACTCTTGGGGTGGCAGCACCCCACTCTTAGGCCAGGAGGCCTGTGGTACCCTACCATCCATCAAGCTAGGATGCTAGACTGTGCTGGTGCTCACCCTTACTTGAGCCCCTATACTGTGCTGGTCCTCACCTTTACCTGAGCCGCTAGACTGCTTAACCGTTCTGCCCTGATTGCAGGTCAGAGCCTACTAAGAGTTTGCTGCCTTGCCCTGTCTGAGGGCTCTGGGCTCATAGACTGCCGTATTGTTTTGCCTGGCTGTAGGGCTGGAGCACTAGGTGCAGCTAATTCTCCGCTCCCCTCAAGCTCATCTTTACAGGTATGCAACAGCGAGGAGGTATGGCCTCCCTCAAAGAGTGACAGGGAGGGATGGCCAGTCAGCCTAGAGTGACATAAATACATACATGCATCACGCAGTGCTAACATTCAAACACAGTGGCTATAGGTAGGAATAGTTGCTCCTTGCAATTAACCCCCAGGAAGCAAGCACTACAGGGGTAATTCAAGGTGGCAAGTAAACATTGCTTGGCTGAATGCATCACATAAAGATACATTACTGGGAATAATTGTCAAAATGCCCCTTCAAAGCCTCTCTGATTCTAATAGCCTCCTGGTATGCCCTTCTAATTGTCCTTGTATCTGGCTGCTCAAAATAAGAAGCCAGTCAATCAGCCTCAGCGGTCCATCCCTGGGGAAACTTGTCCCCCTTTGCTTCACAAATATTATGCAGAGTTCACAGGCCTCAATGACCATTGGAATATTTTCCTCATTGAGGCCTAACTGGCCAAAAAGACAGCACCAGCAACCTTTTAATCAGCCAAAGGCACATTCAGTAGTCATTTGGCAAATACCAAGCCTGTTGTTAAGGTGCTCCTTTCTGCCGTCTAGGTTCCTTGTGTAAGGCTTCATGAGCTACAAGAGCTAGAGGTAGGCAGGGTCTCCCAGAATAACTACAGGCGTTTGCACATCCTCTAATGGAATCTTCTGGTCTGGAGAGAAAGTCCCAGCATGCAGCTTTCTATACTGTCCAGGGTTCTATTGATGCATGCATCCTGACCACCCCACATTCATGTCAGTGAAACGGCCCTAGTGATCCACCAGTACCTGCAAGACCATGGAGAAGCAGCCATTTCAGTTGATGTACTCCATTGCAAGATGGTCAGGGGCCAAAATAGAGATATGTGTTCCATCTATCACCCTGCCGCAGTTAGGGAATCCCATTGCCACAAAATCATCAGTTATTTCCTGCACATTCACACTCCTTTGTAGCAGGAGGCAATTAATGGCCCTGAACATTTGCATCACCGCAGTCCCCACAGTAGACTTTCCAACTCCAAACTGATTCATGACTCGCTGTTCCACTGTGAGGAAAGCTCTCATTCTGGTGTCCCTGCACTGCAGGTCAGGGGTGAAATCTGCTCACTGTTCCAGGAAGGTTTCAGAGTAGCAGCCATGTTAGTCTGTATTTGCAAAAAGAAAAGGAGTACTTGTGGCACCGTAGAGACTTTTTGTTAGTCTCTAAAGTGCCACAAGTACTCTTTTTCTTTTTGTTCCAGGAAGGTGGCTTTGCACATCTGAAAGTTTTGCAGCCATTGCTCATCATCCCATACATGCATCACTATGTGATCCCGCCACTCAGTGCTTGTTTCTCGAGCCCAGTACCAACGATCCACTGTGGGCCGCTGCTCCATGAATGCCAGCAACAATCTCAAATTGATTTCTTCCATTGCAAACAGCAGGCAGGCACCACAAATTAATTTCTGTTTACCAGCTCATGAAATACTGCAAGACAAGCCACAATGTGTTCATAATGCTCATCACCAGAATGGTCAGCAGCTGAGTATCCATGCTTTCAGGCAGAGATGGTGGGCAAACAGTTTACATGGGCTATTTTAAAAAATGGCATGAAATGAAGAAGGAAGCCCATGGAATGATGGGACGGAAAGAACTGCATCATGGGATTGTAAGCATGTCCCCATGATGCACTGTGATCCATTCCCAGAGCTCCCAGTGGCAGTGGGTGACAGAGAATGGTGAGTTGCACAGTGGGATAACTAGCCACGATGCAATGCTCTCTCTGTTGATGCAAGAGCAACAACTCTGGATGTGCTTAGATGACACAAGGAGTGTTGTGTGGACATGCTCAACCAATGTTATTAAAGTGACTTATGATCATTGACATAACTTAAGCTGATTTAAGTCTGTAGTGTAGACATGGCCTTAATTGTAAAAAGACCATGGCCTTGTCAGGGTTTTGTCTGAACCCCTGCTCTCTCTTCATCCTTTCTCAGGCAGCCTCAGATCACTGAAGAGCTCCTCATCCTTATGTAATCTTGGCATGGTCAGGGCTCAGAGTGGGCTGCAGGTACATGGTGCCCCAGCACACCAGTGTCTGCTTTCCTCTTGTTCTCCAGAATCAAAGCTTTCATTTGAAAAAAGATAAGTTTCTAGCCACATTGGTGGCTGAGAGAGCCTCAAAAGCATGAACCGAGTATAACTGATGCAATGTGGTCTGGCTATTCTTAACAGATCCCAGTGCAAAAGCTCTGTGATCTGCCCTGTTCTTTTCAATAGAGGCTAACCTGGGCCTTGCCTACACACAGTTTATGCCAATCAGTAGAAAAAACTATGTAGGTAGATAAGCAAAAGTCCCTAGTGTGCATGCAATTATACCAATGTAAAGGCATCCATATTGGAATAGCTTGTTTTGGCAAATGTACTGAAACAATAGAGATCTTCACACTAGTGTAACTGCATCACCTCTAGGGGTTAAATCAATTTAAATACTTTTTTTCTACCGTTTTAATTAAATCATTGCAAAAACTATGTGGTTTTTGCAAACTATTGCAAAACCTTAGTTAAATCATTGCAAAAATAAGCTTTCAGATACCCATAATGATATGTTAAATGGCAACACAGTTATCTGTTTCACTGCTCATCAAAGTGTGCAGGAAAGATTCATAAATTCTAAGGCCAGAAGGGACCATTGTGATCATCCAGTATGACCTCCTGTATAATACAGGCAAGAGATTTTCTCCAAAATAATTCCTAAGGCAGATCTTTTAGAAAAAAACCCACAATCTTGATTTAACAATTGTCAGTGGTGAAGAATCCATCATGACACTTAGTGATTTGTTCTAATGGTTAATTACTCTTACTATTAAAAATGTACATCTTATTTCTGGTCTGAATGTCCAGCTTCAGCTTCTGGCCATTGGATTGTAGTATACCTATCTCTCCTAGATTGAAGAGCCCATTATCAAATATTTGTTTCCCATGTAGGCTTGTATAGAACTGTAATCAAGCCACCCCTTATCCTTCTCTTTGTTAAACCAAGTAGATTGTGCTCTTTAAGTATAGTGCTAGAAGGCATGTTCACTAATCGTGTTGTTGTTGTTATGGCTCTTCTCTGAACTCTATCAGGAATGAGGGCTTGTAGCGGGGCCTGTGATCAGCCAGAGTGCCTGACCGACTGAGCGGCACTGTCAAGACAGCCTTTAAGCCCAGCAGTAGCATTTGGCCAGTGGCTGCTCAGTGCTTATGCTGGCAGCTATGATCACTTTGTGTCTGCCTTGTTCCTGCCCTGTGCCAGTCCTCTCCAGCCCAGCTCCTCTGCATGGTTTCTGACTCCTTTTTCCTGACCCTGGCTCTGATCCTGTGCTCTGACTCCTGGCTCCTGACCCTGACTTTGGCCACTAGTCCTGACCACCTACATACCAGTATCCAACAAGCCTTTCTGATTTATCCACATGCTTCTTGAATTGCAGACACTAGCATTGTATTCTGGTAGGGATCACACCAGTGCCAAGTACAAAGGTAAAACACCTGCTCTACTCCTGGGGGGCCAGAGGCAGGGTAAGGAAGTAAGCAGCGAACCAGCGGCACACAGGAGTGGGAGCAGAGCCTGGGGCAGAGCAGGGGTGGAGTGTGGGCGGGGCCATGGAAAGAAGATACAGGAGAAGGAGCTAGCCTCCCCCAGGGGAAGTTTCACCCACTGCCCATGAGAACAGTATATTTATTGAACTCTTCTGCTTTTTCAGCATTATTGATAATTCTACCATTTCCATCCAGTAATGTACTAATATCATTGTTATGATTCTTTTTGTTTCTAATATACTTAAAAATCTCCTTCTTATTGTCATTAACTCTGCCTCTTATTAACTTGCTTCCCTTATCAATTCTCTACAATGCCTAGCTCTGACTTATATTCATTATCATCAGCTTTACCTTTCTTCCATTTATTATATGTTATATTTATATTTAATTTTTTTATAGCTGCCTTCAATTTCCCTCTAAGCTAGACTGTTTTGTTAATCAATACAGCCTTCTTCCATAATGGTGGGATTGTGGCTTTTGGAGCATCTAGTAAAGCGTTCTTACATAATTTCAAATTATCATTCACGTTTTTCTGATCAAATTCTTCCTCCCAGATGATTTGGCTGGCAGAGGAAAGGGAACGGTAGAGCCACATTTGAAGATCTGCACATTCCACGGTGACTGACAGCTCATTTTGGCACCAAGAGTTGGGCTTGGGAAAGTTCTGCCATTTTCGCCTCCCCTGCCAAATGAAGAAGGAGCCAAACCCAAGGAGCTCAGCAGGTCATCTGAACCCTCTCCCCCCACCCCCACAATGGGTAGCCAAGCTCATGAAGCCCAATAGGGCATAAGAGCTGCACTGACAGGAAGACAAGCCCAAGAGCTCAGCAGAGCCTATGTATGTATTTGGAACCCAGAGAGATACGTGGCCATGTGTTGAACATCTGCACAATCTACAATGAGCAGTGTGAGCGGAGCTTGTTTCATGAGGATAGTTTGGAAGAGTAGAACAACCTTTTCACGCACCCTCACAATTCAACCCACTGGGCATGGGAATGTGGTTCTAAAGGTCCTCTGAGTCTATGCACATTGCTTTTGGCTTCTGACCTGCCATCCCCCGTTTCCCATCCCCTTCAAACTGGAAAACAAGAGCAAGCCACCCAGATGAAGCATTGCTCCTTCAGCACACAAATAACTTCTTGGCACAGTCTGAGTTGTTGACAAGAATTCTCTTCCAGATGGATGTGTAATAGCATTGCACCTGTTCTGACAGAGATCATAGATATTAAAGCCAGAAGGGACCATTGTATCGGCCTATTTGAGCACCTGCATAGCAAAGGCCAGGGAATGCAACAAAGTGATTCCTGTATCAAGCACAATAACTTGTGAGTAAGCTAGAGTGAATATTTTAGAAAGAGACACCCAATCTTGATTTAAAGACTCCGAGTGATGGAGAATTTAGCCCAGCTCTAGGTAAGTTGTTCCAATGGTTAATTCCCCTCACTGGTAAAAATGTGTGCCTTGCTCTACTTCCAGCCATTGGATCTTGTTTCATTTCTGTCTGATACATTAGCAGACTTCTGTTATCAAAATCCTTATCCCTGTGAAGGTATTTATAATCTGTCAAGTCATTTATAAGCCATTCGCTCAATCAACTATACACACTGAGCGCCTTTAGTCTCTTACTGTGTGGCAGGTTTTCCAGATGGCAATTATATCTTGTAGGTATTCTTTGAACCATTTCAATTTTTCATGATCCTTTTTGAAGTGAAGACACCAGAATTGGACATAATATCCCAATAATGGTCTCCCCAATCCATTATACAGGTAATGCCAACTCACAGCTCCTATGCAATAGTCCCCTGACTGCATGACCTTGGGTGAGTCACTTCCTATCTCTGTGCCTCGGGTTCCACATTTGCAATATGGTGATGGAAGTGCCAACTTTCCTGGAAAGCACTTTGCAAGCTAGGATCCAAGTGCTATAAGTATTATGATTACTTCCCCTTTCTGTCTCTTTGGCTTTCTGATCTTTTTCTGTCAGCTACTGTGGTTTCTTGCTGCTTCTCTCTCACACACACAAGCACACACAACTCCACCAATTAATGCTCCAGTCCCTGCTTTTGCTATGTCAGTCCCCAGGGAAATCCCTTGGGCCAAATGGTTTAGCTTCTACTCAAACATTGCCATGTGTCTGTGTTTTGGGTGGTGATTCCTATTATTTCATCTTTCTGGTCCAATAAAGGAGCTCAGTTGCTTTTTACATTTATCCTGCATGAAAGGATAAATGTAAAAATGGGGGGAGGGATAGCTCAGTGGTTTGAGCATTGGCCTGCTAAACCCAGGGTTCTAAGTTCAATCATTGAGGGGGCCATTTAGGGATCTGGGGCAAAAACTGGGGATTGGTCCTGCTTTGAGCAGGGCGTTGGACTAGATGACCTCCTGAGGTTCCTTCCAACCCTGCTATTCTATGAAAGGAGGCTGGTACATCCACCAAATTCAGGGGGGTTTAATCCAGCTCATTACTATAGAGTCCAGGCTTTTGAAACCCTTCTGACTTTCAGAGTGACCAAATGGTGCAGGTATAGAAGGCTTTGAAGCCCACCCTGACTGAGGAGGAGAATTACCTGGAGGAAACTCTGTGGATACTCCCTGGAACAGGCAGCCATACATGAGAATGGTCCCTGCCCAACTCACCATCTTCCAAATCCAAAATAAGTTTGGATTGCCTTCTGGTCCCATGTAATTGCATTAACCTCCATGGAATTGTGTTGAAATGTAGCCTATTAACTTCTCAGGCCTTCCAATGGCACTGTGAGGTAGGGAAGAATTATTGTTCCAAAAGATTGCAGAGGTCTGCTTATGCTCCCACACTGCATCCTTCCTCAGCACTGGTCAGCATCCTGCTCCTTCACATTTACGCTCCCACAGTGCATCCCTCCTCGGCACTGGCCAGAATCCTGCTCCTTCACTTTTTTTCTTTAAAACAAAAGGAAAACTGAAAAACTAATAAGCATGTCTGCTGAATCTCTTAGCCCTTCCCTTGAACGTGACTCAGCCTCTCTGCAATAGACTATCTGGACCAGCAGTTTCAGGAATTTTTTTAAGACCCACTCCACTGTCTCCCAGCACTTGTTGGTTACAGACACCATACCGGCCTTTCCCAGTCAGGCAGAGAAGCTTCAGTAGCCAGCACATCAATCTTGCATCTCTCCTCCTCACTCCCAGTAATTCTGACCAGGGAGGTAAGCGTTCCAGGATCGCCTGCCTGGATTTCCCCATCCCTCCTCCTGCAAGAGAGATAATAGAGGAGTAGACTGAGATGTGGCTCTAGCAGTCTAGGCTACTGCCCCAGAAAGGCACTTACAGCCTGATAAATCTTACCCCAGGAAGCCTCTGTCACCCATTGATGGATGTGATTGATGACACTTGGATAAATGCTGCATTCATTGCTCCATGGGTATTTGGGACATTGGCATCCTCACCACTTCTTCCTATGGTCTCATGGGGTGAATCCTGGCCATATTACAGTTAAAACTGAACAGAGCTTTCTGTCTAGATCTGATTTTTCAGGGGATCTAAAAACTACATGTATAGTCACCTTGATCTGAAAATTGCTATACCTATTGAGGGTCTCAGTGGTGCAAATTTGAGGTTCTTTGGTGAAGGGGTCCCAAGGACAGTCCCACTCAAACAACCTGCTTTTAAAAAGTTTAGATTCTTATAACTTTATTTGTGCAGAGCTAGGAAAAAAGCTCTGGCCCTGATTCACTTCAAATCTATATCATCCAACTGTCCTTAAGCTCTTATAGTTAATAGTACAAAGAAACAATTTGGAAACCCAATATTTCAAAAGTGATTGAACTTTCATACTCCTTCTAGGGAATGTTTCAGAGTAGCAGCCGTGTTAGTCTGTATTCGCAAAAAGAAAAGGAGTACATGTGGCACCTTAGAGACTAACAAATTATGCTCTAATAAATTTGTTAGTCTCTAAGGTGCCTCAAGTACTCCTTTTCCTCCTATGGAATGGTACTCTGGGCTGATGTGACAGTAGCTGCCTTAGAGAGGAAGCATCTTTGTTTACAGACAGTTCACTCCTCTGTGAGCTATTAATTCCTTACTATCGCCTCTGTGACTAAGGCTTGGTCTACACTACATAGTTAGGCTGACATAAACTGCCTTGCATCAACCTAGCTGTGGAAGTGTCCTCACTTAAATTTGGCTCCCATTGACATAAGTGCCTATCTACACCAATTTAGTAACACCATCTACCTGAGCGGCGTAGAGTCATGGTCTATGCAATTAGGCTGATGCAGTGAGCTGTAGCTCACGAAAGCTTATGCTCAAATAAATTTGTTAGTCTCTAAGGTGCCACAAGTACTCCTTTTCTTTTAGGCTGATGCAGTGTCAGTGTAGACACTGCATTGCTTACATCAACTGTTACAGGCTTTCAGAAGCCATCCCACAATGCCCACTTGACAGTATAATTGATACAAGTGCTCCTGTTGAGGACGCACACTGCCAACACAAGGATGCAAGAGTGCACACACACAAGCGATTTAATAACTGGTGGCTGTATGCCAAGATAAATTAGGTCAACATAATTTGTAGTGTAGACATGGCCTTACACTCCGAGGCCTGGTATGCACATACCAGTGTGTTTAAAGGTGTGATGGCACACTGATTTAGTTAAATCAGTGCAACTTTATGTGTGGACACTCTGATATCACTCATATCAGTTTAAACATGGCCAGAGCTTGCAACAGCTAGTGCATTCACATAAGATGCTATGCCCATTCTATGCACAGTTTTCAGAGGGGTAGCCATGTTAGTCTGTATCAGCAAAAACAACGTGGAGTCTTTGTGGCACCTTAGAGACTAACCAATTTATTTGGTCATAAGCTTTTGTGGGCTTTCAGTAACCCTTTCAAAGTGGGTTTCTTTTCTATGTGCTGTAAAATTCTCTCTCTAAAATTCTATATATGAGAGAGAGAGAGAGAGAGAGAGAGAGAGAGAGAGAGTACATCCACCTGAAAACTGGTATGTTCCATGAAGGCCCAGGATTGAGTATGCGGTACACATTTGAGGTCATGTAGTCAGGGGTTACCCAAGATACTACCCCCCCACACACACACACATGCACACACACATTTGACCTGCTTTTAATTTTCCCAGTGTTATAAACTAGACCTACAAAGTCAGTTGTCTGGAGACTTGGAATGCCAGTTGAGGCTTGTGTCACAATGTGAGGGGAAATGTGGGCTCCCAGGTTCCTTCCTCCTGCAGCTCAGTCTGAGTAAACACATGACATTGGAACAGCTCCAAGGAATGAGGAAGGCCACTCTTTGGAGAGGTTTAATATTGATTTCCGGGGAAAACATCCAGGATACTGCGTCCTGACCTTTTCAAAGTGGTCAAACTGCACACTTGGAGAAATGCCCCATATCCTGGTGCCATTGCCCCCTATTCCCCACCCTCTTAGAAAGTGCAGAGCAGGGCATTGAATCCTTAGGCAGCTTATGTTTTTGCTGTGACAGAGATTAAATGGGCCTTTGTTTCCCCGCCTTGATATCAGACTACACAGGACATTGGCACTTGGTTTAAATAGAAATTCCTTCCCAGTAGTGAGGAAAACATTTCTCTGAAGGCTTCTGCACCTCATCCTCTTCTCTCTGACATGGTTGACCACAGTGGAGTTATTTCTGAATTTCCTTGATATAAGTGAGAGGAGAATCAGGACTTCTAAGTTGGCTCAAGTTTCTCTTTTGTAATAGGTTTCAGAAGAGCAGCCGTGTTAGTCCGTATTCGCAAAAAGAAAAGGAGGCCTTGTGGCACCTTAGAGACTAACAAATGTATTTGAGTATAAGCTTTCGTGAGCTACAGCTCGCTTCATCGGATGCATTCAGTGGAAAAACTGAATGCATCCGATGAAGTGAGCTGTAGCTCACGAAAGCTTATGCTCAAATAAATTTGTTAGTCTCTTAGGTGCCACAAGGCCTCCTTTTCTTTTGTAACAGTGTCCTTTACCTGGGTGGAGAACACTGGCTACTTACTGATTCCCAGTTGTTGCTAAAAGAAAAGGAGTACTTGTGGCACCTTAGAGACTAACAAATTGAGCCAGAGAGACCAACCCCAGTCCAACAGTGAGGGCAGTCTGCGCTCTGCAGAAATTTGCTAAGAAGTCCTTAGCTGCTCTCATCTCCAAGCATCCAGTTCAGCAGAGCAAGAACCCCTAGGATCTCTTAATTCACACAAAGAGGATTGGCTACCCATGCCAAGCACTGCATTTCCAGATCTTGTCAGCCTACTCTGTTGTTAGAACAGGAGGAGGAAAAATGGCCCATTATGATCGCTGGCAACATGACACCTTTTGATGCCATTACATAAGACACCAGAGAAGATAACTGAGTGGGACAAGCCAGCCAGGACAATGGGACCTTAAGGAATTGTTTAACCCCTGTTCCCCAATAAGAGGCAAACCATGACTCATTTTTTTCAGTCCTCTTACACAACATCCAGTCAATCTTCAGCAACAAAGTAGCCCCTTGATAAGTGAACTTCTGGGGTGCAAGAAATGCAGTTCTATTGCCATACTGCATTCATGGGGATGGCAAAACCCTATTAGAGCCACCCTATTAGCTAAGGCAGGTGCTGCAGTTCTGGCCACTGCACATGTACCTCGCACTAGCTGGGAGTCAGCAGCCCACTCTGCACATGTGGTGAGCTCAGCTGAGCAGCAGCGTCTTGGGACTGAGCTCAGCTGAACAGTGGCAGCTGAGCGGTGGGATGGCTGGGTGTTCTTGGGACAAAGAGGCTGAGTGCATAGTGCAGCAGCTCAAGATAAGACTCTGAGCCAGCCAGGCAATATTTTAACATTAGTTTTACAGTTTCCTAAGGGTTGAGCTGTGGGGAAGGTGGCAGGGGCACTGGGTGTGGGACAGGTGGGCTGGAGCAGGGAAGGCAGCAGGGAATATGGTTTAGGATAGTTCATAGAATCATAGAAGATTGGTTGGGCAGCTCAGGCTGTGGCAGGGGGAGAAGGAGGAAGCAGAGTTCCAGGTCTGGGAGAGTTGGTCTGGGATAGTGGGAGGAAGCAGGGCAAATGGTCCATGAGATTCAGGTGGTGGTTTTGTACCTGGGGAGGCAGGGATTCCAGGAGAGTCAGGCCGGTTGGTTTGTACGTGGGGAGGCAGGGACTTCAGGAGAGTCAGGTTGGTTTTTTGGTATGTGGGAAGGCAGGGGTTCCAGGAGAGTCAGGCTGGTTGGTTTGTACATGGGGAGGCAGGGGCTCCAGGAGAGTCGGGGGCTGGTTGTTTTGTACATGGGGAGGCAGAGGCTCCAGGAGACTCGGGCTGTATACATACTTTATAATGACCATCAAGTTCAGAACATTACAAACTTTCATAAGAGATCTTACTGGACATATTTTTATACACAATAACACTGTATACAACCAGTTTTTCAATTGCTTATGATTTGGGCTTAAGACCCCCTGTTCTTCCCTTCTAGTGTCTGAAACATGACTGTCACACACACACACACACACACACACATACCCTTGTGAGTTTGCTTCTGGAGTTCCTGTACTTTCAGACTGCACCTCTGCTGAAGAGTTCATTATCAGACATGTATTCACATGTAGATATTTACAGACTGTAATCAAGTCACCCCTTAATCTTCTCTTTGTTAAAGTAAATAGATTCAGCTCCTTGAGTCTCTCAGTATAAGGCACATTTTAATCCTCTAATCATTTTCATGGCTCTTCTCTGAACCTTCTACAATTTATCAACATCCTTCCTGAATTGTGGGCACCAGAACTAGACACAGTATTCCAGCACCTGTAGCACCTTATTCACACTAGGAGCCTTTACAGTGGAAAGTTACAGGAAGTCCCTAGTAATGTTTTAGTATCAGGTGACAAGACCACCTGACTCTGTAGGATTACAGCGTCCATGAGTCACAGGCAGTATGGAACATCCACAGGAAGGCCAAACTTTTCACAGTCCATTGGCCTTGCTGATGAGCCATCTGCCCTGTCTGGCTTTTCCATTGTTGTACCTGAAGTGTTAGAATCACCCAAAGTAGCATAGTTGAAATACAGGTACATAGTCAATATTCCTAATTTCAGATACAGAAATGATACATGCATATAAATAGGATAATCACATTCAATAAATCATAACCTTTCCAATGATACCTTACATGAGCCATCTTGCGTAAAGTATATCTCAGTTATGTCATATGCATATTATAAGCATATTTTCATAAAGAATATGAAATGACACATCACAGAGTCATCTCCTTATAATCCTCTTTTTCCTTCCTTGAGCAATCTGGACTCTAATGCTACCCCTGTGGTGCCTGTCCCTGTGGAGCCTATAATCAAGTCCGCAGTCCAAAACAATCAGTGTAATACACTTAGAGCACTTGGGTGACCATCCCTCCTGTTTTGGCCAGGACAGTCTCTGTCCTGGCCGTCATGATGTTTTTGGCAAGACTGGGGATTTATCCCATTTGCTTTTACCCGGGGGGGGGGGGGGGAAGGAAGGAGGCATGGAGCAAGTGCAAATGGGACAAATGCCCAGTTCTGCCAAAAAAGTTGTGACATCTGTGATGATTACACCAGGTAGCTCGGACTAGCCTCAGATGGCAGGTCTCAGGTAAGCAATGACATCAGGCAGTTCACGCCAGCCCCACACTTGGCGTCATTGCTTACCATGTGTCCCATTCTCACTTTAGGGAAATATGGTCACCCTATACATAGGTGAAGGTTAAAAATCTTTCACCAGAGGAGATCTCACCACAATGAAAGAAATGGATCTTTGTCCCAGAAGCAGGGGCATAGAGGAAGTGTTAAAACTATATATAAAACTATAGGCTTATAAAAACTAAAGAGCAGGTTGAATTTTATGATCTGACTAGAAGAGATTAGGAGAGAATTTTGAAGAAGGATGTCAGCTCTGGAGATTGGCTACATATTCCACAGGGCTACAGAGCTCAGGGACAGTGGCAGTTCCTGTGTTCAGAGATTATCCAAATTTATTTGGGTCTGATAAAGTAATTACCATTGTCAATGCTGTTAAGCAAAAACCCAAGCCCCCTGCAGAATATGAAGAGAAACTTTTTTTGCTTAGTCTCTAGTTATGAATAATCCAGCTCATGATGATCCAGGCTACCCACAACTTATTATAGATGTACTACTTCCAGAGGTGAGAGAGGCAGTCAAAATGGTGTTGGATAGGGGTCACAGTAATGTTCACAATTTGATTGAATAAGAAGACTGTGCTTTTCTCTATGTCCTGGAGGGTAAGAACAGGGACCCATTGGATGAGGCCAGAACATACAGGGTTGAAAGTGCCCAGGAACCCAATTCTCAGGGTAGTACAAGCACCCCTGGGTATTGCAGTGGGTGTGGCCAAGGGAAACGGGGTGCCCTTCTATGAGGAAGAGAGGCATAATGAGGAACTGGAGGAGGTGGTACAGAGGCTTGAAGAGCTGATTTTGGGAATAAGGGGTGGTCCACCAGCTGGAACCACTTCCTTCACCCCCAACAGGGATACTGAGCCACCTCCTACTCATCCAAGATTCTTACCCACTTTACCTTGGATGAGTGGGGATATCCCACTGTGTCATCAGTTATAGGAGGCATTTGTAAGCAAGCTTTGCTTGTTAGTGGGGCATCTGTTTCTTTAACATCTAGAATTCAGGCAGGGGATGTCACTGTGACGCTGGTAGACCAGGTGCCAGCTCTTGCCAAGGCTGTAGGTGTCAACTGAGCATTGACAAATTGATACCTGGAAACCAGACCAGCTCACGTTTATGTTCAAGGTAGGAGGCCCTGAGGTAAGGGTGAAGTGGAGCTTGAGGAAGTGAGGGCTGAAGAAGAAAAAAATGAATAACACTATCGCTAACACTGCCTGACAGAAGAACAGGTTTCAGAGTAGCAGCCGTGTTAGTCTGTATTTGCAAAAAGAAAAGGAGGACTTGTGGCACCTTAGAGACTAACAAATTTATCTGAGCATAAGCTTTCGTGAGCTACAGCTCACTTCATCGGATGCATTTGGTGGAAAATACAGTGGGGAGATTTATATACACACACAGAGAACATGAAACAATGGGTTTTATCATACACTCTGTAAGAAGGGTGATCACTTAAGATAAGCCATCACCAGCAGCAGAGGGGGAAAGGAGGAAAACCTTTCATGGTGACAAGCAAGGTAGGCTATTTCCAGCAGTTAACAAGAATATCAGAGGAACAGTGGGGGGTGGGGTGGGAGGGAGAAATACCATGGCTCGTCCTTCAGGATAGGTTGTAGATCCTTGATGATGCGTTGGAGAGGTTTTAGTTGGGGGCTGAAGGTGATGGCTAGTGGCGTTCTGTTGTTTTCTTTGTTGGGCCTGTCCTGTAGTAGGTGACTTCTGGGTACTCTTCTGGCTCTGTCAATCTGTTTCTTCACTTCAGCAGGTGGGTATTGTAGTTGTAGGAATGCATGATAGAGATCTTGTAGGTGTTTGTCTCTGTCTGAGGGGTTGGAGCAAATGCGGTTATATCGTAGCGCTTGGCTGTAGACAATGGATCGAGTGGTATGATCTGGATGAAAGCTAGAGGCATGTAGGTAGGAATAGCGGTCAGTAGGTTTCCGATATAGGGACTCGATCCATTGTCTACAGCCAAGCGCTACGATATAACCGCATTTGCTCCAACCCCTTGCTTACAGACAGCCCCCCAATCTGAAGCAAATACTCACCAGCAACCACACACCACACAACAGAACCACTAACCCAGGAACCTATCCTTGCAACAAAGCCCGTTGCCAACTCTGTCCACATATCTATTCAGGGGATACCATCACAGGGCCTAATCACATCAGCCACACTATCAGAGGCTCGTTCACCTGCGCATCTACCAATGTGATATATGCCATCATGTGCCAGCAATGCCCCTCTGCCATGTACATTGGCCAAACTGGACAGTCTCTACGTAAAAGAATGAATGGACACAAATAAGACGTCAAGAATTATAACATTCAAAAACCAGTTGGAGAACACTTCAATCTCTCTGGTCACTCGATCACAGACCTAAGAGTGGCTATCCTTCAACAAAAAAGCTTCAAAAACAGACTCCAACGAGAGACTGCTGAATTGGAATTAATTTGCAAACTGGATACAATTAACTTAGGCTTGAATAGAGACTGGGAATGGATGAGTCATTACACAAAGTAAAACTATTTCCCCATGGTATTTCTCCCTCCCACCCCACCCCCCACTGTTCCTCTGATATACTTGTTAACTGCTGGAATTAGCCTACCTGCTTGTCACCATGAAAGGTTTTCCTCCTTCCCCCCCCCTGCTGTTGGTGATGGCTTATCTTAAGTGATCACTCTCCTTACAGTGTGTATGATAAACCCATTGTTTCATGTTCTCTGTGTGTGTGTATATAAATCTCTCCTCTGTTTTTTCCACCAAATGCATCCGATGAAGTGAGCTGTAGCTCACGAAAGCTTATGCTCTAATAAATTTGTTAGTCTCTAAGGTGCCACAAGTACTCCTTTTCTTTTTGCGAATACAGACTAACACGGCTGCTACTCTGAAACATGGGGAAATAGTTTTACTTTGTGTAATGACTCATCCATTCCCAGTCTCTATTCAAGCCTTAGGCTTTCCTCCTTCCCCCTCCTCCCCCCTGCTGCTGGTGATGGCTCATCTTAAGTGATCACTCTCCTTACAGTGTGTATGATAAACCCATTGTTTCATGTTCTCTGTGTGTGTATATAAATCTCCCCATTGTATTTTCCACCAAATGCATCCGGTGAAGTGAGCTGTAGCTCACGAAAGCTTATGCTCAAATAAATTTGTTAGTCTCTAAGGTGCCACAAGTCCTCCTTTTCTTTTTGTCAGAAGAACAGTTTAAGTGTAGCAGCAGAGGTACTGATATCTAATTTGGCTGAGACTCAGAAAAGTAGAAAGAAATCAAAGCAGCAGTAAAATAGAATGTTCCTAAAATACAGAGGTTAACAGAGCCCAGACCAGAAAAAATGTACTCACCTGTGAAAAACATGTTCAAAAGCTGAAATATAAAAAATAAAATTGCAGTTTAGAAATGTGAGCTGCTTAATTTAGGGGATGGCCAATGGAAAAAATATTTTGATAGCCAAAAAAACAAGGAGTCCAGCGGCACCTTGAAGACTAACAGATTTATTTGGGCATAAGCTTTTGTGGGTGAAAACCCACTTCTTCAGATGCATGGAGTGAAAATTACAGATATAGGCATAAATATATATTTATAAATATATATAAATATGGTTTGATAGTCAAGTTTCTGGTGAGGAATATGAAGTGGAAGATCAGGTGCTTGTGCAGTATATTTCAGATAAAAAGTCCATTCCAAAACCCGGTAGATAGGATCCCTAATATGTAATGGACAAGGATAATATCTGCTTCAGCTAAAAAATGAAAAGGAATGGTGAATAGATGGGTGCATGCTATGCAGCTGAAACCATCTCGAGAACAGGACAGAGGGGAATCTACTGAAGAAAAAAGAAGGAAGTGAGAATGACTGTTTTCTTTTTTAGGTGTTGATCACCATGGGAGGCATAAAACGCACTGTGCTGGGGTCCATGGAATTCAGGATTCAGCAGTGGAACAAGATGGTGACAGTGCACAAGGGGGAGAATGCCACCCTAGCCCTATGGCTCCCAGGTAGTCATGCAGGAAAGTCTTCAGTGTTCTGGTCGTCGTTATTGTTGACTATCCCTCAATATGAGGATGATGTCTGCCATGGGGGAAAGTCATTGATGAGACTTAAGATGGCTAAGGAGTCCAATTCATGCTCTACAGGTTTTTCATGCTCTACAGGTGGTTACTTGGAGAGAGCACAACTGCTGATTGGGATGCTGTACCTTTTCCTTTCTCCTCTGCCATTTCTCAGTCATAGAATCAGAGAAGATTAGGGTTGGAAGAGACCTCAGGAGGTCATCTAGTCCAACCCCCTGCTCAAAGCAGTCTCTTGAGCAAGGCAAGTTTCTCCAAAAAACGGGCTGAGGCTTGATGTATGATGCAACGCCATTGCAGTCTATTGCCATCCAGCTCTTCCCAATTTGTGGGGTCAATACTTAATATTCATACTTAAGATAAACTTTCAGGATGTCCTTGTCGAGTTTTCTCTGTCCCACACTGGTCCTCTTCCCATGTCTAAGTTCAGAAAAGAGGACTTCTCTTTGGAAGAGAAGTATCAGCCATCCACAGTCAGCATGAATTCACCAAGGGCAACTCATGCCTGACTAATCTAATTGCCTTCTATGATGAGATAACTGGCTCTGTGGATGAGGGGAAAGCAGTGGACATGTGGTTCCTTGACTTTAGCAAAGCTTTTGACACGGTCTCCCACAGTATTCTTGCCAGTAAATTAAAGTAGTATGGGCTGGATGAATGGACTATAAGGTGGATAGAAAATTGGCTAGATTGTCGGGCTCAACGGGTAGTGATCAATGGCTCCATGTCTAGTTGGGAACCGGTATCAAGTGGAGTGCCCCAAGGGTCGGTCCTGGGCCTGGTTTTGTTCAATATCTGCATAAATGATCTGGAGGATGGTGTGGCTTGCACCCTCAGCAAGTTTGCAGATGACACTAAACTGGGAGGAGAGGTAGATACGCTGGAGGGTAGGGATAGGATACAGCGGGACCTAGACAAATTAGAGGATTGGGCCAAAAGAAATCTGATGAGGTTCAACAAGGACAAGTGCAGAGTCCTGCACTTAGGAGGGAAGAATCTCATGCACCGCTACAGACTAGGGACTGAATGGCTCGGCAGCAGTTCTGCAGAAAAGGACCAAGGGGTTACAGTGGACGAGAAGTTGGATATGAGTCAACAGTGTGCCCTTGTTGCCAAGAAGGCCAATGGAATTTTGGGATGTATAAGTAGGGGCATTGCCAGCAGATTGAGGGACGTGATCGTTCCCCTCTATTCGACATTGGTGAGGCCTCATCTGGAGTACTGTGTCCAGTTTTGGGCCCCACACAACAAAAAGGATGTGGAAAATTTGGAAAGAGTCCAGCGGAGGGCAACAAAAATGATTAGGGGACTGGAACACATGACTTATGAGGAGAGGCTGAGGGAACTGGGATTGTTTAGTCTGCGGAAGAGAAAAACGAGGGGGGATTTGATAGCTGCTTTCAACTACCTGAAAGGGGGTTCCAAAGAGGATGGATCTAGACTGTTCTCAGTGGTAGCAGATGACAGAACAAGGAGTAATGGTCTCAAGTTGCAGTGGGGGAGGTTTAGATTGGATATTAGGAAAAACTTTTTCACTAGGAGGGTGGTGAAGCACTGGAATGCGTTACCTAGGGAGGTGGTGGAATCTCCTTCCTTAGAAGTTTTTAAGGTCAGGCTTGACAAAGCCCTGGCTGGGATGATTTAGTTGGGGATTGGTCCTGCTTTGAGCAGGGGGTTGGACTAGATGACCTCCTGAGATCCCTTCCAACCCTGAGATTCTATGATTCTATGACAATCAGCCTGGCAAATCTGATCTTTCATAATCTTCACCTCAACACTAGTGATGTTAGTTGCAGAGAGAACACTGGTATTGGTGTGACAGTCTTCCATCTGATATGGAAAATCTTCCTAAGGCAGCGCTGTTGTTACCACTCCAGATGCTTAAGATGGCTTCAATATGTCACTCATGTCTCACATCCATAAAAAAGAGTGTGGATGACTACTGCATTGTAGACCAGGATCTTAGTTTCCATCCACATATCTCTGTCAATAAAAAGACGATGAAACAACTTTCCGAAGGATACGCTAGCACAACAGATCCTATGTTCGATCTCCATATCAAGAATGTCTGGAAGAGATGGTTACCAAGGTAAGGGAAATGCTCAATGTTTTCCAGCGGTTCATCACTGATGATAATTTATGGGAAAATTGGGGGAAACTTATCCTAGGGCAGGCTTTTGGAGCACCTTAGTCTTCCTAACGTTGAGGGAAAGTCCCAGGCTATGATAGGCAGCTGAAAAATGATCTAGGGTTGCAAGTCAGCCTCAGTGTGTACAAAGATAGCACAGTCGTCAGCAAACTGAAGATCGGTAATAACAGTCCTGGTGTTTAGTTTTAGAATGAAGATACCACAAATTGAAGAGCTGGCCATCCATGCAATACTCAGTCCAAATTCCAGAAGAAAGGTGGTCACAAATAAGAATGAAGATTATGGCAAGATAGATGGAAAAAAGGATTGGAGCAATAATACAGCTCCACTTAACATCAGTACAGATGGTGGAACAGGTCCATCTCCAATCCATAAGAGAGGATGGTGGTGGTCATCCCATCCTGAAGTAGCCTGAGAACACAAATGACCTTCAATGAATGACCGAACCTAGACAGCATCTTACATAATGCTTCACATCCAATAGAATCAAAGGCCTTAGTTAGGTCAATAAATGCCATAAATAAGGCTGTGAGTCTTTCACAAAGGTCACAGAAGTAATGGATTCTGTGACTTTCTGGGATCTTCATGACTTCTGCAGTGGCTGATGCGGCTGACCCCAGGGCACCTAAGATTTAGTTAGGTACCTAAGCACCTAAGATTTAGTTAGGGATATTTAGTAAGGGATATTTATTAGTTAGACTGCTCCTTATTGTCTTTGTTATTGTCAAGTGTGGGAGCATACACACTGATGATCGTGGCATACTGGTCATTAGTAATCTTAAGACGACACATCATGAGACATTTGTTAATACTCATAGGGAATTCAAAAAGCTGGCTAGCAATCTTATTCTAGATGGCAAACCAAGCACATGAATAAACCTCTTTTCTAATGGCTTTCCTTTCTTAAAGAAGGTATAATCACCTCCATTTTTGTCGCATGACAGATCCAAGAGAAGTGTAGAGAACAATACCAGCCATTGTTATGGCTATGGCTATGATTTAGTCATGGGTACTTTTAGTAAAAGTCATGGACAGGTCATGGGCAATAAACAAAAAGTCATGACCTGTTCCAAACCCCTAATCATTTTAGTTGCCCTTTTCTGAACCTTTTCTAATGCCAGTATATCTTTTTTGAAATGAGAGGACCACATCTGTATGCAGTAGTCAAATGTGGGCATACCATGGATTTATATAAGGGCAATAAGATATTCTCCATCTTATTCTCTATCCCTTTTTTAATGATTCCTAACATCCTGTTTGCTTTTTTAACTGCCGCTGCACACTGCATGGACATCTTCAGAGAACTATACATGATGACTCTAAGATCTTTCTCCTGATTAGTTGTAGCTAAATTAATCCCGATCATATTGTATGTATAATTGGGGTTATTTATTCCAATGTGCATTACTTTACATTTATCCACCTTAAATTTCATTTGCCATTTTGTTGCCCAATCACTTAGTTTTGTGAGATCTTTTTGAAGTTCTTCACAGTCTGCTTTGGTCTTAACTATCTTGAGCAGTTTAGTATCATCTGCAAAGTTTTCCACCTCACTGTTTACCCGTTTCTTCAGATCATTTATGAATAAGTTGAATAGATTGATCCTAGGACTGACCCTTGGGGAACACCACGAGTTACTCCTCTCATTCTGAAAATTTACCATTTATTCTTACCCTTTGTTCCCTGTCTTTTAACCAGTTCTCAATCCATGAAAGGATCTTCCCTCTTATCCCATGACAACTTAATTTACATAAGAGCCTTTGGTGAGGGACTTGTCAAAGGTTTGTCAAAGGCTTTCTGAAAATCTAAGTACACTATGTCCACTGGATCCCCCTTGTCCACATGTTTGTTGACCCCCTCAAAGAACTCTAATAGATTAGTAAAACATGATCTCCCATTACAGAAACCATGTTGACTTTTGCGCAACAATTTATGCTCGTCTGTGTCTGACAATTTTATTTTTAACTATTGTTTCAACTAATTTGCCTGGTATTGACATTAGACTTACCAGTCTGTAATTGCCAGGATCACCTCTACAGCCCTTCTTAAATATTGGTGTTACTTTAGCTATCTTCCAATCACTGGGTACAGTAGCTGATTTAAAGGACAGGTTACAAACCATACCCTTAATAGTTCTGCAATTTCACATTTGAGTTCTTTCAGAACTCTTGGGTGAATGCCATCTGGTCCCGGTGACTTGTTGCTGTTAAGTTTATCAATTAATTCCAAAACCTCCTCTAATGACACTTCAATCTGTGACAATTCCTCAGATTTGTCACCTACAAAAGTCGGCTCAGGTTTGGGAATCTCCCTAACATCCTCAGCCGTGAAGACTGAAGCAAAGAATTCATTTAGTTTCTCTGCGATGACTTTATCATCTTTAAGTGCTCCTTTTGTATCTCGATTGTCCTGGGGCCCCACTCATTGTTTAGCAGGCTTCCTGCTTCTGATGTACTTAAAAAACATTTTGTTATTACCTTTTGAGTTTTTGGCTAGCTGTTCTTCAAACTCCTTTTTGGCTTTTCTTATTACATTTTTACGTTTAATTTGGCAGTGTTTATGCTCCTTTCTAGTTACCTCACTAGGATTTGACTTCCACTTTTAAAAAGATGCCTTTTTATCTCTCACTGCTTCTTTTACATGGTGGTTAAGCCACGGTGGCTCTTATTTAGTTTTTTTACTGTGTTTTTTTTAATTTGGGGTGTACATTTAAGTTGAGCCTCTATTATTGTGTCTTTAAAAAGTGTCCATGCAGCTTGCAGGGATTTCACTCTACTCACTGTACCTTTTAATTTCTGTTTAACTAACCTCCTCATTTTTGCATAGTTCCCCTTTCTGAAATTAAATGCCACAGTGTTGGGCCATTGAGGTGTTCTTCCCACCACAGGAATGTTAAATGTTGTTATATTATGGTCACTATTTCCAAGCGGTCCTGTTATAATCACCTCTTGGACCAGATCCTGCGCTCCACTCAGGACTAGATCAAGAGTTGCCTCTCCCCTTGTGGGTTCCTGTACCAGCTGCTCCAAGAAGCAGTCATTTAAAGTATCGAGAAATTTTGTCTCTGCATTTCGTCCTGAGGTGGCATGTACGCAGTCAATATGGGGATAATTGAAATCCCCCACTATTATTGAGTTCTTTATTTTGATAGCCTCTCTAATCTCCTTTAGCATTTCATCATCACTATCACTGTCCTGGTCAGGTGATCGATAAAAGATCCCTACTGTTATATTCATATTAGAGCACAGAATTACTATCCATAGTGATTCTATGGAACATGTGGATTAATTTAAGATTTTTATTTCATTTGATTCTACATTTTCTTTCACATATAGTGCCACTCTGTCCCCCCACCCCCCCGCACGACCTGTTCTGTCCTTTCGATATATTTTGTACCCCAGAATGATTGTGTCCCATTGATTGTCCTCACTCCACCAGGTTTCTGTGATGCCTATTATATCAATATCCTCCTTTAACACAAGGTATTTTAGTTCACCCATCTTAAAGGATGCTCCATGATATCAAGAATCAGCATCCAGTAATAGAACCTCTTGATGATTTCCTCATCTTCTGAGAAGTTTGGCGTGCCATCACTCACACTAGAAACAACAAGGTATCAGGCCCAGATGGCATCCCATGCAGGTCTTCAAAGCTGGTGGAATAGCACTTGTGCAAAAACATCATCAGTTTCTTGTTAGAATTTGGGTTAATGGGGAAATTCCCCCCAACCTAAAAGAATGCCAATACTGTGACCATTTTTAAGGAATGGGACAACTCAATGTGCTGAAGACGTTCTTCCAGAATCCCAATGTGATTTAAGACCATCTTGGTGCAACACCGACAGTGTTCTGGTTATTGTTGTTCGTCCTTTGAGTTCAAAGATGACCATGACATCACTGATTGGTTTGGTTTCTGTGTACAAGTAAGTGACTGATCAGGCCAATTTGAGCTTTGAACTGTCTGTGGCACACTGAACAAGAAATGCTGATATGAGATACTTGATTAACAGCAGACATGTTGCTGTTGCGAGATTTACGCTGTTGGCATTTCTGCTCTATCTCAGTAGTTCTCCTCGGCTCATAGACTGTAGCTCTGTTATGGATAAGACTTCGTCAGGTAGAACAATCACGAGAGAGATCTTCCAAAAACTCTGAGTCAATGTTGAAACGCCTCAAGGATAATTTGAGGGAGTCTCTGAAACATTTCTTCTGGTCTTCCTTTAGCTCACCATAAAAGATCTTTGGCAGTCGCTCATCTGACATTCTGGGGACATGGCCTGGCCATCTCATCTGTGATTTCATAAACAAAATATGGATGCTTGGAATATGTGCTATGAGCTCCGTCTCCATGGGTGCTCTGGGGCTGGAGCACCCACAGTAAAAATATAGTGGGTGCTCCACATCCACGGTGGACCCCCCTATCAGCTCCTCCCCTTCCCTCCCAGCACCTCCCTCCCACTGTGATCAGCTGTTTGTGGGCAGGAGGTGCTGGAGGGAGGGGTGAAGTGAGGGTGGGGTGTGCTCAGGGGAGGTGGCTGACTGGGGCAGGAAGAGGCAGGGTGGGAGCGGAATAGGGAGGGAAGAGATGGGGTGGGGCCTTGGGGAAGGGGTGGAGTGGGGGCCAGGGCCTGAGGTGGAGCGGGGGTCAAGCACCCCCCCAGGAAATTACAAAGTTGGCACCTGTGCCCATATGAAAACCTCAGTATCTGGAACCTTGTCTTGCCATCTTATCCCCATCAGTTTCCTCAGACAGCCCAAATGAAAGTGATTTAGCTTCATAACATGGCATCTATACTCTATCCAGGTTTCGCATGCATACATCAAAGTTGGTAACACAGTGGCTTTGTAGACATTCAGTTTTGTTTGTTGACTAATGCTGCTGCTTTCCCACACATTTGTACATAGTCTGCCAAAGGCCACACTTGCTTTAGCAATTCTAGCGCTGGTTTAATCATCGATATGAACTGCACGTGACAGTGTACTGCTGAGGTAGGTAAACTTCTCCACTGCCTGGAGGGTTTGGCCATTCTCTGTGATACTAGGGTCTATGTAAGGCTTTCCTGGGGCAGGCTAGTACATCACTTCTTTCTTCCTGATGTTGATTTTGAGACCAAAATTGTCACAAGCTGAAGAGAAATAGTCCATATACCGCTGCATGTCAGGCTTAGATTTGGCATTCAGGGAACAGTCATCAGCAAACAGAAGATCATGAACAAGCACTTCCTGGACTTTCGTCTTTGCCTGTAGTCTCCTCAGATTGAAAAGCGTGCCATCAATCCAGTATCTGATGCCAATCCCGATGTCACAGTCATGAAAGGCATCTATAAGCATGGCATCATACTGAAGAGGGTTGGGGCCAACACATAGCCCTGCTTGACTCCCTTTGTGACGGGGAATGGTTCAGATGACTCACTGTCGTCCCTAACACGAATGAACATGCCATCATGGAATTGCCGAACCATTGCTATGAATTTCTCTGGGCAACAGAATTTTGCCATGATCTTCCAAAGGCCCTCCCAACTGACTGTATCAAATGCTTTTGTCAGATCAATGAAAGTCATATACAGGTTTGAGTTCTGTTCCTGGCATTTCTCCTGAAGTTGACAAGCTGCAAACACCACATCTATGGCCCTGCGTGCTTTCTTAAAGCGACACTGACTGTCAGGCAGGAGCCCTTGTTCAGTATGTTGCTCAAGGCCATTCAGCAGAATTCTGGTGAGAATTTTGCTGGATATTGAGAACAAGGAGATACCTGGTTAGTTATTGCAGGATTGTCATTTGCCTTTCTGCTTGTACAAGTGAATGATGGATGCATCCTTGTACTGCTGGGGTATAGGTCCTTGAGTCTACATTGATTGGAAAAATTCAGTCAGTTTCAGAGCCATGTGCAAGCCTCTGGCCTTATAGACTTCTGCTGATAGCATCTGTTTCAGGTGCTTTGCCATTTGACAGCAGGTCAATTGCTTTCATAGTTTCAGTCAGCATTGAGGGATCAGCAAGAGATATGTTGATATCAATCTGGGGCAGTTGATCAATTGCCTCCTTGCTAACAAACTGGACCACAGCTAAGGTGGAGGATCCTGCAGCATAAGCAACTCTGAGGAGCGGGGACTTGGACTGGGGGATCTTGAGGGTGCGGTGTGTTTAAATGGAATGATAATGGCTAACCTAATCCTTCATAGCACACAGTTAACACTCATAGAAAATATTACAGTTCTTTTAGCAGATCACTGAACTGCCACCCGTGAATCCATCTACCATGCCAGGAAAGAGACTGGGACTTTGACCTTCTCTCTGAATGTGATTAAGGACTGGCAGAGTGCCATTACCACTCCTGAACATACTGGGGTAATAATGCCTCCTCCTCCTGAATTGAAGCAAAATGATGAACCATGCCCAGAAACAGAAGCAGAACAATGGACTAGTGATAAATCATGAACATCAGATTATGTATAATAATGTACAGTATTAAATGATACCTGTGGTAATGGATTTAACTAATTTTACATTACCACAGCAGCTCTGTCATGCAACATATGTATGCTTCTGTATGCAAATGATAGCACAGTAGTGCAAAATTTCAGACTGTCAATGGATGGAGTGGAATTAGAGGCAATTTGGTGGCCTGAGAAGGGACAGAATCCGGGGAAGAGAGATAAAAGAGATATGGGAACAGTATTAGAAGTTGGGGTGTTGGAAACTTCGGCATGGAATGATATGGATATCACAGTATTGTTGGAGGAAAATCAGAGAATGAGAGTTCAATTACAAAATCTGTTAACAAAGTTAAATAAACAGCAGAATGAGGATATAGGGGAGAATTTAAAGGATGTTCAGGATGCTAGGATAACAGGACAGCTGTTTAGGGAAGTGGAAGCAGCAATCAGTGAAATGGAAAAAATCATGAACCGTCCTACTGTGTCAAAGCAAAGGTGATTACATGTTCATGGTACAGCAGCTTCCATACAGGAGCTACAAGTATGACTAAAGGAAACTCCAGGTGGGGAAGTGCCTGGGTTCATAACAAATAAGATGCTAGAACAATAGATGAAAATACAAGGAGTAGATTGGTGCAGGGTTAGGCATTACTCACGGGTCAATTATGCTGAGGGCTTATCTACACTTATAGCTCTGCAGTGGTGCAGCTGCTCCAATGCCAGTATAGCACTTAGTGAAGACATTACCTATGCCGGATGGGAGAGCTTCTCCTGCCTGCATAGGTACTCCATCTCCCCAAGAGGTGGCAACTGTTAACAGGAAAAGCCCTCCCATTGACGGTCTACACTGAGGGTTAGGTCAGTATGACTGTGTCACTCAGGATGTGAATATTCCACACCCCTGAGTGACATAGTTATACCAACATAAGCTCCTAGTGTAGATCAAACCTTAAGAAAGGAGCAAGCTTGATGAAACATGGATCCTTCCTTTAGTATTAGCAGTACCAGTGGCCACAGGACTAAGTGAAGCATTAAGACTGTATAATGTCCAGTCCCTAGGTATGTTGGACATACCATGGCAGGTTACATCTTAAAGAACATGTCATCATCCTCAGATACTGGTAAGGACAGGTGGGGGAGTCTGGAAATCCTCAGATATCTCATGTGTTCCAAGAGGCAGGATACCTGGCTATGTCATTGTGATGTACTGCTGGCATGTGTAAGAAATTGTAGAGTAATCATGTTTGTGACAACAAGAAAATATAAGGGAATTCAAAAAATTGAAAAGATTGTTGGCCACCTTCTCTCAGCAGTATCTCCATTGATCTGTGGCAGGTCTCCCCTCATTGGTAGCAGGGTTTTGGTCCTTCATCCCATCAGTGTTTACATTGAACTGTTTTGGCACCACTGTGATGAGGTATTCCTGTGTACTAAAATGCTAACTTGGGGTCTGAATCAGAAGAAACAGCCTTGTGTAACAGTCTCTTAGCTGTTTTAACAGCTGATTCCACCTTACCATTATTCTGTGGGTGTACTAAGGAGCTGGTGTGGTGGTCAAACACCCAAGTGCATGCAAATTCCTTGAATTCTTCCAAGGCAAACTGGGGTCCATTACTGGTGAATACAGTGTTTGGAATGACATATCTCACAAAGCTGACCTTCAGTTTGCCAATCACTGACTTGCTTCTTGTATCAGGCAGGACATCGACCTCCCGGAAGTTTAAATAGTAGTCCACTATAATCAAGCTTTTCTTTTAAAGTAAATAAGTCCACTCCCACCATTTCCCATGATTGGGTGAGCAGTTCATGTGGTAACAAAATCTCTTTTTGCTGGCCGTTAACACATGACTGGCAGGTGTCACACCTGTTTTTCAAGGAGCAGAGTTGCACATTCATTCCTGGCCAATAAGAACACTCTCGAGCTCATCTAAAACAGTTGTCAATTCCCAGATGGGAGGCATGTATTTTTTGCATTATATTCTTATGTAATGAAGTGGGGACAAGAGCTCTTTGTCCTAGAAATATAAATCCATCCTGCACATTCAGCTCATCTTTAATTTAAAAATATGGTTCTGCTCCTACTGGCTTTTGTCTTCTGGCCAGAGTGCTAGAATCACTTCCTTAACTTCCTGTAGTTGGATGTCTTTTTGTATAGCCTCTTTGATTTCTATCAGCTTCGCTGTTGAAACTGGGAGATAGTACAACATGTTAATGGATTCAATGTCCTAATCCCCTACCCACAAATTGCTGATGCTGGGTATATACGCCTTGCTCAGGATGTCAGCCATGGGCAGCGGGTGGAGCCCTCCTCTGGGGATGCTAACCCCCAGCTCTGCCCGTTCCGCCTGCACACTCCCACAGCCAGAGCCACAAGTTCCCACCCCCCCCCATGCCCTGAGGAGCCCCAGGCTGGCTGAAGCCCTGAGCCTCTCCCTCCCACACCTGGAGGAGCCCCGGCCGGGCTGGCTGAAGCTCTGAGCTGAGCCTCCCCACGCCTGGAGGAGCCCAGGGCTGGCCACAGCTGCACTGTGCTTCTCCCCAGACCCAACCAGCCCAGCGCCCAGGAGAAAAGTGTCCGTTAGAAGATGCTTTTGATATGCCCCATGAAGGTTTGTGCCTCCTCAGCTCCCCAGAACCTGCCTGGGGCATAATAAAAGCAAAAACTTCACTGCCAAACCCTGCAACTCCCCTGGCCTATTATTCCTGGAGTCCATGGTGTCGGCTAACACCAGTAATCATCCTGGACAATATCTGACCACCTGCTAGTGCTTAGGATGTATCAGCATAGACTGCAATCTTTTTGGAGCACTAAAAAGGGCCTTTGCTATGATATTCTCTGTGGATTTCTGGTCTGATTGCAGTATTACTGCGTAACCATAGATGTACTGATGGAATCACTCCACTCCAAATACCACAGACAGAAACTCTTCCTATTTGCTCATACTCCTGTTCAATCTCCGACAGGGCTCTGCAGTCATAAGTAATCAGCTGCTCCTGCAAAACAGCTACCTCAATCCTTTCTCCATTACATCACACTGGCATGTCAGTGGCTCTCCTGGCCGGTAGTACTTTAGGACTGGAGTACTCAGTATTATTTGTTTCCGCATGTCAAATACTTGCTGTTGGTAACTTGCCCAGTCCCACTAAACATCCTGCCTTGTGAGCTGACATGTGGTTCTGTTACTGCAGCCAACTATGGACAAAATTTGGACAGAAAATTTATCATTCCTTTATCTCTTTCACATCTGCTGGAGCTGGCATGTCTCTGATTGCTTTGATCTCACTGGGACCTATATTCAAGCCCTCTGCTGTGAGCAGATATGCAATGTATATCATCTCATGCTGTTTGCATCACACTTTTCCCTGGGCTGACTTTTATAGAATCACAGAATCTCAGGGTTGGAAGGGACCTCAGGAGGTCATCTAGTCCAATCCCCTGCTCAAAGCAGGACCAATCCCCAATTTTTGCCCCAGATCCCTAAATGGCCCCCTCAAGGATTGAGCTCACAACCCTGGGTTTAGCAGGCCAATGCTCAAACCTCTGAGCTATCCCTCCCTCCATCATCCTCCAAGGGACAGTACAGTTCTTGTCCCTGCATTGCTGTAGAAATCTTGTAGTTTTCTGTCATGGTCTCATTTACCTTCTGTATCATTGCTCCCTTCACCAATCATGAGGATATCAATTATTTCCTTCAAGAGCTTGAGGGAGTCCTCTCTGGAATATGTCTGGTGCTGCACCTATGCCCATCAGGATAGGCAGACATATGTAATGACGAAATGGTGTTGCAAAGTTTGCAGCATTCTGGACTCTTTATGCAGGCTTATGTGCCAAAACCTATTCCTCACATCACAAACTGTCAAGATTCTGGCTTTAGAAATTTCTGGCAAGATGTCACCAACTGTGGACACTGGATGGTCATCATCATCATTATCATCATCATCACTCCCATAACTGCATTGGTCATTGGGGCACCAACACTGATGAGCAATCAACCAATTGTCTCCACCCCTGATGATTATGTGTCAGTGCTTGAGTCTCCATGAAGTCCATTCCTGTCCACTCTTTTATGTTGTCAATCTATCTCTTCTTCTGCCTACCTCTTCTTCTCTTCCCCTGTACTGTCCCTTGGAGGATGATCTTGGATAGATCAGATGATCTTGTTACATGGCCATACCACTTCAGCGTGTGCTTCTTCACGGTCATCAGAAGGTCTTCATATGAGCCAGCGCATTGAGTGATGATGTTATGGATCTCTTCATTAGTGATGTGGTCGAAGTAGGAGATACTTCCGTAAAATCCTCAGTATCTCATCTCTACTACCTGTATTTTCCATTCAAGTTCTGCCATAAGGGTCCATGTCTTGCATGCATACAGAAAAATGGAGATGACCAATGTGTGCAGCAGTGTCAGTTTGGATTCCAGGGAGATGTTCTTATTCCTCCAAATTGGCTTTAGCTTTGCCATTGCTGCTGCTGTTTGCACAGATCTTGCCCAAATTTCTGCCTTGGATCCTTCATCAGTGATGATTGCCCCCAAATACTTTAACTGTTTCACTGTCTCCAGCTCTGTCCTTGGACAATGATATGTGAGCTGATCCAATCATGTTTGTTTGTCATCAACTTGGTATGCTCTGCACTGATTTCCATGCTATATTTTGTGGAGGTTTCATCCAATCATTTCACAAGGTTGGCAAGTTCATCTTCGCTGCCTGCCAGGCCACCAATGTCATCAGTGAACTGATGATTTGGTATCGTTCACCCCCCAATGCTGACTGTGCATATGTGATCTTCTAGGGCATCAGTCATTATGCGCTCCAAGTAGATATTGAACAGTGTGGGCGAAAGAAGGCAGCCTTGCCGGACTCCAACAGTGGTACAAAACCACTCTCCTATTGTGCCATCAATGAGACCTGCACTGCTGGCCTTGGCATACAGTTGTTTAATGGTAAGAATAAGCTTACGACCAACATTGTACTTCTTCATGGTTGCCCAGAGAGCTTTGTGCCATTCTCTGTCAAATGTCTTCTTAAAGCCAACAAAGGTGTGGTAGTTGTCCTGCTGGTGTTATAAATACTTCTCACATAGAACACGAAGTTTGAAACTCTGTTCTGTGGTACTTATTCCAGCACAAAAGCCAACCTGTTCTTCAGTGATGATATTCTCTGCTTGTGGCTTCAATCTGTTCAATATGACTTTCAACAACACTTTGCTGGGATGGCTAATTAATCTTATGGTCTGATAATTTTGACACAATTGCAGGTTGCTTTTCTTTGGCAGAGTGATGATTAGTGACTGTGTCCACGTGGAGGGCCACTCACTGGTCTGCCAGATCTTGTTGAAGATCTTGGTGAGTGCATCGATTACTATTTCTCCTCCGAATTTCATCAGTTCCACTGGGATGTTCTCAATACCTGTAGCCTTTCTGTTCTTGAGTGATTTCACAGCTGTCTCCACTTCTTCAAGTATTATTGGAAAGTCATTCTCCTATGTTGAATCTGGGCTGTCTAAGACACTAGGATCTCCATTTGTCTAGTGGTTGTATAGATCAGAGCAGTAGATTGTCCACCTATTGTCCACCTTTCTTCTGTAAAACTGTTCCCTTCTTTCTCTTGAATTGCATTAGTTTTGGTCCATCTTTCCTTCGTCAGATCTTTTACAACCTGGAAGGCTTGTTTGCTATTTTTATTATTGATACACTCTTCAATTTTAGAGCTTTGTTTTTCAGTCCACATCTCCTTGGCCACCTTCATTCCTTTCTTGATCTTTCTGCCAATCACTCTGTATTTATCAGCTCCCTCAGTGCTGTTCTTGTCTCTCTTAAATTCTCTTCTAATGTCGCACATTTGTAGTATTTCATTTGTGACCCAAGGTTTTGTCTTCTTACAATGTTTCCCAAGGATGTCCATTGCTGCCTCATTCATTACAGCATTGAAATTGTTGGTCATTGTTTCTACGTCTTCCTCTAGAGCAAGCAGCAGGGCAAATTTTCCTCCAATCATTGCTTGGAATGACTCTGCAAGGTTTCGGTCTCTAAGTCTTTCTGAGTCAAACTTGTTTCTAGTCAACTTTGACCTGACAGTTTTTCTTAGCCGCAGCCAAAAATTTAGCATCACAAGGTCGTGATCACTTCCAATATCAGCACTGGGGAAGCTCCTTGTTTTAGCTCTGTTAATCCCAGAACAAAATCGGTGTTGCACCATGATGTAGTCGATCTGGCTGTGATGTAGACCATTAGGTGTATGCCATGTTGATCATCTGGATGCTTTATGTGCTCCTAATGTGTTGCAAGAACATATTGTGGGTCCGAGGACAGAATAGGCCTACTGCTCTTCCTGCATGCCATAAGAGATGATTAAAAGGGGCTGCCTGAAGAGGGATGGGCTCCTCCAGGTTAGAAATTTGCCCAAGATACATCATGCAATGAGCAAGACAACAATGTTCATACTGGATTGATCACAGCCCGGGTTAATAATGACCTCGCCATCCATCTCCCACCACGGCAGACATGACAAGTATACTACAGGTGTAACCCCAACAAAGAAGATCCATGGAAGGAACATCACCATAGCCACATGGAATGTAAGGACATTGAGACAAATAGGGAGGTTGAAAGAACTCACATAAGAAATGGAACAGTACACCTGGCACCTCCTAGGAATCTCTGAGGTCAGATGGAAGAACTTTGGAGAGACACTAATGGAAGAAGACCGTCTACTCTATTACAGTGGAGAAGACAAACATGTCAATAGCGTAGGATTTCTTGTGCATAAAGATATCAAGAATTCAGTATTAGGATGCCACCCAATGTCCAGCAGGCTTATTTCCATCCGTCTAAAGGCAGTACCGTTTAATATCACAGTGGTACAAGTCTACGCCCCTACAACAGATTATGACAATGAGCAAATTGAAGATTTTTACAATCAGCTCCAAGACATCATTGATAAGGTACAGAAGAAATATGTCCAGATTGTACAAGGAATGCTAAAGTGGGTACTGATGCACAGGCAGATTGGTGAGATTATTTTGGCCCTTTCTGTAATGTGGTAACCAATGAGAGAGGATTGAGACTTTTGGAGTTTGCCAGCTATAATAATCTGGTTCTGAAAATATTGGATGGTAGCATCTTTTTAATGCCCGGTTTAGTGGCTATGGGTCTATGTAGATATGTAATTCTCTTGATGGATTCCTTATTACCACCATGTTGCTTACATAAGTTGTAGTGGCCTCTGCAGGTGCTATGACACCCCTGTTCTGAAGACTTTGAGCTCCTTGTATGATGGATTATGTAGTGCCACTAGAATTTTTCTTCCTGGTCAGTACATAGATTCCACTGTGGGGGTCTACTTCCAGTTGCAGCTTTCTTTCAAGGCATTCATCACCTTTGAAAACCTCCCCATTTGCTTTTAAAATTGTCTCCACTGTCCATAGGACTCCCCCTTGTGCTTCTTGCACTGCACTACAAAATTCTGGTGCTGCACAGCAATCAGCTCCATGGTTTGTATGGCTGTATTCCCCAAGAGGTATCTGTGGAGTTTACCATCCACCATCACAATCTTCAGTTGATACTGTCTGTTGTTTTTCGAGCTAGTTACTATGAGCTCACATTTTCCTAACATTGTATTATCCTCTCATTGTACATTATTAGATCGTGCCTGCTTTTTGTAATGGGTGTGTTTGAATCAAATTCACCCCAAGGTATCGCATTGCAGTAGGCCGGGCTATCCATCTGAAATTGCACAGGGCATGTCCCTATTATCCTTGTTGCATGCACAGTGATTAAGAACATAAGAATGGCCCTACTGGGTCAGACCAAAGGTCCATCTAGCCCAGTATCCTGTCTTCTGACAGTTGCCAGTGCCAGATGCCCCAGAGAGAATGAACAGAACAGGTTCATCAAGTGATCCACCCCTGTCGCTCATTCTCAACTTCTGGCAAACAGAGGCTAGGGACACCATTCCTGCCCATCCTGGCTAATAGCCATTGATGGACCTATCCACCATGAATTTATCTAGTTCTTTTTTGAACCCTGTTATGGTCTTGGCCGTCACAACATCCTCTGACAAGGAGTTCCACAGGTTGACTGTGCGTTGTGTGAAGAAATACTTCATTTTATTTAGATTCATAGATTCATAGATACTAAGGTCAGAAGGGACCACTCTGATCATCTAGTCCGACCTCCTGCACAGCGCAGGCCACAGAATGTCACCCACCCACTCCTACGAAAAACCTCACCCATGTCTGAGCTATTGAAGTCCTCAAATCATGGTTCAAAACTTCAAGGAGCAGAGAAGCCTCCCTCCAGTCAACCATGCCCCATGCTACAGAGGTAGGCAAAAAAAACCTCCAGGGCCTCTCCAATCTGCCCTGGAGGAAACCTCCCTCCCGACCCCAAACATGGCAATCAGCCAAACCCTTGAGCACATGGGCAAGATTCACCAGCCAGATACCCAGGAAAGAGTTTTCTATAGTAAATCAGATTCCATCCATCTAATATCCCATCTCAGGGGATTTGGCCTATTTACCCTGAATATTTAAAGATCAATTACTTACCAAAATCCCATTATCCCATCATACCATCTCCTCCATAAACTTATCGAGTAGAATCTTAAAACCAGATAGATCTTTTGCCCCCACTGCTTCCCTTGGAAGGTTATTCCAAAACTTCACTCCTCTGATGGTTAAAAACCTTCGTCTGATTTCAAGTCTAAACTTCCTGGTGGCCAGTTTATACCCATTTGTTCTTGTGTCCACATTGGTGTTGAGCTTAAATAATTCCTCTCCCTCTCCTATATTTATCCCTCTGATATATTTATAGAGAGCAATCATATCTCCCCTCAACCTTCTTTTAGTTAGGCTAAACAAGCCAAGCTCCTTAAGTCTCCTTTCATAAGACAAGTTTTCCATTCCTCGGATCATCCTAGTAGCCCTTCTCTGTACCTGCTCCAGTTTGAATTCATCCTTTTTAAACATGGGAGACCAGAACTGCACACAGTATTCTAGGTGAGGTCTCACCAGTGCCTTGTATAACGGTACTAAAACCTCCTTATCCCTACTGGAAATGCCTCTCCTGATGCATCCCAAAACCGCATTAGCTTTTTTCACAGCCATATCACATTGGCAGCTCATAGTCATCCTATGATCAACCAATACTCCAAGGTCCTTCTCCTCTTCCGTTACTTCTAATTGATGCATCCCCAACTTATAACTAAAATTCTTGTTATTAATCCCTAAATGCATAACCTTACACTTACATTTTATTTGTTTTAAACCTGCTCTCTATTAATTTCATTTGGTGACCCCTAGTTCTTGTGTTATCATAGAATCATAGAATCATAGAATATCAGGGTTGGAAGGGACCCCAGAAGGTCATCTAGTCCAACCCCCTGCTCAAAGCAGGACCAAGTCCCAGTTAAATCATCCCAGCCAGGGCTTTGTCAAGCCTGACCTTAAAAACCTCTAAGGAAGGAGATTCTACCACCTCCCTAGGTAACGCATTCCAGTGTTTCACCACCCTCTTAGTGAAAAAGTTTTTCCTAATATCCAATCTAAACCTCCCCCATTGCAACTTGAGACCATTACTCCTCGTTCTGTCATCTGCTACCATTGAGAACAGTCTAGAGCCATCCTCTTTGAAACCCCCTTTCAGGTAGTTGAAAGCAGCTATCAAATCCCCCCTCATTCTTCTCTTCTGCAGACTAAACAATCCCAGCTCCCTCAGCCTCTCCTCATAAGTCATGTGCTCTAGACCCCTAATCATTTTCGTTGCCCTTCGTTGTACTCTTTCCAATTTATCCACATCCTTCCTGTAGTGTGGGGCCCAAAACTGGACACAGTACTCCAGATGAGGCCTCACCAGTGTCGAATAGAGGGGAACGATCACGTCCCTCGATCTGCTCGCTATGCCCCTACTTATACATCCCAAAATGCCATTGGCCTTCTTGGCAACAAGGGCACACTGCTGACTCATATCCAGCTTCTCGTCCACTGTCACCCCTAGGTCCTTTTCCGCAGAACTGCTGCCGAGCCATTCGGTCCCTAGTCTGTAGCGGTGCATTGGATTCTTCCATCCTAAGTGCAGGACCCTGCACTTATCCTTATTGAACCTCATTAGATTTCTTTCGGCCCAATCCTCCAATTTGTCTAGGTCCTTCTGTATCCTATCCCTCCCCTCCAGCGTATCTACCACTCCTCCCAGTTTAGTATCATCCGCAAATTTGCTGAGAGTGCAATCCACACCATCCTCCAGATCATTTATGAAGATATTGAACAAAACGGGCCCCAGGACCGACCCCTGGGGCACTCCACTTGACACCGGCTGCCAACTAGACATGGAGCCATTGATCACTACCCGTTGAGCCCGACAATCTAGCCAGCTTTCTACCCACCTTATAGTGCATTCATCCAGCCCATACTTCCTTAACTTGCTGACAAGAATGCTGTGGGAGACCGTGTCAAAAGCTTTGCTAAAGTCAAGAAACAATACATCCACTGCTTTCCCTTCATCCACAGAACCAGTAATCTCATCATAAAAGGCGATTAGATTAGTCAGGCATGACCTTCCCTTGGTGAATCCATGCTGACTGTTCCTGATCACTTTCCTCTCCTCTAAGTGCTTCAGGATTGATTCTTTGAGGACCTGCTCCATGATTTTTCCAGGGACTGAGGTGAGGCTGACCGGCCTGTAGTTCCCAGGATCCTCCTTCTTCCCTTTTTTAAAGATGGGCACTACATTAGCCTTTTTCCAGTCATCCGGGACTTCCCCCGTTCGCCACGAGTTTTCAAAGATAATGGCCAAGGGCTCTGCAATCACAGCCGCCAATTCCTTCAGCACTCTCGGATGCAATTCGTCCGGCCCCATGGACTTGTGCACGTCCAGCTTTTCTAAATAGTCCCTAACCACCTCTATCTCTACAGAGGGCTGGCCATCTCTTCCCCATTTTGTGTTGCCCAGCACAGCAGTCTGGGAGCTGACCTTGTTAGTGAAAACAGAGGCAAAAAAAGCATTGAGTACATTAGCTTTTTCCACATCCTCTGTCACTAGCTTGCCTCCCTCATTCAGTAAGGGGCCCACACTTTCCTTGGCTTTCTTCTTGTTGCCAACATACCTGAAGAAACCCTTCTTGTTACTCTTGACATCTCTTGCTAGCTGCAGCTCCAGGTGCGATTTGGCCCTCCTGATATCTTTCCTACATGCCCGAGCAATATTTTTATACTCTTCCCTGGTCATATGTCCAACCTTCCACTTCTTGTAAGCTTCTTTTTTATGTTTAAGATCCGCTAGGATTTCACCATTAAGCCAAGCTGGTCGCCTGCCATATTTACTATTCTTTCGACTCATCGGGATGGTTTGTCCCTGTAACCTCAACAGGGATTCCTTGAAATACAGCCAGCTCTCCTGGACTCCCTTCCCTTTCATGTTAGTCCCCCAGGGGATCCTGGCCATCTGTTCCCTGAGGGAGTCAAAGTCTGCTTTCCTGAAGTCCAGGGTCCGTATCCTGCTGCTTACCTTTCTTCCCTGCGTCAGGATCCTGAACTCAACCAACTCATGGTCACTGCCTCCCAGATTCCCATCCACTTTTGCTTCCCCCACTAATTCTACCCGGTTTGTGAGCAGCAGGTCAAGAAAAGCGCTCCCCCTAGTTGGCTCCCCTAGCACTTGCACCAGGAAATTGTCCCCTACGCTTTCCAAAAACTTCCTGGATTGTCTATGCACCGCTGTATTGCTCTCCCAGCAGATATCAGGAAAGTTAAAGTCACCCATGAGAATCAGGGCATGCGATCTAGTAGCTTCCGTGAGTTGCCGGAAGAAAGCCTCATCCACCTCATCCCCCTGGTCCGGTGGTCTATAGCAGACTCCCACCATGACATCACTCTTGTTGCACACACTTCTAAACTTAATCCAGAGACACTCAGGTTTTTCCACAGTTTCATACCGGAGCTCTGAGCAGTCATACTGCTCCCTTACATACAGTGCTACTCCCCCACCTTTTCTGCCCTGCCTGTCCTTCCTGAACAGTTTATAACCATCCATGACTGTACTCCAGTCATGTGAGTTATCCCACCAAGTCTCTGTTATTCCAATCACGTCATAATTCCTTGACATCACCAGGACCTCCAGTTCTCCCTGCTTGTTTCCAAGGCTTTGTGCATTTGTATATAAGCACTTGAGATAACCTGTTGATCGCCCCTCATTCCCAGTATGAGGCAGGAGCCCTCCCCTCACAGACATTCCTGCCTGTGCTTCCTCCCGGTATCCCGCTTTCCCACTTACCTCAGGGCTTTGGTCTCCTTCCCCCGGTGAACCTAGTTTAAAGCCCTCCTCACTAGGTTAGCCAGCCTGCTGGCAAAGATGTTCTTCCCTCTCTTCGTAAGATGGAGCCCGTCTCTGCCCAGCACTCCTCCTTCATGGAACACCATCCCATGGTCAAAGAATCCAAAGCCTTCTCTCCGACACCACCTGCGTAGCCATTCGTTGACCTCCACGATTCGACGGTCCCTACCCAGGCCTTTTCCTTCCACGGGGAGGATGGACGAGAACACCACTTGCGCCTCCAACTCCTTTATCCTTCTTCCCAGAGCCACGTAGTCCGCAGTGATCCGCTCAAGGTCATTCTTGGCAGTATCATTGGTGCCCACGTGGAGAAGCAGGAAGGGGTAGCGATCCGAGGGCTTGATGAGTCTCGGCAGTCTCTCCGTCACATCACGAATCTTAGCCCCTGGCAAGCAGCAGACTTCTCGGTTTTCCCGGTCAGGGCGGCAGATAGATGACTCAGTCCCCCGGAGGAGAGAGTCCCCGACCACCACCACCCGCCTTCTCCTCTTGGGAGTGGTGGTCGTGGAACCCCCAACCTCAGGACATCGCATCTCATGCCTCCCAACCAGCGGGGTCTCCTTCTGCTTTCTCCCCCCAGACATATCATCTGGTCCACTCTCCGCATTGGTACCTGTGGAGAGAACATGAAAGCGGTTAGTTACCTGTGTCTGTGTTACTGGAACCCGGACATTCCGCTTACCTCTTCTGGAGGTCACATGTTGCCAAGCTTCTTCACTGGCCTCTTGGCTCCTCTGTGCAACCTGCTCTATATCTTTAGAGCTTTGTGCCCCTAGAAGGCTATCCTGAGTTTGGTCCAGAAAATCCTCAGTCTCTCGTATACAACGCAGGGTCGTTACCTGTTGCTCCAGACCTTCAATCTTCTCTTCCAATATGGAGACCAGCTTGCACTTTGTACAGACAAAGTCGCTTCTGTCCTGTGGAAGAAAGACAAACATGGCACATCCAGTGCAGGTCACAATAGCTGAACCCCCCCCTTCCATATCACCTACCTACTATGAGCTTCCTCAGAGACGTTGGCAAGATGTAAGCCTCACTGGGCTCACTCCAGGCGAACTCCCAGGCAAACTCCTGCTGTGAGCTGCTCTGCTGTCCCCGCTGCTCCGCTGGTTCGCTGCCGCTCAGCTGGTTCGCGAGGCTCTGGCTATTTTCAAACAGCCAGGCTTCCCTGACGCAAACACACAGACACCCTAATGCCCGCCAATGAGAAGTATGAGAAGTAGTAAACAATACTTCCTTATCTGCTTTCTCTACACCAGTCATGATTTTATAGACCTCAATCATATCTCCCCTTAGTAGTCCCTTTTACAAGCTGAAAAGTCCCAGTCTTATTAACCTCTCCTCATAAGGAATCTGTTCCATAACCCTAATCATTTTTGTTGCCCTTTTCTGAACCTTTTCCAATTCCAGTATATCTTTTTAAGATGTGGGTGTATCAGGGATTTATAGAGAGGCAACCTGATATTTTCTGTCCTATTATCTATCCCTTTCTTAATTATTCCCAGCATTCTGTTTGCTTTTTTGACTGCCACTGCACATTGAGTGGATGTTTTCAGAGAACTATAAGCAATGACTCCAAGATCTCTTTCTTGAATGGTAACAGCTAATTTAGACCCCATCATTTTATATGTATAGCTGGGATTATGTTTTCCAATGTTCATTACTTTGTATTTATCAACATTAAATTTCATCTGCCATTTTGTTGCCCAGTCACTCAGTTTGAAAAGATCCTTTTGTAGCTCTTCGCAGTCTGCCTGGGTCTTAACTATCTTTAGTAATTTTGTATCATCTGCAAATTTTGCCACCTCACTGTTTACCCCTTTTTCCAGATCATTTATGAATATGTTGAATATGACTGGTCCCAGAATAGACCCCTGGGGGATACCACTATTCACCTCTTTCTATTCTGAAAACTGACCATTTATACCTACCCTTTGTTTCCTATCTTTTAACCATTTAGCAATCCATGAGATCACCTTCCCTCTTATCCCATGGCAGCTTACTTGGCATAAGAGCCTTTGGTGAGGGATCTTGTCAAAGGCTTTCTGTATCCACTGGATCTCCTTGATCCATATGCTTGTTGACCCCCTCAAAGAATTCAGTAGATTGGTGAGGCATGATTTCCCTTTACTAAAACCAAGTTGACTCTTCCTCAACAAATTATGTTAATCTATATGTCTGCCAATATTGTTCTTTATTACAGTTTCAACCAGTTTGCCTGGTACTGATGTCAGGCGTACAGACCTGTAATTGCTGGGATCACCTCTGGAGCCCTTTTTAAAAATTGGCATCACGTTAGCTATCCTCCAGTCATCTGGTACAGAAGCTGATTTAAATGATAGGTTACAGATGACAGTTTGTAGTTCTATACTTTCACATTTAAGTTCCTTCAGAACTCTTGGGTGAATACCATCTGGTCCTGGTGACTTATTGCTGTTTAATTTATCAAATTGTTCCAAAACTTCCTCTAATGATACCTCAATCTGTGGAGTTCCTCAGATCTGTCACCTAAAAAGAATGGCTCAGGTTTAGGAATCTCTCTCACATCCTCAGCCGTGAAGACCAATGCGAAGAATTCATTTAGTTTCTCCGCAATGGCCTTATCATCCTTGAGTGCTCCTTTAGCACCTCAATCGTCCAGTGACCCCACTGGTTGTTTAGCAGGCTTCCTGCATCTGATGTACTTAAAAAACATTTGCTATTACTTTTTGAGTCTTTGGGTAACTGTTCCTCAAATTCTTTTTTGGCCTTCCTAATTGTATTTTTACACTTCATTTATGCTCCTTTCTATTTTCCTCACTAGGATTTAACCTCCACTTTTTAAAGGATTCCTTTTTGCCTCTCACTGCTTCCTTTACTTTGTTAGGTTTCAGAGTAGCAGCCGTGTTAGTCTGTATTCGCAAAAAGAAAAGGAGTACTTGTGGCACCTTAGAGACTAACAAATTTATTAGAGCATAAGGTTTCGTGAGCTATAGCTCACTTCATCGGATGCATTTGGTGGAAATGCATCCGATGAAGTGAGCTGTAGCTCACGAAACCTTATGCTCTAATAAATTTGTTAGTCTCTAAGGTGCCACAAGTACTCCTTTTCTCTTTACTTTGTTGTTTAGCCACGGTTGCTCTTTTTTGGTTTTCTTACTATGTTTTTTAATTCGGGGTATACATTTAAGTTGAGACTCTATTATGGTGTCATTTAAAAGTATTGTTTCTTGTTGCGTTCCTTTCCCAACAATCTGAACCTGATATGTTCTCATACTCAAGGAGAGAGTCATGAAATGTAATGTGCCATCTCTCTCTTGTACAAGTCTAACTGAATCTTTCTGAGACCTTCCTCTGGTCTTGCATACACTGTTCAAATGATTTAACTTGCCACATTCCTTGCAATGCTGTCCTACTGTGGGACACTACTCCCACCCTTGACCCCATCATGCTGTATTCCACAGTAAATGCAATTCACTATCAGTATGGCACCTGGCCACCTATTCTCCTTTACTGTTGTCTCACTGCATGTACTACTCAGAGTGCTGAGCCTCTTAAAGGTTTCATCCTTTCTCTTAAGGCTTTTGCTGCACGCCGATGTCTAAGCATCTGTAATGTCACATCACCTTCCCGGAGCAGCCGCTCCCACAGGTGGTCATCCCTGGTGACACAGACTATCCTATCCCTAATCAGGGAGTCTATCAAATCTGTCCAAAATTGAATGTAACAGCCAGTGTGTGTTAGGTAATAACATAGGGGTCTATCCCCTCCCCTGTGGATTGGTCTCTAGTGGAAAAACCTGTTTCACTCCACAGTTTCATTCTACTTTGGGGAGCAATAGGTCCCCAAGGCTCTTAGGCCTGCTGTGAGGCTAAGGCAGTAGTGAGCTTCAGAGTGGTGTAGAGCTCTCTGCCTTGTAAAATAACAGCTTTACTTTCCTGCTGTTGCCATCCTCCCACATGGCCAGGTCTGTGTCCAGCTCAAACTCTTCCTATCACCCACTCCATTGCTGGGCTAGGTTTGTGTCTGTAAGATCCAGGGCTGTGACGGGCTTCAAATCCAGTTCCATGGCTCATGCTGCCAGTTGCTGCATGGAAGAGAACTCACAGCTCAGCGCCTGCTACCATGTTTCATTAGTCATGATTTAAGCTGAATGCAGGTTAATCTGAACAAGTGGAACTTTATTAAGCCTGTGCCCTGCTCTGTCCATGTGACTGAGTCTCTTCCAGCCTAACTCCACCTGTTCCCTAATCCCCTGCTGTCCCCTGAATAACAGCCCCTCAAGGGAACATGGGCCTTCAGACTCCATTTCCACTGACCATAATACAGGCACTGTGACAAAGTGCGGGATTTTCTTGTTTATTCCTTGTTTTTCCAATGGTTTGCATGCCAAGGGGGTGTTTCCCTGGGTGTTACTGGTTTAACGAGGTGATGGGAGAGGGAGTTTGTTGTTTCAGAGGACCAGTGACGGAACTTGGGACCCCAGCCTATGGCTTGGAGAATGGATACCCCAGCAACTGGTCACCTGGCGACCCGGAGGCCCAGCTCAGGAGTCACAGCCGGTTCTGGCCAGTGGGAGGACAATGGGCTGTGGAGAGAGGACCCCGGTGACCTGACCAGGCGGTTCCAGCCAGAGGGGGCCAAAGGACAGAAGAGAGGAGAGGAGGCCCAGGTAACCCTGTTTACCTGGACAGAAGACAATGGACAGAGGGGGGCTTGGGGCTGGTGATATCAGATGCCCAGCTAGGAAGCAGGAGAGCTTGGGACTGGAGAGAGGGAGCAGGCAGAGTCCACCTGGATGCAGGGGAGACTTAGATGTGCTGTGCTGAGGGGGGCCAGGCCTGAGGACCCTGAGAGTTCCCGATGCTGTGTTCAGACGCTCAGTAAACCCTCCTGTTTTACGCTGGCTGAGAGTCACTCCAGTCTAGAGAACAGGGTTGCATTATTCCCTCTGGGAGTGGAGGCCACGGGGGTCCAGAGCAAGTGGACTCCCTGAGGGGGCCCACCCGGCGAGAAACAGGTGTGCTGAGGCTCAGAGAGATGTGGTTCCAGGAGGTGGAGGGGCTTAATCCCTGAGAGAGAGTGGAACCCTGAAAAGGGCTGTCGCACTGAAGGGGGTTCCCCCCAGGGACCGCACAGGGCCAAGAATGCACCAAGAGTGGGCATGAGTGAGTCCGTGACAACATGGTAGCAGAGGATGGTTGGCAGATGCACCTTGTAGATGGTTGGCTGCGAGTGCAGGTGCTTTGCCGTGAGTGGCTGCCAGCGATAAAACGAGGGAATTGAAGGAACCAGCATGGAAATGGCTTGGAACCAGCTCCGTAAGAGGGACCTGGCACGTCTGTGCAGGGAGAGACGGCTGAGCATTGGGATGTGCACTTAGGAGCAGCTGATTGCTCAGCTTGTACAACAGAACCACTAACCCAGGAACCTATCCTTGCAACAAAGCCCATTGCCAACTGTGCCCACATATCTATTCAGGGGACACCATCACAGGGCCTAATTACATCAGCCACGCTATCAGAGGCTCATTCACCTGCACATCTACCAATGTGATATATGCCATCATGTGCCAGCAATGCCCCTCTGCTATGTACATTGCTCAAACTGGACAGTCTCTATGTAAAAGAATAAATGGACACAAATCAGACATCAAGAATTATAACATTCAAAAACCAGTTGGAGAACACTTCAATCTCTTTGGTCACTCGATTACAGACCTAAAAGTTGCAATTCTTCAACAAAAAAACTTTAGAAACAGACTCCAACGAGAGACTGCTGAATTGGAAATAATTTTCAAACTGGATACAATTTACTTAGGCTTGAATAGAGACTGGGAGTGGATGGGTCATTACAGAAAGTAAAACTATTTCCCCATGTTTATTCCCTCCCTCCATCCCCCACTGTTCCTCACACGTTCTGCTGGAAATGGCCCACCTTGATTATCACTACAAAAGGTCTGTCTCCCCCCCCCCCCGCCCGCTCTCCTGCGGTAATAGCTCACCTTAAGTGATCACTCTCTTGTTACAGTGTGTATGGTAACACCCATTGTTTCATGTTCTCTATGTATATAAATCTCCCCTGTATTTTCCACTGAATGCATCTGATGAAGTGAGCTGTAGCTCACGAAACTTATGCTCAAATAAATTTGTTAGTCTCTAAGGTGCCACAAGTACTCCTTTTCTTTTTGCGAATACAGACTAACACAGCTGCTACTCTGAAACCTGTCAGTCTGAGGAACAGGCTCCAGACCCCAGGGGGCTCCCGACTCCCCAGTCAGCACAGGGGGACCCCAGTCAGGTTTCTCCCTGGAGGAGCTGCGGAGACTGGAGCTGGAGCTGGAGGAGTGGAGGCTGGTGAACCGTGCAGAACAGCAGAAGCACAAGTTGGAGTTGGAAGAGGGGTGGGCCAAGAGGGCCTGCCGGGGGGTAAGTGGGGAAGGGCCCTGAGATGCCAGTGTTATGGGGAAGTTAGACACTAAACTGCTGCCCCAGTTTAAGGGGAGGGGGGAATATTGATGCCTATTTCACAGCCTTTGAGAAGGCTTGTTTTCTGAACCAGATTGACCCCGGAGACAGGCTTCGCTGTCTGACCCCCATGCTGGGTCACAAGGCCATAGAGCCATTCAGCCAAATGGATGGTATTGAGATGGGGGACTATGACCTGTTCAAACAGGCTCTACTGCTGAAGTTTGAACTGGCCCCCGAGGCGTACAGGAAACGATTTCAGGGTGTACGCAAGACCCCACGTGTCACCTACAAGGAGGTGGCCAACCTGCTGGGGGAATATCTCCGCAAGTGGGAGAAGGGCACAGGGGCCACTACTGCAGAGGAGGTGTGTAAACCTGGTGGGGTTGGGGTAGCTGTATGACATCTGCCCTCCAGACCTTAAGATGTGGTTAGTGGACAGGAAGCCTAAAGATCTGCGCAGTGCAGGGGCAGGACAGCAGGACAGTAGATCTGGGGCAGGAGGGAGACCTACATCAGGGATTCAGAAGGGGAGTCACTCAGAGACCTCTCAAAGGTGGGACTCCAGGAAGCCCAACTCAGGGGTGCCCGTGAATGCCGGGGTGGGCCGACCCTCCTCGCAGGACTTGAGGGACCTGAAATGTACTTACTGTGGCCAAAAGGGACACAAGGTGTGCAATGCCTAAAGATGAAGAAAATGGCAGCCAAGCAGAACCCGTGGGGTGTCAACTGTGTGGAAGCCCACCGAGAGGGGGCACGGCCGGTCCAGGGCGCTGCAGTCGATAGGGTTATGCTTCGGGGAGGGGACTGCCAGGCCAGGTCAGCAGGGGAAGGCGGGGTTCCAGATCCAGAGCACCCATACTCAATCCACCAGGTGAATGTGGGACAGGCCCTGGGGGACAACCGCCACATCATCCCCATTGAGATGGGGGGAAGAAGCATCCAGGGGTTCTGGGACCTGGACGTTGATGTGATACTGGTGCGGCCCAAGGCAATGGACCCAGACCAGCTAGTGCCCGATGCATACATGACCCCCGTCAAGGTTCCTGGAGCAAGGATACACCTGAAATGGGGCCTAAGGAGGGCCCAAAGAGGTTGGGGTGCACGATCACCTGCCTACCGAGGTGCTAATGGATAATGACTTGGAGAACTGGCCAGATGGCACTCAGAGCACCCTGGTTCTTACCTGGAGCCAGAGCCAGCGAGGGATGCGGGACCTCCCAAAGCGGGGACCAAAGCACAGAGGGTAGGGCTTGACAGAGCTGGGCCAGAGCCTCCATCCCAAGGTGGAGAACCTGAGGCACCGCCAACCAGGGCTGTATCCTCAAACCCAGCAGCTGAATTCCAGATGGAGCTGCAGGAGGATCCCTCCTTGGAGAAGCTGAGGGCCCTGGATGGCCGCAGAGGTGCAGGATCCCAGAGGGAGGACCACCGGGAGAGATTCCAGTGGGAGAAGGGATTCCTGTACCGGGAATGGGCTGGTTCAGGACCAACTGAACCTTGGAAAGCCAGGATGCAGTTGGTGGTCCCGCAGAGGTACCGCCACAGACTGTTGTACTTGGCCCATGATATCCCCTTTTCGGGTCATCAGAGCATCCGGTGCACCAGGCAGAGGCTGCTGCAGAACTTTTACTGGCCCGGGGCCTTTGATGCCGTCCAACAGTATTGCAGGTCCTGTGACTCCTGCCAGAGGATGGGGAAGGCCTGGGATAAGTGTAAAGCAGCTCTGAGACCTTTTCCCATCATAGAGGAGCCTTTCCAGAAGGTGGCCATGGACATAGTGGGGCCCCTCAGCAGGGCGACCCGGTCAGGGAAGAAATACATTCTGGTGGTGGTAGATTTTGCTACGTGCTACCCCAAGGCAGTGGCCTTGTCCTCTATCGAGGCAGACACTGTGACAGATGCACTGTTGACCATTTTCAGCAGAGTGGGGTTCCCCAAGGAGGTCCTTACAGACCAGGGGTCTATCTTCATGTCAACCCTGCTCCAGTGCTTGTGGGAGAAGTGTGGGGTCTGACACACCTGGGCCTCAGCGTACCACCCTCAGTCCAACGGGCTGGTGGAGAGGTTCAATGGTACCCTAAAGATGATGCTGAAAATCTTTATGGACCAGCACCCACAGGACTGGGACAAGTATTTACCCCATCTGCTGTTTGCATACACGGAAGTGCCCAAGGAATCCACAGGGTTTTCCCCATTCGAGTTGCTGTATGGGAGGAGAGTGAGGGGACCCCTCGACTTGATGAGGGCCGAGTGGGAGGGGAAGACCTCTCCTGATGGAGAATCATTGGTGGACTATGTACTGACTTTCCAGGAAAAGCTCATGGGCTTGGCCAGGGGAAACCTAGCAAGGGCACAGAGGAAGCAGGTCTGGTACGACCGCTCAGCACATGCCTGCTACTATGCTACCAGGGACCAGGGGATGTTTCTCATCCCTGTGAGGAAGAACATGCTGCAAGCTGCCTGGGACGGCCCCTTCAAGGTCATCAGACAGGTAAACAAGGTGAAATATGTTGTGGAACTGTCCAACTGGGCACACAGCCCCCGGGTGCAACATGCCAACATGATGAAGCCATACTGGAACAGGGAGAAGTTGGTGCTGGCTGGGTGTGGGCAGTGGGAGGAGAAGGGAGAGGATCCCCTGGTGGGACTCCTCCTGAGGTGGGGGCTGACCCCTCGCTGGAATCAATTCTCCTCTCAGACCAGCTAACCTCTGCCCAGCAGGCAGAGATCAGAGAGGTGCTGCATTCATACCGGCAGTTGTTCTCCAACCGGCCTGGGCTCACTAACCTGGCTGTCCACTGGTGGAGATGGGAGCCAACCCTCCCATCAGGTGTTCCCCATTCAGAGTAATTGGAAAAACAGCCCAGGACCTGGATAGAGGTCGGGGACATGCTGGCTTTAGGGGTGATTCTGCCATCCTCCAGCCCGCGGGCCTCGCCCATGGTGCTGGTCCCCAAAAAGGAGGAGTTGATCTGGTTCTGTGTGGACTATTGGAAGCTCAATGCCATCACCGTGTCTGTTGTGTACCCCATGCCTAGGACCAATGAGATCTTAGACAAGTTAGGAGGCACCAGGTACCTCACTACCATGGATCTTACCAAAGGCTACTGGCAGGTGCCTTTGGACCCAGAGGCCAGGGTGAAGTCTGCCTTCACCACCCCAGTAGGGCTCTTTGAGTTCCTGGTCCTGCCTTTCGGCCTCAAGGGGGCACCTGCTTGGAAGACTTTGCTCTAGCATATATTGACGATATCTGTGTCTTTAGCCAGACCTGGGAAGAACATGTGTCCCAGGTGAAGAGGATGCTGGGTCATCTCCAGGATGCAGGACTGACCATAAAAGCTGGAAAGTGCAAGGTGGGGATGGCAGAGGTGTCATACCTGGGTCACAAGTTGGGGAGCAGCCACCTGAAGCTGGAGCCAGCCAAAGTGGAGGCAATCAAGGACTGGCGCCCTCCCCAGACTAAGAAGCAGGTCCAGGCTTTCATTGGGATGAAAGGATACTACAGGAGGTTTGTGCCCCACTTTAGCTCCCTGGCAGCTCCTCTCATGGAGCTTTGTAGGAAGGGAAAGCCGGACAAGGTGGTCTGGAACAAGCAGTGCCAGAGGGCTCTCTGTGCGCTGAAGGGGGCTTATCCAAAGCCCGATGCTGCTAAACCCGGATTTTAACAAACCCTTCCTGATGTTTACCAATGCCTCAGACACAGGGCTGGCTGCGGTGCTGATGCAAACTGACACTAAACGGGAGAGACACCCCACTGTGTACCTGAGCAAGAAGCTGCTGCCCCAGGAGCAGCACTATGTAGCCATAGAGAAGGAATGCCTGGCCATGGTGTGGACCCTTAAAAAACTGCAGCCATATCAATTTGAGCGGTGCTTCACTGTCGACACTGACCATTCAGCCCTGATGTGGCTGCACCAACTGAAAGAGGCTAATGCCAAGCTGCTGAGATGGAGCCTTCTCCTCCAGGGTTATGACATGGAGGTGGTCCATGTGAGGGGGGAATGCCAGTGTCACAGCCGATGCTTTAACATGGGGCGGGGCCCTTGAACTTCCCCAGGTCACTGGCTAAGTGACCCCGCTCAGTTCAGACTTGAAGTGGGGAGAGATGTGACAAAGTGGGGGATTTTCGTGTTTTTCCCTTGTTTTTCCAATGGTTTGCATGCAGAGGGGGTAGGATTCAGTTTCCCTAGGTGTTACCGGTTTAACAAGGTGATGGGAGAGGGAGTTTGTTGTTACAGAGGATGAGAAACAGGTGTGCTAAGGCTCAGAGAAGTGTGGTTCCAGGAGGCGGAGGGGCTTAACCCCTGAGAGAGAGTGGACCCCCGAGAAGGGCTGTCTCACTGAAGGGGGTTCCTCCCAGGGACCGCACGGGGCCAAGAGTGGGCACGACCTGTGAGTCCGTGACAGGCCCCTTTGTGCATCAGAAGAACACCGCTGAAGAAACCTTCAACAGCTGACTGTGGCCTATCCCCAGAGAAGCAGGGGAGGAAGGAACTAGGATAATCTAACTTTGGGGAAACTGCTTAAGAAGGGCAGGATGGGAGCAAGGTCAAAGATTTAGTAAAAGGGCACCAGAAAGAAACACTAAGCAGAGAACTCCAGACAGCATGCATGCACTCAATGTACATCACCCAGTGAACTCTGCCTGAATTGGAGATGCTAAGGAGAGTAGCCTTATAGCCACAGACAGCCTCTCTGGGGACGAAAGGCATCAGCTTGAAAATCCTGGAAAAGGAAGCCATCTGTTTATTTACAGAGCAACAGCAGGGCAAGTTTTACACATACACGGCCCTGCCAGACTGATCTGTGACAGGGGACTTCCTCTAGGAGCCATGCTATTTAGTGCAAAGGCTGTTGCTGTGTTTGTTACAGGTGAGCTGGAACTGAGACCCACCAAACTCAGCTCATACAAGTGCCACTAACCTTCCATTTGGTGGGAGTAACTTTCAGTCCCCTCTGAGCTGGGATGGATTCAAACTAGTGACTTGTAGCAGAAAGGTTCATTAACATATGAGGCATGTGCTCCCCATATGTGCTCACGTTCCACCCGGCTTTCTGGAAAGATCAACTTGTTATATCAATTTCTGATCTTTTAGGTGCTGACACAGGCAGGGTCTCCCATCCTCTGGATACACAGGCAATATCACCAACACATTGAGGTCAGATTCCTTCAGATACACTCTGCAATTAAGTTAAAAGAGCAATGTTCATTACCAAATTGCTAACAATAAAAATAAAACAATAGATATTAACACAACACCCAAATTCACTTCTAAATGTGACATTTTGCAATATAAACTGATTTTAACAATTACAGTTATCTCAGGGTCCTCCCTTAGAGGAGGTCCTAGAGATATATTATTGGTATTATTTATTTATTTATTTTTGTATTCCAGTAGCATGTAGGGCCTTAGCCCGTGTTTAGGGCCCCATTGTACAGGGCGCACTACAAACAGAACAACGAGACAGTTCTTGCCCTGAAAAGCTAATAATCTAAATAAAAGAAAAGAGACAACAGACATATGGAGGGAGAACAAGATAACAAGGAAACAATTATTTTAAAAAGCTATATTAAAAGACTATTAAGGACAGAAAGTCAAACACCCAACAGTTAGGAAATGCCTACATTTAAAAGATCTGTAGAACCTCAGTGCAGCCCCCTTGGGCATATGAATTAGGACACCATCTTTAATCACTTAATATAATATTTTTCCCCCACATGGGTCATAACCACAGATCAGAGCTTTTCCACATGAGCAGTAACTGTGGGTCAGTGCATGTTCAACTCGTCTGTGTGTGCACCAGGCTGAAGAGGAACAACAACATATATATTGCCAGCAGGTTACATTCTTTGTGAGACAGCAGTGGGATGCTGGGTAACAGGATTCCTGCTTTGGGAGCAGAGTGAGGGCTAATAACTAGACATGGCATAGGTTAATTCTGACCTGGCTGGGAATTTTTTGATAGTGTTTTTTTCCTGGAAAATGCCAGTTCATCAGAACTAAAACTTTGGGGCAGGAAAGGTTCAGAGTCCATTAGTATTGCAACTTGAAACATTTTTGAAAAAAAAGGTTTGAGATTGTTGAAATGTTTCATTTTATTAAATGTAATTGTCTGATTGTTGATATAACAATAAGCTAATGATAGGAATAAGGTAATTATAGTTTAAAAACATAAAAGAATTTAAAAAAAGTTGACATCAATTGACCTGAATAAAAAAAAAATTGGTGGTGGGGGGGAGTTCTTGAAAATGTTCAATGTTTTGATTATTTCCCCCCCAATTTGGATAATTTTGTTTGAAATCCCAAATTGTTTTATGCGATGGGAAAACTGTTTCCTCTTCCAGCTCTGCCTAATATATAATTTGTATGCAGTGTTGTTGTAGCGCTGTCGGTCCCAGGATATCAGAGAGACAAGGAGGATGAGGTAATATCTTTAATTGGACCAACTTCGGCTGGTGAGAGAGACAAGGTAAAGCTCTGTGTAAGTTCAAAAGCTTGTCTTTCTCACCAACAGAAGTTGCTCCAAGAAAAGATATTACCTTGATGAAGTGAGCTGTAGCTCACGAAAGCTTATGCTCTAATAAATTTGTTAGTCTCTAAGGTGCCACGGGTACTCCTTTTCTTTTTGCGAATACAGACTAACACGGCTGCTACTCTGAAACTTAGCCACCTTGTCTCTCTAATATATAATTTAACACATTCCTTCTGAAAGGCAGTGTGGCAAACTGAATGAGATCAAGAGAATTTTTAACATTTCAAAAGCTCCTAACTAATTTAGTAGCCTAAGGCCTAGTGTCAAAACTGATTTAGGCACTTAGGGCCAGATTTTTAAAGGTATTTAGGTGCCTAAAGAAGCAGTTAGTTCCCTAGTGGGATTCTCAAAAGCACCTAAGTGCCTAATTCGCATTTAAATCAATGTCTATTTGTTACTAGAAGCTCTGGGAAGGTATCAGGGCTATTTATTTTCATTGCTGCCAAACTTAACCAACAAGCAAGTTCTCTACATGTCTCTGGGAAGGCTGTTTGCATGTAAGCATATATTTTTGATGCATGAATGGATGTAAACAAACTGGTTAAAATGTTCTGATGTAACAATTTCCATCTGAAAATGCTCATTTGACTAAATTGAAATGTTTCACAGGGACATATCAATTTCATCAAAATGTTCATAGAGAAATTATTAAAATGTTTCATTGAGATAAAAAATATTTAGTTTTGACTTTATTGTTTATAATATTATATAATCAGTCAAAACATGATTATATTATGCTAAACAATAAAGCTGAAACAAAATATGGTTGAAATGACATATTTCAGAATACTTTTTTTTGTGAAAAATTCCAAGATTTCAACTTTTTGTCTTGCTTTGGGGCAAACACAAATTTCAAACTCTCAGACTTTCCCAGGGGATGGATATTCTGTTGTTCAGACCGCATAAATGTTTGGGTGTCTGACATGAGGCCACAGGACTCTGAGTGCCACAGAGTTTAGACATAGTGATGCTGCAGGCATGCCAGAGTGTGGCATATTATTATTTGTTATTCTACCCCTGAAAAGAGATCGGAGCTGAGAGGAGGGGTGATGTTGTGAGTTTAATTCTGTATAGGGCATTGGTGAGATCAGTACTGGAATACTGCATCCAGTTCTGGTGTCCACATTTTTGAAGGCTGTTGAAAAATTGGAAGGGGTGCAGAGAAGAGTCACAACAATAATTTGAGGGCTGGAAATAAGGCCTTGCAATGGGAGATTTAAGGAGCTCAATCTGTTTAGCTTATTAAAGAGATCAATGGGTAATTTGATGACAATGGGTAAGAACCTTCATGAGTAGAAAATACTGGATATTATAAAGCTCTTTACTTTATCGAAGACAGTCTGGAAATTAAACACAGAAAAATTCAAATGAGAAGTAACGCACAATTTTTTTTAACAGTGGGAGTGATTAACCACTGGAACTACCTACTAAGCAAATCTGTGGATACTCCATCCCCTGATGGCTTTATAGCCAGACTGGATGCCTTTCTGCTACATATTCTTTAGCAACCACAATTTATCAGGCTCACTACAGAGGTAAATGAGTGAGATTTTCTGGCCTGTGTTATACAGGACATCAGACTAGATGATCACAATCGCCCTTTCTGACTTTACAGTCTATGAATCTTGTAAATCATAGAATCATAGAATATCAGGGTTGGCAGGGACCTCAGGAGGTCATCTAGTCCAACGCCCTGCTCAAAGCAGGACCAACCCCAACTAAATCATCCCAACCTGGGCTTTGTCAAGCTGGGCCTTAAAAACCTCTAAGGATGGAGATGGAGACTAGGAAGGAGTCTAGTCTGTCAAAGAAGCTTATTGGAACACCTCTGAGGGTGAGATTTACCTGCATTTAGTTTTCTACTGTATTAAGCTTAGACTTGCGTGTTTTTGTTTTATTTTGCTTGGTAATTTACTTTGTTCTTTCTGTTATTACTTGGAATCACTTAAATCCTACTTTTTATATTTAATAAAATCATTTTTTACTTATTAATTAACCCAAAGCAAGTATTAATACCCGGGGGAGCAAACAGCTGTGCATATCTCTCTATCAGTAGAGGGTGTAGAGTATAGAGGGTGAACAACTTATGAGCTTACCCTGTCTAAATTTTATACAGAGTAAAACAGATTTATTTGGGGTTTGGATCCCATTGAGAACTTGGTGTTGGAGACAGGAGCACTTCTTAAGCTGTTTTCAGTTAGCTTGCAGCTTTTGAGGGATGTGGTTCAGATCTGGGTCTGTGTTTGTAGCAGGCTAGTGTGTCTGGCACACCCAGGCAAGGTACTGAAGTCCCAAGCTGCCAGGGAAAACGGGCTCAGAGGTAGTCTCAGCACATCAGGTGGCAATCTCAAGGGGGTTTCTCAAAAAGAAAAGGAGTACCCGTGGCACCTTAGAGACTAACAAATTTATTAGAGCATAAGCTTTCGTGAGCTACAGCTCACTTCATCGGATGCATGAAGGGAGTTTCTGTGACCCCACAATAGTGTTTCCTAATATCCAACCTAGACCTCCCCCACTGCAACTTGAGACCATTGCTCCTTGTTCTGTCATCTGCCACCACTGAGAACAGCTGAGCTCCGTCCTCTTTGGAACCCCCCTTCAGGAAGTTGAAGGCTGCTATCAAATCCCCCCTCATTCTTCTCTTCTGCAGATTAAATAAGCCCAGTTCCCTCAGCCTCTACTCATAAGTCAGGTGCCCCAGCCCCATAATCATTTTTGTTGCCCTCCACTGGACTCTCTCCAATTTGTTCACATCCTTTCTGTAGTGGGGGGCCCAAAACTGGACCCAATACTCCAGATGTGACCTCACCAGTGCTAAATGGAGGGGAATAATCACTTTCTTCAATCTGCTGGCAATGCTCCCAATATACTGTTAGCCTTCTTGGCAACAAGGGCAAACTGTTGACTCTTATCCAGCTTCTCATCACTGTGAAGGCCTGGGTCTCACAAGCTCTGGGTTCAAACTTGGCTGAGCTCTGGCTTTCCTGTATCATCTCGGGCAAGTCACTTGATCTCTCTGGGCTCAGTTTCCCCCATCTGTAACATAAGGATAATAACCCTTCCTCTCTCTCTCTTAATACTAATAAAAAATTATGTGACCTCCCCTTGTGTTCCATGCAGAGAATGGTGGGTTAACACCAAATCAGTATAATGTCAGCTTTACATGTTAGTTAACCCTACCCAAAGAAGATATTGGACTCTTCCCTCCCCCTCAAAAAAAAGAGAGAGAGAAAGAGAGAAAATGCTCTCTGATGACAACTTTCCCCCCAGCCCACAAACACAAATTTTATTAGCTTAACCCTCTCAGATGCAGCATACCAGATTAGTAACATTTCGGTAACACATTGCTAACATTTGACTCATAGAAACTTGGAAGGCTGGAGTCAGGGGAGGAGGGGAGCACTTTGGATTCCAATTCCTTTTTTTTTTTTAAATGCCAAAACTTCTCTTTGCTTAATCAAAAAAGAGCTTTGCATCTGACAGTTTCCATCATCTTGCATTGTGCATGTGTTATGAGGGGTTGGTGGGGAGTGGGGCTATGTGTAGCCAAGAGAGGCACCCAGAACAGCTTAGCTAACTTTTCTTCTTCAAGCCTTTTTTTTTCTGCATTCCCAGGGCCGGGTTGGCCAGGCTTTCTAGGTTTGATAAAGCATTTCCTTCCATTGTCATTCTATACGGCCTCTGGGCCCTTCTCTCAGTCCCTCCCCTTCTGCCTTCCTCTCTCTCTCTCTCTTACTGAACCTCAGCGAATCTTGTGATATAAAGAAAGCAACTGCCTCCCTTAAGAAACAGCTTGAACAATGAGACCTCATCTTCAAGGGCTTTAATTCCTCTGGATGCAAGGACTAAGTCAGGGTGAGTAGCCTGCCTATTGTCCTGTTGGTCACTGGATCTTCTGCAATTATGACTGTGTTTCTGCTTGCAATGAAATAACTGTGAACATGGTAGGTGTTTTTTCCCACTGTGGGTAGGTCCTGGGCTCCTCTCCTATTTCGCTTGTGTGGAGGAAGGGCAAAAGCTAAAGTTTCTAAGCATGTGAAAAACACCGAGCACTGCTTGGGATTGTGCTGAACTTTGGATGTATGTGAAAGAGTAAAATGTCCCTGCCAGATACAGTGGGCAAAATTCTGCTCTCAGTTACACCTCTGTAAATTTGGAGTCACTCCATTGGCTTGCTGAACAGGGGCCCACCTATGCAACTGAGTAGACTCTGGATTTTCAGCAAGGCAGGAAGGATTCTTACCTCCTCAAACTCTCAGAAAAGAAAAACAAACATTATGCAATATATGGATCAGACTGTGATCCTGAGCTGGGCTCTGGGAGGAAATCTTTCTTATTAGTATTGAGAAGGTGTAATCCCAGATGCAATGTTTTAAAGGACCCCACAAAGAGATGCACTTGCAATGGAAACCCCATTATCATGTCTGACAGAAAGAATATTAAGATCCCCAGATTACCAGGTCTGAGTTTAAGAGACAAGAAGTTCAAGGGGAAGAGGAGTTGTCTGGGCACAGCAGCCTTCTCTTGCTGACACGCATATCACTTCTATTACCTGCCTTTAACAGACATTTTTCAATCTGGCCGCATGTGAATTTGACCTATTTTGTATGTGAGATAGAATCAAAGGGAACTATAAGCGAGGCAGACTGAAAAGCAGAGGAGGTTTTCAGTGACTTGAAGCTTAGCTGTGCTAGTATGGAGAGAAGAAATGGTTTGCTATCAATGTTTGGGGAATGATCAATTTCACCCATTGCCACAAGAAACACTAGGGCTCAACATCTGTGGCATCTCATGGTGCTAAAATACTATTTCATGTGACTCATAATCCACCAACAAAGCAGATTTTGGAGACAGCTAGGTCAGCTGGGGGGTATGGAGGGCAAATTCAAGGGGGGGTTCATAGACATTAGGGGCCATTATAGATAATATAGGTCAGCCAGCTCCCTCAGATGTATTTTAGCTACAGACTGCCATTGCTGCCTTCTAAGATGCCTATTGTTGCTTTTGCCACATCTCTTGTTCAGAGTAAGGGACTGCAGAGTTCATCATGCAACTGGAGTGGAGCTTGTTGAACCAGCAAGAGAGGGGAAGGGAGGAGTTGGAAAGTTTATAAAATATGATTTTGTGCAATGCAATGACTTATGAAGACCCCACAATTTTCTCTGGACACATCCTTTATGTCCCTGACTTTCTACCACCTATACCAGGTCCATTTCTAGGGAAGGGAAGAATGGGATGAGATACAGGAAGTTATGAGTCAGACACCAGCTCCCTCAGTTGTCCAAAATTCCCATCATTGCTCCTGGAGGCTAATCCTTATCCTGCCTGCAATGTCTGAAGGATGGTGAACACAGACAGAAAATTTTCAGAGTAGCAGCCGTGTTAGTCTGTATTCGAATACAGACTAACACGGCTGCTATTCTGAAACCTGTCACTATGCAAGGCACTGAATTTAGCCGTATGGAGTGGAAATCTATCAACTTCATGAAAAAACTTGTACAGATAGAGACAGACATCATCTTCCTTTCCAAATGCAAACAGATGGACATCATACCAAAAGGACTGAAGGTAAAAAATCCACTACAATCTACATACCACACAGACTAAGGTGACAGTTTGTGCCACATGCTCTCAAAGAAACAGACAGAAAAGTGTGTGCTGGGAGGTTCCTCTCTTAGACATAATGGAATGTCTTTTGTTCTTTACACAAGAAACCACACAGGCAGAGTTGGGTCCCAAATGATTGTGTTTGCCAAATACATAAACAACATGCTGCCCTAGTTCTATACACACACTGCTGCTCTGACTGATTTCTAACACAGAGAACACAGTGAGCACCACTAGAGGGCTCACAAACTATTTAATGGGATACTACCCAAATCCTGTACACTACCCATCTATTGTCCCAAATTCCTGTCCCTTTCCTTGGTGTGGTGAACCCTTCTACCATTTAGGGAGGCAGGAGTCACTACAGCATGCAGAGATCTAACATTTTTATTGGCATCCTTTGTGGTACGGATAGACTCTTAGTGTCATTGAAAGGAACAGTCAATGACTTGCACGTGAGATTAAGTCCCCACAGCAAACCTACAGCGAGCACAAAACCATAAAATGGTCATGGATTAAAAACTGGCTAACTGATAAGTCTCAACATGTAATTATAAAGAAAGAATCATCATTGAGAGGGTGTGTATCAAGGGGGGTCCTGCAGGGATAAGTTTTGGGCTCTACAGTGTTTAACGTTTTTATCAATCACTAGGAAAAAACCATAAAATCATCATTGATAAAGTTTGCAGATGACACAAAGTTTGAATGAGCAGTACATAATGTAGAGAACAGGACACTGATATAGAGCAATCTGGATTGCTTGGTAAACTGGAACAAACATGCATTTCAAAGTGGCCAAATGTAAACTCATATATCTAGGAACAAAGATGCAATTGCCACTGACAGTAACAGTCAGGTATGCGATACTGACAATAAAATGGCTGCACCCAATTGGGTGAGGAATCTGGGGAAAGCCAAGCAGAAACAACTAAGATGTCTGAACACCAATGCAAGGAGCCTGGGTAACAAAATAGAGGAACTAGAACTACTGGTGCAGGAAGTGAAACCAGATATTATAAGGATAACAGAAACATGGGAGAATAGTAGACATGACTGAAACACAGGTATTGAAGAGTATGTGGTATTAAAGATAAAGGTGGTGGAGTAGCACTGTATATTAATGATGAGGTAGATTGTAAAGAAATTAGAAGTGATGGAATGGATAAAATGGATTCTGTTGGGGTCAGAATCACTTTGGGGAAGAAAGGTAACAGAGGCTCCACTAGGATAGTACTTGGTGACTGTAACAGACCCCCCAGGATTCAATTTGGATATGGATAGAGACCTCGTTAATGTTTTTAATTAAATGTATACTATGGGAATTGTGTGATTATGGGATACTTTAATTTCCTGGACATATATATGCTACTAACATTGGGTAGGACTAAGATATTCCTGGATGTGTTAGCTGACATTTCTTCACCAAGTAATCACCAAACTGACAAGAGGTGATGCCACTTTAGATTTAGTATTGGACCTCAGAGAAGAAGTGGTTGTGGAAGACAACTTTTGAGTGATCATGAGTTTATTTAATTTAAACTAAGTAAAAAAATTAACAAAACCAGTCTGCAACTAGGGTCCTTGATTTCAAAAGGCCAAACTTTAAAAAATTAAGGGAAGTAGTCAGGGAAGTGGACTGATGAACTCAAGGATCTGAATGTGGAGGAGGTATGAAATTACTTTAAGTCAAAGTTGCAGAAACTGTCTAAAGCCTGCTTCCCAAGCAAAGAGAAAAAAATCATTGGGAAGGAATGCATACCAAACTGGATGAGCAAACATTTCAAACAGGTGATTAAGAGAAAGGAGAAAGCCTACAAGGAATTGAAGATGGGATAGATTAGCAACAAAAGCTACCTCTTGGAGGTCAAAATGTAAAAGGAAAAAGTAAGAACTGACAAAAGCCAAGCACAGCTAGACTTTACAAAGTACACTAAAATCAATTAGTAAACGGTTCTTTAGCTATATAAATAAAAGTAAAACAAGGAAAGAAGAAGTGGGACAGCTAAACCAATAAGGATGGTGGTGGAGATTAAAAATAATCTAGGCATGGCTCAACACCTAAATGAATATTTTCTCTTCGTTATTAATAAAGGTAATGAAGAGCTTGGGAGCAGTGTCAGGGAGGCTAATGGGAATGATGATATGGAAATAGAAATGACCATACCCAACGTGGAAGCCAAACTCAAAGAGTCAAACTCAGGGGCCCGGATAATCTCCATCCAAGAATATTAAAGGAACTGGCACATGAAATTGCAAACCCAATAGCAAGGATTTTTAATGAATCTGTAAACTCAGGGGTTGTACCCTATGACTGGAGAATTGCTAATATAGTACCCTATATTTAAGAAAGGGGGGAAAAGTGATCTGGATAATTACAGGCCCTTTAGTTTGACCTCACTTGTATGCAAGGTTTTAGAACAAATTTTGAAAGAGAATAGTTAAGGACATAGAGGTAATTGGGATAAAATATAACACAGTTTTACAAAAGGTAGATTGTGTCAGACCAACCTGATCTCTTTCTTTGAGAAGAGAACTGATTTTCTAGACAAAAGAAATGCAGTAGATCCAATCAACGTGGATTTCAGTAAAGCAGTGGTCACCAACTTTTTTATGCACAAGATCACTTTTTGAATTTAAGATCAATCCAGGATCAACCCCACCCTTTCCCTGAGGCCCCATCCTTTCCCAGGGGCCCAACCCCACTCACTCCATTCCCAACCCGTCGCTCACTCTTCTCCACCCTCACTCACTTTCACCGGACTGGGGCAGGGAGCTGGGGAGCAGGAGTGAGGGGTGCAAACTCTGGGAGGGAGTTTGGGTGCCGGGGTCATATGGTCACACTGCACCTAATCTCATAGAATCCATTGGATATTTCATATGTTTTACTTTTTATTAGTGTCATTTGTGGTTTATAGATCCAAAATCCTTCAAGGATTGTCACAAATCAGTGTAACATTCTTAACTGTGGGGTGTTGTCACGGAGTCACCGGAGTGATGCTCTGGAACTACTCCCTACAAAGCCAGTCAGGACTCTGGGGAAGCATGCCTCCTCTCACTGAGTATACTGTCTCCAGGGGAAGAAGCTTACACAGCTTCGACCTTCCTGGGTCTGACCTCAGAGCATTCTGCATCCCCTTCCACGCTGTGCGCTTCCCGCAGCAAGTCTGCCCAGGGGAAGCCAGAAGGCCCTGCACCCCAACTCTGCAGTCAGATGTGACTCTCAGCCAGCCAATAAAACAGAAGGTTTATTAGTCGACAGGAACACAGCGTAGGTCAGAACTTGTTAGCACAGAAATCAGTGACTTTCAGCCAAGCCCATCTTGGTGGGAGGGGAGCCCAGAGCCAGGGCTCTGGCCCTCCCCCTAGGCCCCAAGCCAGCCGAGACTGACTCACTTCCAGCTGCCTGGCTCCTGCCCTGCCTGTTGCTCCTCCTCCGGCCTTTGTCTCACTTCCCAGGCCAAGAGTCACCTGGTCGCATCCCCATCCTGGGTCTCAGGTTATGAAGGGGCGACCATAGCATCGGTGCAGGCACCTGGAGCAACCCCCACAAAAGTCACACACGATTATTCCCACCACCTAGATATTGGAAACTGAGGCACACACAGCATTCATGCAAAACAGTAAGACTCACATAGGCTGCAGGGAATTGGGATGCAGGAGTGAGGGGTGCAAGCTCTGGGAAGGAGTTTGGTGCAGGAGGGGGCTCCAGGCTGGTGCAGGGGATTGGGGTACAGGAGGGGGTGAGGGGTGTGGGCTCTGGGAGAGAGATTGGGTGCAGGAGGGGGCTGCAGGCTGGGGCAGAGTGTTGGGGTGCAGGATGGGGTGAGGGGTGTAGCCTCTGGGAGGGAGTTTGTTGCAAAAAAAGTAAATGCAATTTTGGTTCAGATTATCAGAGGCATAGCATGCAAATCAGGGGAGGTGATAGTACTGCTATATTTAGCACTGTTTAGGCCTCAGATGGAGTACTGTGTTCAGTTTTGGTCACTGTTCTATAGAAAGGATGTAGAGAAACTGGAAAGGATCCAGAGGAGAACGACAAAGATTATCAAATGCAAGCCATATGAGCAAAAGGCTGAAGGAACTGGTATGTTTAGTTTGGAAAAGAGATGATTAAGGAGGGACATGATAGTAGTTGTCAAATACTTGAAAGACTGCCATTAAAAGATGGAGAAAATTGTTCTCTCTTGCCACAGAGGGCAGGACAAGAGGCAATAGGTTCAAACTACAGCATAGCAGATTTAGAGTAAATCTCAGGAAAAACTTCCTAACTAAGAACAGAAGGACAATGAAACAAACTGCCTAGGGAAGTCATGGAAGCTCCTCCTTCACTGGAGGTTTTCAAAAGGAGGCTGGATAGCCATCTATCTGGGATGGTTTAGACACAACAAATCCTGCATCTTGAAAGGGGATTAGACTAGATGACACTTGTGGTCCCATCTAACCCTATGGGTCTATGATTCTATGAGTCGATGAGAATCGAAAGATAAGTAAGGAACTAGTTAAAGGGGAGACTACAACAGTCCATGCTGAATAGTGAACTATCAGGCTGGAGGAAGGTTACTAGTGAAGTTCCTAAAGGATCAGTCTTGGGACAAATCTTATTTAACATCTTCATTAATGACCTTGGCACAAAACATGGGTGTGCGCTAATAAAATTTGATGATGACACAAATTTGGGAGGTACTGCCAATAGAGAGAGAAGGACCAGAACAGCACACAAGAAGATTTGGATGACCTTGAAACCTGGAGTAATTGAAATGGAAGGAAATTTAATAGTGCAAAGTGCAAGGTCCTGCACTTAAGGACTAACGACAAATGGTTTTGCTATAAGCTCGGGACGTATCAGTTGGAAGCAACAGATGAAGAGAAAGACCTGGGTGTATAAGTCTATCACAGGATTACTATGAGTTGCCAACGTGATGAGGCTGTGAAAAAGGCTAATGCAGTCCTAGGATACATCAGGCAGGGTATTTCCAGTAGAGATAGGGAAGTGTTATTACAAGGTACTGGTGAGACCTCACCTAGAATACTGTGAGCAATTCTGGTTTCCCATGTTTAACAAAGATGAATTCAGACTGGAACAGGTGCAGAGGAGGAAAACTAGGATGATCTGAGGAATGGAGAACCGACCTTATGAGAGGAGACTTCAGGAGTTTGGCTCATTTAGCCTAACAAAAGGAAGACGGAGGGGAAATACGATTGCGTTCTATAAATACAGGAGAGGAATAAACACCAGGAGGGAGAGGAGTTATTTAAGTTAAAGGCCAATGCTGGCACAAGAACAAATGGATCTAAACTGGCCATTAATAAATTGAGGCTTGAATTTAGGTGAAGGTTTCTAACCATTAGAGGAATGAAATTCTGGAACAGCCTCCCCAGGGAGTAGTGGGGCAGAATCATAGAATATCAGGGTTGGAAGGGACCTCAGGAGGTCATCTAGTCCAACCCCCTGCTCAAAGCAGGACCAATCTCCAACTAAATCATCCCAGACAGGGCTTTGTCAAGCTTGACCTTAAAAACCTCTAAGGAAGAAGATTCCACCACCTCCCTAGGTAACCCATTCCAGTGCTTCACCACCTACCTAGTGAAAAAGTTTTTCCTAATATCCAACCTAAACCTCCCCCACTGCAACTTGAGACCATTACTCCTTGTTCTGTCATCTGCTATCACTGACAACAGTCTAGATCCATCTTCTTTGGAACCCCCTTTCAGCTATCAAATCCCCCCTCATTCTTTTCTTCTGCAGACTAAATAATCTCAGTTTCCTCAGCCTCTCCTCATAAGTCATGTGCTCTAGCCCCTTAATCATTTTTGTTGCCCTCCAGTGGACTCTTTCCAATTTTTCCACATCCTCCTTGTAGTGTGGGGCCCAAAACTGGACACAGTACTCCAGATGAGGCCTCACCAATGATGAATAGAGGGGAATTATCATGTCCCTCGATCTGCTGGCAACGCTCCTATGTATACAGCCCAAAATGCCGTTATCCTTCTTGGCAACAAGGGCACACTCTTGACTCATATCCAGCTTCTCGTCCACTGTAATCTGTAGGTCCTTTTCTGCAGAACTGCTGCCTAGCCACTCAGTCCTTAGTCTGTAGCAGTGCATGGTTTTAATCCTTTAAAACCGAACTTGTTTTAAAACTGAGCTTGATAAGTTTACGCAGGGGATATATTGATACCCTACACACTATTGTAATAATTTTTGTACAAAATATGCTTGTGAGGTATCATTTGAAAACTAATGATCATTCATATTCATAAATATTCATCAAAACTAATTGATCATTAGTAATGACCATTACTGATGATATTCTTGTGTGGTGTATGCATATGATGTGCATTAAGAGCTGTGAATACATGCTGGAATTATGACTAAAGTGTGTGTAATCCAGGTATGTAAAGGGGAGTTATTTAACAGGTTTATCCTAAACAAAGGAATGTGCGTTTACCTCAATTTACACATAAATTGTAAACAGGACCATCAAAGCAGCAGGGATGGCAGGAAACAGAACAATTTGCTTTTCAGCAAACACAAGTGGGGAAAGAAAGAGCAGGGAGTTTCCTTCACCACCTAACTCCATATCACCGTCTTCACAGCATAAATAAACTTTTCTTTGAGAGGTAACCCTCAGAAGAATCCATTTCAAAGGTTTATAGGTCTATAAAGAGGGGCTGAACCTCAAGTGAGAAACTATTGAATCAACTGATTGTATACAATATTACTGTATTATAAAAGTATATAGAGTGAGGTCTGTTATGAAAGCCTATGACACAGTGGTGATTCATATCACCGTAAAATAAATGTATTAACAATGTATAAGGAATTATGGCTACTTAATAATATTATGCTTTACAGCCTGTGTCCAAACAAAGGGACAAACAGGTTCCCCTCCAGACAGGAGAGAAGGAAGCTATCTCCTGTCTCCAATGACATTAAGCAAGGTGTGACCAGAAACAATGGAAGCTCCATTTACATAGAAATCAGCAGGGGAATGGGAAGCCCTCAGGAAGGGAATAGCAGCATGAGGTCATCCTGCCCCTGAAACAATGTCTTTGAACTTTGGGAGATATAAGCAAAGACAGAAGTTATCTTAGGAATCCATCACTAAACAGACACAAGAGGCCAGAGCTTTTGCAAACTGAGAAAGATATGTCATTCAACCAACAGAGGGGGGGGGCGGAGCTTGAAATTGAGGAAACTGAATATAGGTGTCAGAGTAGCAGCCGTGTTAGTCTGTATTCGCAAAAAGAAAAGGAGTACTTGTGGCACCTTAGAGACTAACAAATTTATTAGAGCATAAGCTTTCGTGAGGAAGTGAGCTGTAGCTCACGAAAGCTTATGCTCTAATAAATTTGTTAGTCTCTAAGGTGCCACAAGTCCTCCTTTTCTTTTTGAATATAGGTGAGAACCTATCTTGAACCTAGCTTGTATAATCTTCCTAGATTAAGTTTTAGACTTTTATATGTATGTTTTCACTTTTATGTCCTTTCAAACTTTATTCCTTTTACTTGGAATCACTTAACCTATGTCCTATTATCAATAAAGTTATTTTACTATTAATCTAAACCTCAGTGCTGTTTTTGAATTAAACTCCAGTTAATGTGGCAAGCTGGTGGGTTTTTGTGTCTTTAGAGGAACAAATGAACCTTATTATTTCTTTGAACTGCCCAGGAGGGGGCTGGACATTGCAGAGCACACAGTTTTGGGGAAATTCACGACTTGGAGTGTGTTGGAGTCACCCTTCTGGTTGTAACCAAGGCTGGTGGAAGCCAGAGAAGGGGTGTTGGGCTGTAGACAGGCTGCTGGGATCAGAATTGCTGAACCAAGTCTGTCTAGCAGACAGACACTCAGAGTGTGACCTGCATGCTTGTTGATTACTCTAAGCATTCCAGGCAGAGAGCTAGAGAGGCAAAGTATTATGACAGGTTTCAGAGTAGCAGCCGTGTTAGTCTGTATCTGAAAAAAGAAAAGGAGTACTTGTGGCACCTTAGAGACTAAAACATTTATTTGAGCATAAGCTTTCGTGAGCTACAGCTCACTTCACTGCATGCATCCGATGAAGTGAGCTGTAGCTCACGAAAGCTTATGCTCAAATAAATTTGTTAGTCTCTAAGGTGCCACAAGTACTCCTTTTCTTAAAGCATAATGACTAAGGCTACATTTTAATCACGGGTATTATTAGTAAAAGTCACGGAAAGGTAATGGGCAGTAAATAAAAATTCAGGGCCTGTGACCTGTCCATGACTTCTACTATATCATAGAATGATGGAATATCAAGGTTGGAAGGGACCTCAGGAGGTCATCTAGTCCAACCTCCTGCTCAAAGCAGGGCCAATCCCCAACTAAATCATCCCAGCCAGGGCTTTGTCAAGCCTGACCTTAAAAACTTCAAAGGAAGGAGATTCCACCACCTCCCTAGGTAACGCATTCCAGTGCTTCACCACCCTCCTAGTGAAAAGTTTTTCCTAATATCCAACCTAAACCTCCCCCACTGCAACTTGAGACCATTACTCCTCGTTCTGTCATCTGCTACCACTGAGAACAGTCTAGACCCATCCTCTTTGGAACCCCCTTTCAGGTAGTTGAAAGCAGCTATAAAATCCCCCCTCATTCTTCTCTTCCGCAGACTAAACAATTCCGTTCCTGCAGCCTCTCCTCATAAGTCATGTGTTCCAGTCCCCTCATCATTTTTGTTGCCCTCCGCTGGACTCTTTCCAACTTTTCCACATCCTTCTTGTAGTGTGGGGCCCAAAACTGGACATAGTACTCCAGATGAGGCCTCACTAATCTCAAATAGAAGGGAATGATCAAGTCCCTCCATCTACTGGCAGTGCCCCAACTTATACAGCCTAAAATGCCATTGGCAACAAGGGCACGCTGTTGACTCATATCCAGCTTCTCGTCCACTGTAACCTCTAGGTCCTTTTCTGCAGAACTGATGCCTAGCCATTCGGTCCGTAGTCTATAGTGGTGCATGGGATTCTTCCGTCCTAAGTGCAGGACTCTGCACTTGTCCTTGTTGAACCTCATCAGATTTCTTTTGGCCCAATCCTCTAATTTGTCTAGGGCCCTCTGTATCCTATCCCTACCCTCCGGTGTATCTACCTCTCCTCCCAGTTTAGTGTCATCTGAAAACTTGCTGAGGGTGCAACCCACACCATCCTCCAGATCATTAATGAAGATATTGAACAAAACCGGCCCCAGGACCAACCCTTGGGGCACTCTGTTTGATACTGGCTGCCAACATAGAGCCATTGATCACTACCCATTGAGCCTGACAATCTAGCCAGCTTTCTATATACCTTATTCATCCAGCCCATACTTCTTTAACTTGCTGGCAAGAATACTGTGGAAGACCGTGTCAAAAGCTTTGCTAAAGTCAAGTCAACACTGCTTTCCCCTCATCCACAGAGCCAGTTATCTCGTCATAGAAGGCAATTAGATTAGTCAGGCATGACTTGCCCTTGGTGAATCCATGCTGACTGTTCCTGATCACTTTCCTCTCCTCTAAGCGCTTCAGAATTGTTTCTTGAGGACCTGCTCCATGATTTTTCCAGGGACTGAGGTGAGGCTGACTGGCCTGTAGTTCCCCGGATCCTCCTTCTTCCCTTTTTTAAAGATTGGCACTACAATAGCCTTTTTCCAGTCATCCAGCACCTCCCACGATTGCCATGAGTTTTCAGAGATAATGGCCAATGGCTCTGCAATCACATCCACCAACTCCTTCAGCACTCTCGGATGCAGCGCATCCAGCCCCATGGACTTCTGCTTGTCCAGCTTTTCTAAATAGTCCCGAACCACTTCTTTCTCCACAGAGGGCTGGTCACCTCCTCCCCATGCTGTGTTGCCCAATGCAGTAGTCTGGGAGCTGACCGTGTTCGTGAAGACAGAGGCAAAAAAAGTACAGAGTACATTAGCTGTTTCCACATCCTCTGTTACTAGGTTGCCTCCCTCATTCAATAAGGGGCCCACACTTTCCTTGACTTTCTTCTTGTTGCTAACATACCTGAAGAAACCCTTCTTGTTACTCTTAACATCTTTTACTAGCTGCAACTCCAAGTGTGATTTGGCCTTCCTGATTTCACTCCTGCATGCCCGAGCAATATGTTTATACTCTTCGCTGGTCATTTGTCCAATCTTCCACTTCTTGTAAGCTTCTTTTTTGTGTTTAAGATCAGCAAGCCATATTTCACTGTTAAGCCAAGCTGGCTGCCTGCCATATTTACTATTCTTTCTACACATCGGGATGGTGTGTCCCTGTAACCTCAATAAGGATTCTTTAAAATACAGCCAGCTCTCCTGGACTCCTTTCCCCCTCATGTTATTCTCCCAGGGGATCCTGCCCATCAGTTCCCTGAGGGAGTCAAAGTCTGCTTTTCTAAAGTCCAGGGTCCATATTCTGCTGCTCTCCTTTCTTTCTTGTGTCAGGATCCTGAATTCGACCATCTCATGGTCACTACCTCCGAGGTTCCCATCCACTTTTGCTTCCCTTACTAATTCTTCCCAGTTTGTGATCAGCAGGTCAAGAAGAGCTCTGCCCCTAGTTGGTTCCTCCAACACTTGCACCAGGAAATTGTCCCCTACACTTTCCAAAAACTTCCTGGATTGTCTGTGCACCGCTGTATTGCTCTCCCAGCAGATATCAGGGTGATTGAAGTCTCCCATGAGAACCAGGGTCTGCGATCTAGTAACTTCCGTTAGTTGCCGGAAGAAAGCCTCGTCCACCTCATCCCCCTGGTCCGGTGGTCTATAGCAGACTCCCACCACGACATCACCCTCATTGCTCACGCTTCTAAACTTAATCCAGAGACTCTCAGGTTTTTCTGCAGTTTCATACCGGAGCTCTGAGCAGTCATACTGCTCCCTTACATACAATGCAACTCCCCCACCTTTTCTGCCCTGCCTGTCCTTCCTGAACAGTTTATATCCATCCATGACAGTACTCCAGTCATGTGAGTTATCCCACCTCGTCTCTGTTATTCCAATCACATCGTAATTCCTTGACTGTGCCAGGACTTCCAGTTCTCCCTGCTTGTTTCCCAGGCTTCTTGCATTTGTGTATAGGCACTTGAGGTAACTCGCTGATCATCCCTCTTTCTCAGTATGAGGCAGGAGCCCTCCCCTCTCACGCTCTCCTGCTCGTGCTTCCTCCCGGTATCCCACATCCCCACTTACCTCAGGGCTTTGGTCTCCTTCCCCCAGTGAACCTAGTTTAAAGCCCTCCTCACTAGGTTAGCCAGCCTGCTTGCGAAGATGCTCTTCCCTCTCTTTGTTAGGTGGAGCCCATCTCTGCCTAGCACTCCTCCTTCTTGGAACACCATCCCATGGTCAAAGAATCCAAAGCCTTCTCTCCGACCCACCTGCGTAGCCATTCGTTGACTTCCACAATTCGATGGTCTCTACCCAGGCCTTTTCCTTCTACAGGGAGGATGGACAAAAACACCACTTGAGCCACAAACTCCTTTATCCTTCTTCCCAGAGCCATGTAGTCTGCAGTGATCTGCTCAAGGTCATTCTTGGCAGTATCTAAATCTGGGGCGGGGGGGGTCTGCCAAGGAGCACTGAGGGTTCTGGGGGGCAGGGTGGCCCGGGTGCTGGCAGGGGGGTGGCAGCATGTGGCCCGGGACCTCCGCTGGTGCTGGAGGGAGGGTGGGCAGCAGTGTGTGGCCTGGGACCCCCACTGGTGCCGGGGGTGGGGAGCAGGGGGTTGGCAGGGCTGTCAGGCTCCCTACCTGGCTCTGCGCCTCCCCCACAAGCAGCAGCAGAGTTTGGATGCAGGAGAGGCCACGGGGTCGGGGCATGGGATGGGAGGCTGTGCTGAAGGTCAAGCTTTCCACTGTAAGGCATGCAAAGCACAAGGCAAACATTTTCAGTGCATACCCTGGGTCTAGGACAGAATTGCTATTTAAAAATCACTCCCCTTATTACACTAAAGTGCAAGCCAGAACATAATCAGTATCCCTAGCTATTCAATGAACTGGTTTGCTGTTCCTGCCATGGTGAGTGTGGCCCAGCTGCATGAGCAATGGGCCCTGTGCTGCAACTTGTGGGCAACCCACTTTGGGAGCACAGGTGGGCAGGTGGACAATGCTCCCTCCTCCTCTTCACCCCCCCCGCCAGCAACATGGACGGTGCTTGGAGACCAGGGACCAGAGTTAAGCCTCCCTAAGTCTGGTCTTTGTCTAAGGTGGCTCTCGGGGGGGGGGGGGGAAAGAGGGGTGTTGTGGCCATGAGAGACCACAGGAAATCCAGCTTCCCCCCACTCCCACCCTAACTCTGCTGATAGCAGTCACCCTGGGCTTGCAGATTCTGAGTTCAATGCCAATTCCTGCACCGAAACCACTGGCATGTTAGGGACACTGTGGTTGAGGGACCCGGAAATCACCATGTGTGGGGGATCATATGCTCTATTGCTTTTGGTACAAGTACTTGTAATGAAAGCTTCCACCGTCTCCCCTAGGTGACCCAATGTGATATGAGTCTCCTGAGGGTAACAGAGGCAGCAAGGGAGCCTATACTGCAAGCGTCTGGGTACAGACCTGGTCCTTATGCTGCTATGCTGTGTACCACAATGGTACCAGCAGAGTGAATGCTGAAATGGCATGGGAAAGTGTCCTACCATGGTGGAAGAAATAAGGCAGCCCTCCCTAGAAACCTTCGACAAAGGATTGCAGAGTATCTCCATGAAAGTTTCCTGGAGATCTCCATGGAAGATTTCTGAGCCATCACTGTGCACATAAATAGTCTTTTCTGTGGAACACCCTCTTCATAGCTGGAGTGGCCACTGACAAGCAGATACTCACTGCACCTCACTTTTTTTCTCATATTAAACATAAACTATAAGAGCATGTAACCCCTACAGTGTGCTTGCAATTGTATATTCATCAGAGTGCCTTTCCCAGCATCACACTCAGACACAATGCTGTCCTGTATCTGGCTGGACAGCTCTGGGGTTAAAAATAGCTCCTGGCTCTCAGGGAGAATGGATCCCCTGCTTGCCTGTCTCCCATTTTCCTCCTTCTCTTCCTCCTCCAGAATGTCCTCCTTGATGTTGCCTGAGGTAGACAAGGACTCAGACTACTGTGTGGTAGCCATGCCGCATTTGGGGTAGTGGTGGGGTCACCATCGAGAATCAAATGGAGCTCATTGTAGAAGCGGCATGTTTGCGGTGCAGAACCAGAATGACTGTTCACCTCCCTTGTCTTCTGGTACTTCTGCTGAAGTTCTTTGATTTTCACTTGGCACTGCTTTGTGTCCCTGGTGTAGCCCTTCTGCTCCAAACCCTGTGTGATCTTTTCATAGATGTTGGCGTTTCTATGGCTGGATAGGAGCTCTGCCTGCACAGACTCTCCTACCCACAGAGAGACCAATAAGATTCACCACCTCCTAAGTACTCCAGCCTGGAGTGTGTTTGGGGCATTGAGTCGCCATGATCAACTGGGCTGCTAAGCTCTCAACGCTGATCAAACAGGAAATGGGAATTCAAAAGTTCCCGGAGCTTTAAGAGGGGAGGGGATGTTTCCTGTGTACCTCGCTGCTGTGCAACGGAGTTGAAAACAATCTCCAGAGCAGTCACAGCGGAGTATTGTGGGACACTTTCTGGAAGCCAATTCAGTCAATTTACACAATGTTGCATCTACATTGCCTCTCTGTCGACCCATCAACATCAAGTTAAGCACTACATCTCTTGCGGAGGTAAAGTAATTAACTCGACATAACAGGCAACTTAGGTCAGCGGAAGGGATCTGGAAGTTTGTAGCATAGACCAGGCTTCAATTGCCCTTTCAACTTCACTCCTTTAGTCTTCATGCATGCTTCCATCCTTGTGGTCAGTGTCCTCCATTGGGGTTGGATCTCTGCCAGACTGGCTGTGGCTGTGCTTTTGGACTGCTCCCTGGACAGGTCCCTCCACTCAGACTTGAGTCAGAGCCTGCAGTGGCACTTCCTTGGAGCCCAGCTCTGCACTCTCCTTCCAGCAAGCCAAACACCTGATCAGGAAGGAGTCACTTGCCCCCCTCTGAGCAGAGTTCAGTTTCCCTTTTGAGCAGGTTATTATGCCAGCTCTGTAGACAGTTGGGAATCTTGAGACAGAGAGGGCAGTTTCTCTTGCCTGCCTCCTAATCTATCAGGGCTCGGGGGGCCTGGGAATCAAGGCTACCCCCTCAGAGCCCTGAAGCTGGCATGTGGAATGAGGTGCCATAGAAAGCAGGACTGTGGACTAGAAGCAGCACAGTCTTCAGCAAGAGCACTAACTCAGAGTCAGGAAACTTGGGCAATATTCCCAACTGATCATCCTTTGTACAGTGCTTTGATACAGGTGCAGTATCTAGGGGTTCCTTTTCAACAATACAACACAAAACCATCTCGAGCCCCCACCCAGTGACCTGGAACAGTTACACACCACCCCCTGGGTGCCTCTAAGAAGCAATACTTCCCCACTCGCAAGCATAGAGTCTCAATGTAGCAAAGAAACGTTTAATAAAAGGAGGGAAGTAACCCAGCATTAAATTGGGTAAACACTGCAAACAGGGTTCATAAACAAACCATGAGCAAAAGACCCACCCCCAAGAAAGTTGGGCAATGTCCTTTTCCCTCAGGTTCTCATGTCCAGCAACCAAAAGTCCCTTTAACGTGCCTGTCCCTTCTCTGCACCTCACTAACAGTTGTTGTCCTTGGTCAGGGCACACCCAGAGTTCAGAGGTGCATCTGCAGAGATCACTTCCCACCCTGTGTGAAGGGTAAGAAGGCACTTTATTCACTCCACTGCCCTGGCACTCACTTACCATTCCACTTTGCCTGCTATCCTGGTACACGATCACCACACCTGTCTGCAGGGCTCCACTCCTCCCCACCAGCCCCCTTACCAACCAATCACCACACCTCTCTACCAGCCACCCACTCACTAGGATGTGTTCAGGTCTCACCACTTAACAAAGCTCTCAATGATTTCAGCTGTTGGGGGGGAAGTATCAATGCTGGTAAATCCTGGGAAGTCACTTGCATCAGAGACAGTATCCCAAGGCATGTTTGACTAGACTGACTAGCTCAGCTCAGCTCACTGAGTTTTGGAACCTATGTCTCCTGCCTAGCAAGTGCCGTTTGGTTGAGGGTGAGTCCCTCAATCGGGGTATACAAGCACAGTTCTGCTGCCCTTGATTACCACAACAAGGATAACAACGCTTTATTACTCCTGCCCGAATAACAAGGGGACTGGGCATCCAACACCAGCCAAAAGTGATCATTTGGGTAAGCAATCGCATTATGCTGAGCACCTAGGCAGGGTGGGTGGGCCCATGCAAATGAGATCAGCTCCTGAAGTCCTCTTCCACAGCTCATCACTGTATGTCAATGGAGAGCTCATTCAGACTCTACTTACAATTAGATGGGCTAGTAGGCAATCAATGCAGTTAGATTAATGCAGTAAGAGTTCAAGCACTGCGTTACTTAAGTCAACCATTTCTGCCTCCATCAGCCATTCCAGAATGCCCCAAACTAACCACTCTGGTCACTGCTGTGAACCCTGCTGCCTAGGGATTAGGTAGACAGGAAGGCCCCACACCTGCCTTAAAAGCCCTAGGAATTTTTGAAATTCCTTTCCTGGCTTGGTGAGCACACATAGCAGCTCTTCATTGTTGAGTGTAACTACGCAGCTGACCATGCTGGCTACATGATCCAGATGCACTTCTGCCTGGAGCAGACAGGGGATATTAGATCTTGCGTGCTTTTGGGAAGAAGAGGCTGTAGAAACATTGACATCTACAAACAGATTGTACAGGGGATGCAGGAGGGCTATGACAGGGACAAACAGCAGTGTCACATGCAAGCCAAGAAGCTGCAGCAGGTGTACAGGGAGGCCAACAATCAGTCCAGTGCTGAGCCACAGATCTACCAAGAGCTGCATGCCATCCTCAGTCAGTGGAGACCCCACACCCAACCCCCAAGAGCCCCGTGGATGCTTCCAAGGGGCCCAAGTGACTGGCCCCTGTCATGAACAGTGAGGAGAAGGAGGAGTGTGGGGGGCAGATCAGGGCATCCTGCTGTGCAGTGACCCAGGACCTGGTTTTGACTCCACTGCAGTCCAACCAGTCAAGCATGCGCGAGCCCGATGCAGGGGTAGGAGCTTCAGGTAAGTAGGCAATTTACTTTGAAATTACAGGAATGGCACCTCCAGAGCAGCAGGACACCTCGTGAATCCTCCATAACGATCAAAATGACATTTTCATGGAGGGACTCTGCAATCCTCGGCCGAAGGGGAGATTCTCCCATTGGCATAGGTACTCCACATCCCTGAGAGGCAATAGGTATGTTGATGGGAGAAGCCCTTCCATTGACATAGCGCTGCCTACACTGAGGGTTAGGTCGGTATAACTGCATTGCCCCAGGGTGTGGATTTTTCACACCCCTGAGAGACATAGTCACACCAACATAAGTTGGCAGTGTAGATCAGTCTATTCCTTAGGCAATGTCTACACTTACCATTTAAAGTGCAAAAAATCCCTTTTTTGCGCTAAAACCGTGGGAGAGTCTATACTTGTTAATGACTTTTTGCGGTGAAACTCAGAGGAGGTGCTACCTTCACAAGAGGTATATAGCTCTTACCGCTGTTCTTTTTGTGCTGTTGTGAAAGTGAAGACATGTTCTACCAGTGTAAATGCTTTTTGGCCTCCAAAGGATATCCCACAGTTCCAAAAGTGACCACTCTGGCCAGCATCTCCGCTGCTTTGACGCCAAGTAAATGGACATCTGCCACCCCCTCTCCGTAAGCCCTGGGAAGTTTGAAACTCCCTTTCCCTTTGCTTGTAGATATGGCAGGGAAAGCAGCCAGACAGCAGTATGGGGGGGGGGTTAAAAATGCCATGAAAGAAACAAGGAAGTAATTGGGCTGCTGGGACATGAAGCAGGGAAGCACAGGGCACTGAGCAGGAACCCAGAATGCCTTCCTCTCGCCCCCCCCCACCCCGCCTCCACAAGAATTATTGAGAGGGCTGCACCATGGAATAGCTGCCCTACAGCGCTGCTCTCATCAGTGATGGAAGTGCTGGTAGTGTAAACACTCTCTGACACCTGAGGAATTGAGTGAGTACACAAACCAGTACTTTACTTTCACCAGTTCCCTATCACTGATGAAACGTACAGTGCAAAAACTCTGTAAGTGTAGACATAATCTTAGAAATATCAGGAATATGAAGTCTTGTCTTCTCTGCTTTTTTTGGTCAGTCTCTTTGGAAGATTAGAGAACTGAATTGTGAGTTTATTGTCAGCCCTTAACCGATGCGATGGGTGTACTGTTTCTTTAACAAAGAAAGCTCGCTCCATCTCTTTGTCAGGTGCTTCAGTTTATTTATTACAGCAAAGGTTGTTAAACAGACTGACTAAAAACCACTCTCCTCAAGTATTCAGGTTCACTTCTGTAGTCCTCCAGTCACCCATAGTCTTCCAGGAAAAACAAGTTAGACAAGACAGAACTAAATTTCTAAGGTAAAAAATAAGCAGGAACAAGAAAAATATTAAAGGCCACATAGTGATATTCTTTCTCACATGGAGTCTCAGAGTCTTCCTGCATAAATAGTCCCACTGAAAATATGATGCAGGAATCAGCATCTTATTCAACATCTACAAGGGGATAACAGTAACTAAACACTTTCAGGCCTTCTGCATAAATCATAATGAAAGGGGTGGGAGGAGGAAAGAGGAGAGGCATAAATCCCGATAAAGTTTCATCTGCAGCTCATTTTTAATTCATTTTGCCTTCCTGCGGTTTTGGCTGGGGCCACAGCAGGTGTGGAAATAGAACTGGTGGGCGTAAAAAAATCAACATTTCACATTTTTGAAAAATTATGACCAGCTCTGATTTGAAATCCTATGAGGAAGCTAATCTCCCTAGATTTCCAGGCCAATTCAAAGCAAAGAGCACCAAACCTTCCTCCATCCCAATGCTTCTGAATTTGTACATTTCACCCATCGCTAGCAGTCCTTACACATGAGACTGCTTCTGAATCCAGCAGCAACAAACTGCTTCTGGCTTAGCTGAAAATGTACATGCAGGTGTGTGAACTTTAGGAATGGACACTAGACCAGGTGGAGGTCAATACGAGCCACGGCTGCATCATACCACAGAGGTTATAATAAAATAAGATGGGTTTCAGAGTAGCAGCCATGTTAGTCTGTATTTGCAAAAAGAAAAGGAGGACTTGTGGCACCTTAGAGATTAACAAATTTATTTGAGCATAAGTTTTCGTGAGCTACAGCTCACTTCATCGGATGCATTCGATGGAAAATATAGTGGGGAGATTTATATACACACACAGAGAACATGAAACAATGGGTTTTATCATACACACTGTAAGGAGAGTGATCACTTAAGATGAGCCATCACCAGCAGGAGGGGCGGGGGAAGGGAGAAAAACCTTTCATGGTGACAAGCAAGGTGGGCCATTTCCAGCAGTTAACAAGAACGGCTGAGGAACAGTGGGGGGTGGGGTGGGGGGGAGAAACAACATGGGGAAATAGTTTTACTTTGTGTAATGACTCATCCACTCCCAGTCTCTATTCAAGCCTAAGTTAATTGTATCCAGTTTGCAAATTAATTCCAATTCAGCAGTCTCTCGCTGGAGTCTGTTTTTGAAGTTTTTTTGGTGAAGGATAGCCACTCTCAGGTCCGTAATCGAGTGACCGGAGAGATTGAAGTGTTCTCCGACTGGTTTTTGAATGTTATAATTCTTGACGTCTGATTTGTGTCCATTTATTCTTTTTTGTAGAGACTGTCCAGTTTGGCCAATGTACATGGCAGAGGGGCATTGCTGGCACATGATGGCATATATCACATTGGTAGATGCGCAGGTGAACGAGCCTCTGATAGTGTGGCTGATGTGATTAGGCCCTATGATGGTGTCCCCTGAATAGATATGTGGACAGAGTTGGCAACGGGCTTTGTTGCAAGGATAGGTTCCTGGGTTAGTGGTTCTGTTGTGTGGTGTGTGGTTGCTGGTGAGTATTTGCTTCAGATTGGGGGGGCTGTCTGTAAGCAAGGACTGGTCTGTCTCCCAAGATCTGAGAGAGCGATGGGTCGTCCTTCAGGATAGGTTGTAGATACTTGTTGATGCGTTGGAGAGGTTTTAGTTGGGGGCTGAAGGTGATAGCTAGTGGCGTTCTGTTGTTTTCTTTGTTGGGCCTGTCCTGTAGTAGGTGACTTCTGGGTACTCTTCTGGCTCTGTCAATCTGTTTCTTCACTTCAGCAGGTGGGTATTGTAGTTGTAAGAATGCATGATAGAGATGTTTGTCTCTGTCTGAGGGGTTGGAGCAAATGCAGTTATATCGTAGAGTTTGGCTGTAGACAATGGATCGTGTGGTGTGATCTGGATGAAAGCTAGAGACATGTAGTTAGGAATAGCGGTCAGTAGATTTCCGATATAGGGTTTATGTGACCATCGCTTATTAGCACCGTAGTGTCCAGGAAGTGGATCTCTTGTGTGGACTGGTGCAGGCTGAGGTTGATGGTGGGATGGAAATTGTTGAAATCCTGGTGGAATTCCTCAAGGGCTTCTTTTCCATGGGTCCAGATGATGAAGATGTCATCAATGTAGCGCAAGTAGAGTAGGGGCATTAGGGGACAAGAGCTGAGGAAGCGTTGTTCTAAGTCAGCCATAAAAATGTTGGCATACTGTGGGGCCATGCGGGTACCCATCGCAGTGCTGCTGATTTGAAGGTATACATTGTCCCCAAATGTGAAATAGTTATGGGTGAGGACAAAGTCAGAAAGTTCAGCCACCAGGTTAGACGTGACATCGGGGATACTGTTCCTGACGGCTTGTAGTCCATCTTTGTGTGGTATGTTGGTATAGAGGGCTTCTACATCCATAGTGGCTAGGATGGTGACAGGCCCAACAAAGAAAATAACAGAACGCCACTAGCCATCACCTTCAGCCCCCAACTAAAACCTCTCCAACGCATCATCAAGGATCTACAACCTATCCTGAAGGACGACCCATCACTCTCACAGATCTTGGGAGACAGGCCAGTCCTTGCTTACAGACAGCCCCCCAACCTGAAGCAAATACTCACCAGCAACCACACACAAGTCCACACAAGAGATCCACTTCCTGGACACTACAGTGCTAATAAGCGATGGTCACATAAACACCACCCTATATCGGAAACCTACCACCAAATGCATCCGATGAAGTGAGCTGTAGCTCACGAAAGCTTATGCTCAAATAAATTTGTTAGTCTCTAAGGTGCCACAAGTACTCCTTTTCTTTTTGCGAATACAGACTAACACGGCTGCTACTCTGAAACCAGCAGAAGAGTGTGTGTGTGGGGGGACCTTTTGTAGTGATAATCAAGGTGGGCCATTTCCAGCAGTTGACAAGAACATCTGAGGAACAGTGGGGGGTGGAGGGGGGGAATAAACATGGGGAAATAGTTTTAGTTTACTTGTAGAGCACTTGTCAATCTGAAACATTAACTAAAGACTTCGCTGTTATCAATCAGCTCCTGAGAGGTGCTGATCCCTCACAGATCCCATTCAAGTCACCCTTGATACAACTACACTGCAAACAAATATGCACAGCAGTGAGCTTCAGAGCCCATGTCTACAGACTCGGCTTGTGGTGCTCATGCTATGGAACTAAAAATATCAGTGTAGATATTCCTACATGGGCTGGAGCTTGGCTCCAACACCCTCCCCCATTGCCAGGTTTCAGAGCTTGTGCCTTGGACCTGGGGACTCCAGTTGTCTAACCTCAGCTTCTCTGGGAACAGAAGAGCGTTGATCCCTCACCCCACTGGGGTAGCCTTTAGCTCCCCACACACTGAGTCAAGGTGAGCAGCAGTTCTTCGCCCACCCAGCTCAGGGTCCTATACATTTTCACAGACCATCAGGCAGTTGCCGATGGGGAGAGAGGTTCCCCCCTCCTTCCTGTTTGTAGTTACCTTAGTCATCTCCCAAGCAACTGTTGTGCACTTTACTTGGGTATTTCCCACCTGTGGGTGGGTGTCATAGATTGGGCTGTGCTCTGCAGCTGCCTCAGTATCCCCACTTTTTTCTGGAGACACTGCCATCACCATGCTGTTTCCTGTCTCTGGTTCCTTGGTAAGGAGAGGCAAAGAGCTTATTTCTCTGGTCTGGGCTTCAGAGCTCAGAATTTCCCTTCAAGTCAGTAGGACTAATCACTTCCCTAGAAAAGGAGATGGTCTCCCCTCCACTCCCCAAGCATTTGTCTGCCTACACTGTGAAGATAATTTGATTCCTCTTGGATATTGGCGGGGGGGAATTCTGTCACTTTTCAGGGTTACCCAGGTTTCTGGGGTGAATTGCTACCATCTTCTTGCAGTGTGAGAGAGATCCTGGTCTGCACAAGGGGATACCCTCCCCAACTCCCAGCTGCTGGCAGCAGAAGTGCTCCATTCCGGGCTCCACAGGTCCCACTCTTTCCTTATGCAGGCTATCAGTTTACACACCCCACTTTGTTACACTCAAGCACCCAGTCCCTTATCCTCCAGACATCTACACTATACTCCAATCCACTGCCTCCATGGGAGCAGTGCACCCCAGTTTACCAGTTTCACCTCAGTTCAACACTCTCCTTAGCACAAGGTACTCAGATTTATCTATAGTAAAATCAAACTGAAGTTTATTTAACAAAATTTGAAATACAGATTCAAATAAAAGCAAGTACATGGGTTTGGAAACATAAGTTTACACCTAAAAGAAAAACAATTGATAGCCTATACTTACTAACGAGTTACTTTCTCTTGTCCAATAAGGTATTTCTCACCCAATGGTCAGTTCTTAGAGCTTGCCCAGACTGGAAAGCTGAGATTCACCTTTCAACAGATACCCTCACAGGCGGTATGTCTCCTCTGTAACCCGGTGCCCTCTTCTCTTATACAGCATGACAAAGTTCCTCCTCTGTCTTGGTGGGTCCTGCACTTATTGGCGGATTTGCTCGCCTCAGAAATTCATGGCAGCCCTCAGTTTGGCCACTTTTGCTAGTGGCTCAAACCTGCCGTTCACTCAGCTAACCTCATCACTGGCCAGCATGGGGAAAAGGAAGGAGAACAATCCCCGGAGTCTCTGCTGCGCCACCTAGCGGGTGAGGGAACAGGTGGTGGGTCCCTCTGGTGGGACCCACAGTCCAGGTCAACTCCTCCTGTATCCAATAGGGAGTTGGGGGGATGTAGGGAACCCAGGCCCACCCTCTACTCTGGGTTCCAGCCCAGGGCCCTGTGGATCACAGATGTCCACAGTGTTTCATGTAACACCTGTGTGATAGCTACAACTGCCTGGGATACTTCCCCATGGCCTCCTCCAACACCTTCGATATCCTCACCACAGGACCTTCCTCCTGATGCCAGATAGCATTTGTTCTCAGTCCTTCAGCAGCATACCCTCTCACTCTCAGCTCCTTGTGTGCTCCCCACTGACTGAAGTGAGGTCCTTTTTAAACCAAGTGCCTGATTAGTCTGCCTGTCTTAATTGATTTTAGCAGCTTCTTAATTGGCTCCAAGTGTCCTAATTAGCTTGCCTGCCTTAATTGGTTCCAGCAAGTTCCTGATTGTTCTGGAACTGCCCCTGTTACCTTACCCAGGGAAAAGGGACCTGCTTAATCTGGGGCTAATATATCTGCCTTTTATCACTCTCCTGTAGCCATCTGGCCTGACCCTGTCACAACAGTTATAGACTATTGTCTCCTACGAGAAGGGATCCCCTATTCAGAGAATTTTCTTTGGGTATGTTTGTCTTTGTAAATCCTCAGGCCTGCATTTGGTCTCGACAGTAAACACAGGGCTGGCTCTGGATGTCCATTGTTCTCAGTGTTGATTGAGTTAGCCCTGAGACCCACCTCACCTAAGGTGACAAGTTTCACTTCAACAGTTTTACAGCCTAATATTCTATATTATATATATCTCTTACACTATTTTCCATATAATCATCTTGCAATAACCAGGACCATCAGCTTGACCTTAGTTTTCAAGAGAGCCCCCCCACACAAGCTACTTTGGTGAAATATTGGGAAGATGGCCAGACACACGGGCAGTACACTTGCCTGGGCATGTCTGTGCACATCTCCGTGAAACATTGATGCAGCAGGATTGTCATAGATTCATAGATTCCAAAGCCAGAAGAGGCCATTGTGATCATCTAATCAATATGTCATGTGTTTTCAAATCAAATGCCTTCCAGAAGTGTATTTTATGTCAATACTATTACCTTTATCAACCAAACTTGTAATCTCATCAAAAAAGGGGTAGTGCTACAAAACAAAAAACGGAGCTGATAAAATAAATTCCTGGGATTGTTTTTTTACCTTTGCTGAGAAATTTTGAAATGAAATAAAACAAAAATTTTCCCTTAGGGTACAATTTGGTTTTCAAGTCCTCTCCCCCATTTCCCTCCCTTTTTCAATCCCCCTCCCCTTTTTGTCCTACTATTTAAAAGGTGGGAAAGGGGAAAAAAACCTGAGGAAATGGGGGAAAACCCATTTTCTCTCACTTTTTTACTTTTTTCAACAAGAAAAGTGTAGAATAAGTACAAAAATGTTTAAAAAGTGAGGGAAAGTATCACTTTAACTTTTTAAAAACCATTTCCATACTTTTCTAGGTGAAAAAAAGTTTTTAAATGTGTGAGAAAGTGTTCTTCCTTAGTTTAGCATAGTTTTTTTTTAAAAATTCCCATCTTTTCTAGTGGGAAAAGTAACCAAACTTGGAGAAAAAGCCAATAAAAACCAAAAAGTAAAAATCAAAATGTTTCAATTTTGGAAAACTGAATCTAACCGACGAATGTAGCTGAAAACAAAACAAAGCAGTTTTTTTCTTGTTTCATTTCAAAATTTCCCATTGAAAATTTTTAAAAAATGGAATCTAAAATGACATTCCTCACCAAAAAAAAGTTTGTTTTTTTTTGGTGAAAAATGTTTTCAGTTGAAAATTTTTGACCAGCTGTACCGCAAACTGAAGAAGAAGAGGAAATGCAGAGTTAAAGTCCTGGTTCACACACAGCACCTTAATTGTGCTCTGGGGGGAATGGTTGTAGGAAATGAACGGATTTAGTAATTTTATTAAGATGATGTTAAAATAAAAAGAAAATGGTATAGAGTTTAGCATAGAAGTTTCTGGTTGTCGTGGAATAAAGTACAGATTATCAAGGGGTGCGAAGTTCGGTTTAGGATCAGGTGGCATAAGGAATACATAATCTACAATATCCCCAATTTGGGGGTAAAAGGAATCTTGTCCCTCCCTAACTACGCCTGCCCTTTTTCTCTGTGCCCAACACAAGTCAAAGCCACTATCCTAGTCATACAGTTCAACAGACCTTTCTACTTTTTACAACCCCACTGATCTGAGAAGTACTTGTTGATGGTTGGCAGAAAACAACAGTGCTTCACAGGAAAACTGAGTGAGGGTGAAGGTTGCTGGGATCTCCCTGAATGTCTCCTTTAGGAAGGGATCAGAGGAGCCAGAGTTAAGGTTGTGAGTCTGGTGTTATGTGAGAAACTGCATCTTAAAGCTGCATTTCTCGCTTTTCTTCAATTTTTGGATTGTTTTTTCTTGTAACCCTAACAATCTTTTTCCATGGCTCAGGCAGGTGACAGCTTCATTTTTCTCATGACAACCTTGCAACATCACCAATGCTCTCATGAGGTTGTTGCAGTTCCCTCCCAGCAGGGTTTGCTGGTCACTTGGGGTTAGGGTGACCACATAGCAAGCGTGACAAATCAGATCACTTTTTTCAGGAGGGGGGAGAAGGGGCGGGGAAATAGTTGTGTATATAAGACAAAGCCCTGGTATTGCAAAGGTCCCGATAATATCGAGACATCTGGTCACCCTACTTGGGGTATATCTATACTGCAATGTAAGCCCTAGGTTAGTAGAACTTGAATTAACAGATCCAGGGCTTGTTAATTTAGGATTTGAGCATCTAGACTCATTTGTAAGCCTAGGTTAGGAATTGTTGAACCCTGGGTCCCAACCTGGGGCTCCAGCATCTACACTGTGTGATGCTGGCCTGAGTCCAACCATGCATATCTCAGACTTAGAATATCACGGTTGGAAGGTACCTCAGGAGCTCATCTAGTCCAACCCCCTGCTCAAAGCAGGACCAATCCCCAATTTTTGCCCCAGATCCCTAAATGGTCCCCTCAAGGATTGAACTCACAACCCTTGGTTTAGCAGGCTAATGCTCAAACCACTGAGCTATCCCTCCCCACTTCCTACCACCTTCCCAAAATGTGACTGCTCTAGCCCTTTGTTCGTGGTGCAGTGTGGGAAAACTTGACTGGCCACCAAACTTGACTAAAGGACAAAGCAAGTTGGCTCATGGGATTATGGGATATTCTTGGTGAACTCCCAGAGCATGAGTCCAGTGGGAATGCATCTACACTGCAAAGCAATAGGGCTTTAACCTGGGTCCTGGCTTGACTCAGACTCGGACCCACTGTCCCGTGGGGTCCTGGGACCCTATGTCTGAGCCCTGAGTTAGCATGATCTGTGTGTAGACAGAACGGGGGTTAGGCACGAGCCTGACTTCAAACCCTGGGCTTACGTTGCAGTATAGACATGGGAGCTTTTTCAGAACACAGCAGCGCAACTATTCACTGATTCAAGCAAGTGCAATCATAGCTCTCTTCTCCCCTGTATCCTAGAGGCTGATAAAGAAGCCTGATTTTAAACAGGCCTTATTGATGTGTAGAATCCTAGTGGTGTAGCCTCTATCTAAAAGCATAAGTGCTGGAACTAGGGGTGCTGCCGCACTCCTTGCCTCGAAGTGGTTTCCATCATATACAGGGGTCACAGTTTGATTCAACGTCTCTCAGAACCCCCACTATAAAAATTGTTCCAGGGCCATTGGCTATAAAGACATCCTCAGTCAGCCTCATCTTTGCTCTGACACAGGCCAACTAATAATTTTCACACATCTCATCGTAGGTCAGCAGGAGCATACTTTATGCCTCTGGTTTTATTTCAAACTGTCTGTAGCATGTGTTTATTCAATGACTGGATCATGGCAATTCTCTGCCCAAACTGTGGAATGATCACCCAGGTCACATGGGATTGTTTCTGTTCACTGATTGGATGTCCCAACCTTTTCTAAACTAATTCAAGCCAAAACAATTTCCATTTGTTCACAAAGCAGATTTTGATTCTTGATTAAACAAATCATGTCCATGGGCCTGAACATTGGTTTGTCCAAACATTCATGCAAACAAAGCAGTAGTGTGAGAACATAAACATAAAGAAAAGGAGTACTTGTGGCACCTTAGAGACTAACAAATTCATTTATTAAATTATTTTCTTTTTGCAAATATAGACTAACACGGCTGCTACTCTGAAACATAAACATAAAGAGCCACAGCACAAAAACTTCACCTGCACAAATGTTCAGGAAAGTAAACAAACAAAAAAAAGATGAATCAAAATGCAATTCAGAAATGACAAAAAGTCTGAATTTTTGCACAGTGGTCACCTGGCTTTCACTGTGTCACCCCAGGTTTGGAACCTCGCAGCCTTCCTTTTTTCATACTTAGGGTTCCCAGGTGTGCGTTTTGTCTGTTTGTAGTTTTATGTTGATGTGTTTGAAATATGGATTAGTAGCCAAAAGTCTATACGGTCACACTGGTGTAATCAGTAAAATCGTGTGTGTAACACATCCAAAAATGGAGGCTCCTGTTCCCATGTGCAATGGAGCTGCTGTACATGTTCCCCCAAGCCATGTATGTGAAAAGTTGCACACAGGTAGGGGACAATCTTGGTATTTGATTATATAGATTTATTGGGGTATGTTTGTGTAGCACTATGACTATGGGTTAGAGCAATGGTTCTCAAACTAGGGCCTCCGCTTGTTCAGGGAAAGCCCCTGGCAGGCTGGGCCAGTTTGTTTACCTGCTGCATCCACAGGTTCGGGTTATCGCAGCTCCCACTGGCCGCAGTTCACCGCTCCAGGCCAATGGGGGCTGCAGGAAGGGCGGCCAGCACATCCCTTGGCCTGCACCACTTCGCAACCCCCATTGGCCTGCAGCAGTGAACCACGGCCAGTGGGAGCCGCGATCGGCCGAACCTACGGATGCGGCAGGTAAACAAACCGGCCTGGCCTGCCAGGGGCTTTCTCTGAACAAGCAGCGGCCCTAGTTTGAGAACCACTGGGTTAGAGGATTGATACTTTTTGGATACAATTTTCAGAGTTGGTACTTTTTTTAGAAGTACCAACTTCTAACTCCAGGGTCCAGGTCTGTATTTCCTCTTTCAATAGAACAGGTCTAATATCCTAGGCCATGTGTGAGCTATTGCTTTGTGTGGGATAGTTGGTCCATTTGCCTGCACTGGTCTCTATGTCACTCTTCCAAATGCAAAATGACCTAGAGAAAAAGCCATTCTATTCTCCTGTGTGCCGTGTCAGGCAGATATGTGTGAGCAAGTGTAATACCCATTTGGAACTACATAGCACTGGAGTAAACCTACAGCACAACCTGTGTGTCAAAAATGCAGGGAAGCTTGCAACTCAATAGCAGAAATACATCTTCAGTATTTTGGTTAAGATCTGATGCAAAGGGCAGCCATGCACAAGTTTTATTGGTCCTACAAAACCCAGGAAATATGCTACATATTCTTGAGTGCCATCTATGGCACTTTATCTATTCACTAATTATTTATATATATAGGCAGAGAGAGGACTTCTGTAACCATTTCTCTTAGGCTCCATTTACACTTGGACCTAGGTGTGGGTGTGACTCCCAGCTCATGTAGACATACTCACACTAGTTCTCATTGAGCTAGCATGTCAAAAATAGTCGCAAAAAGAAAAGGAGTACTTGTGGCACCTTAGAGACTAACAAATTTATTAGAGCATAAGCTTTCGTGAGCTACAGCTCATTTCATCGGATGCATTTGGTGGAAAAAACAGAGCCCCTCTATTTTTTCCACCAAATGCATCCGATGAAGTGAGCTGTAGCTCACGAAAGCGTATGCTCTAATAAATTTGTTAGTCTCTAAGGTGCCACAAGCCCTCCTTTTCTTTTTGCGAATACAGACTAACACGGCTGCTACTCTGAAACCTAAAAATAGTAGTGTAGCACTAGTAGCAAGGGCAGTGGCACATGGTGGCATTGGCTAGCTGCCCCGAAAACAAACCTGCCTGGACACCGATATTTGAGGTGGCTAGCCCATGCCACTGCTCACTGCCACCCATGCTACACAGTTACACTACTATTTTTAGTGCGCTGGCTGAATGAAAGCTAGCACAAGTATGTGGATGTGAATCACATCCCCAGTTCCAAGTGTAGATGCAGCCTTAATCATTGAATTTTGCCATTCACCATATATCACTTCCTATAAATCCATCACAGCCCCGAGTGGCAGCAGTCGGTACCTGTAAAACTTTACAAACAGTGAAAGCATCAGCAAAGAAGCTGCTTTTGCACATATGTTTCTCCTGCCCTTGCCCCATGGGGGATGTTCTGGGCCTGGTCATTTTCCTCTGCAGGGACTATTTTGGGTGGCTGTGGTTTGAATGCCTTGGCTGATGCATGGTATTGTGAAGCCCTGGGTACAATGACAACAAAACTGACAGTCTCGCTTCTTGTCCTTCAGTCAGCTCTCTTTGCATTTTCAGTTCCGTTTTCATTGTGGAAAACAGCATTTCTAATAGTTAGAGCACAGGACTCCTAGCTCTGCTGTTGACTCAGGTTCTGACTCAGAATCTCACAATCATGTGAGTACCTTCTAGCACATGAGTAACCCCATTGACTTCAATGAGGGTAATTAACCACTGGAACAATTTAGCAAGAGCTGCGGTGCATTCTCCATCACCAGTACTTTTAAAATCAAGATTGGATGTTTTCCTAAAAGAGCTGCTCTAGTTCAAACAAAACTTCAGGACAGTCCTGTGGCCTGTGTTATGCAGGAGGTCAAAGAGGAGTAGTCAACTATTTTTTGTCAAGGTCAAAATTTTTTGGTCAAGGTATAGTCAAGAGAAAATAATAAAAACATAACAGTAATGGTAATAATAAGTAAGTAAAAAAAAATAAGTGAGGGGTCTGCTCAAAAGCATCTGGCGGTCTGGATTTGGCCTACAGTCCGCCTATTGACTACCTCTGGATGATCACAATGATCTCTTCTGACCTTGGAATCTATTAATCTACTTGCAAACCTTCAGTTACGCACATGTGTAAGCACCTTGCAAAACTAGACCCCAGGCAAATCATTTAATTTCTGTGCCTCCATTTCCTCTTATGTAATATGGGGACAATGATAACTTCTCAGAAGGTGATTATGAGACCTTCAATTAATAAATTAATATTCTCAACCTCTGTGACCCTCTCAAACAAAAGGTGCTGCCAAAGTCATTATTATATTGTAAGGTATTTGGAGCCGGGACCATCTTTGAGTTCTGTGTTTATACAGCACCAGGTACAATACAGTCCTGGTCCATGACTGGGGTATTAGGTGCTACCACAGTACAATGGTTATTATTATTATTTTATTATTATTATTAATTATTGTTATTGTTAACCTTTCCCCAACTTGACCACAGGAGAAGCAATAATCTGGATTTTCCTTTTTGGGACATTTTTAAAAGCTTTATTTTTTATTAATGCAACATGTCATAAACCAGCAACATAAACCACCCATCTGCTTCTCTCCAGGCATGAGAAATACTAATACAAACACCTAACATTTACCAAGTGCCTAGCTATTTTCCGCAAAGCAATAGGGTTGCCACTGATGCATCCACAGAAAACCTGACATTCTTGTACTTCTGAAACAGCATGGACCCGTCCCCACCTGCATGAACCTGGCCCCAGCAGCGTGACCTTGCTCACTTGGTCAAGCCACATGGAGGACACCATTTTGCAGGGGGTGCTGTCCCACCCCCACCAGCATGACTTTGCATGCACACAGGCAGAGGCAGATAAAACTGGATAAATACCAAATACTAGATAAAACCAGGTCTGATACCGGACAGGACCAAACCATTCCAAAAACAGAACAGTCCAGTATACCGCTGGACAAATAGCCTGCCTGCAATAAGTTAATAAAAGGATGGGAGTCTAAGCTCACTGACCAATGTATCCATTTCCTTCCCAGGGATCTCTATGCTAGGAACAGGAAAAGGAGACAAACTTTGAGCTAGATCTTTGGCCCTGTAGCAGGGTGCTGGTGCAAAAGCACCTAATTAGCCCCTGCTCAGCCAGTTCCAATCAAGAGAAATAGATTGAGGCTGCTGGAACAGGCCTGATGCCAGGCCAGGGGATTGGCCCCACCTGTGGGCCTGACAAGCCAGCATCTATAAGGGCTGGGAGCCAGTATAAAGTGGGTAGCTGGAGGGAAAGGTGAGGCTCTTGGTCGAGTGCTAGCCAAAGAGGGAACTAACCCTGTAAGCCTTGTAAATAGCTCATCTCTCTCTGAGAGAGAGAGAAAAAGAAGCCACAGGTGCTGCATAACTGGAAGCCTCTCTGAGCGTTATTGGGGTAGTCAGCGGGCCCCAGGAGGAGGGGACAGAGCTTCCTGGGCAGAGGACCTGTCACAGGCCTGCTTTGTGGCCAAAGTGTACTGCTCTCTGGTGGTCCTGGGCTGAGGCAGCAGCCCCTAGGGGCTGTTCCCACTAGTGTACTTTCTCACCCAGCCCCCTTAGGTCCAGTACCAAGCACAGCAGTGACAGACTCAAAGATCTTGCCTCTTGTTTCATTTGGTCTACAGCTTCAACAGAACACGAGAGTCTGAGTTGTTCTACAGATAACGAAGCTGCCTGCTCCAGCTTGAGACCATCTGCTCTGGACCTCAGTGAGTGACTGGCCGTGGGCTATTGTGTGTGACCATCTGATGTATGGATGCCACCTCAAAATAACAGGTTTCAGAATAGCAGCCGATGAAGTGAGCTGTAGCTCATGAAAGCTTGTGCTCAAATAAATTTGTTAGTCTCTAAGGTGCCACAAGTACTTTTTTTTTTTTTTTTTTCTTTTTACCTCAAAATAAGTGTCCCAGATTGGTACTTTACCCTCCTAGCAGCATGGACAATATGCTGATTCAGGAACAGCTTTGTCTGAGAAGGGGAAGAGTATGAGTGAGTGGTCTCTCACCCAGTAGAAAACCCAATTCCAGTGGAATACAACAACAATTAATAAGGATAAGAATGATGATGCAGCTACCAACCTCAAAATAATGCAGAGCCTGGAGCAGAAGCCAAGACCATGCTGCTAATCATCTGCAGGGGCCACAGGCCCCTGGAGTCGGGGTACCGCTATATTCTATGCAACTGGTTTAAGAAGGATTCCTGTATATTACGGCAGGTTGTACGAAAACATTAACAGAGCTCAGGCAAGAAAGCCAGAGGGAGGTCACTGCCAGGAGTCAGGAGTAGGTCAGACATAGCTCCTTCAGGCTATAAGGTAGAGTCACACTTTTATTAAAAAAAAAAAAGAGTACTTGTGGCACCTTAGAGACTAACAAATTTATTTGAGCATAAACTTTCGTGAGCTCATGAAAGTTTATGCTCAAATAAATTTGTTAGTCTCTAAGGTGCCACAAGTACTCCTTTTCTTTTTGTGGATACAGACTAACATGGCTGCTACTCTGAAACCTGACTTATTAAATGAAGTCTCCTTGCTGTAGCTTAGCAGTGATCACCTGCCACCCTCTGGGAACCCTCCACATCTGCTTCTGTTGATGCTGTTCCAGTGTGTGTGAAATACTTGAATAGCCATTGGGACACACCGAGACAATGCAAATGACTCTATAACCTAGTGGTTAGAGTATTCACATAGGTGGATGGAAACCCATGTTTAAGTCTCCGCTCCAATGACTAGTCAAGTGGAACAGCTTCAAATAGGAGAGAGAGAGAGAAAATCCTGCCTCAAAACACGTCATAACCCAGTGGTTAGGGCACCTCTCTCCCCACCCAAGCTCAAATCCATGCTTCACATCAGGCAGAGGGGGGAATGGAACCCCTGGCTCCCACATCCTTGCAGCAATAACTACTGCTCTAAAAGTTTTAAGGGGGCCATCAACTTCTCCTCCTGTTTCGTGATGCCAGTGCTTTAAAAATGCTTAGAAACAAAATGTTTTGGGTCAAATGAAACTTTGTTTGACCAGCCACAGACTCTGTTGATTTGTGGAAATATTTGGCATTTTCTGGATTCTGTTTATGCTGAACAATTTTTTTTCGATTTTTCAAAACTGTCAACAAACCAAAAAAATCCGTGATTTGCCCAGCTATTCTTACAGCCGCCTTTGTCTTGACTAACCTAAATAACTAGTGTTGCCTGCAACTTTTGCCACCTCACCACTCAACCCCTTTTTCAGATCATTATGACAATATTAAAAACATTAATTTAATAATGAAGAGCATAAATGCTCCCTGAACTTTCATCTGGATACAGTATTCATCTTATTCTATCAGCGTCCTGCCTGTCCCTTCACGGAAGTGTATGCGTGCCTCACTTCCCTCCATGGAGCTCTTCCCTAAACCTTTGCTTGGTGGATTGTAGGCAGCCATTTTAACAGGTGGCCACACTCTCCTATGAGACAGGTCCTACCTGTGCTTCCTCTTTCCCCTATCAGCCTGTGCTCCAGTCCTTAAATCGACTGGAGAAGAAAAGTGGTGTTGAAGATAGGCAGGCCGGCCGGCAGGCTGGCTGGCTTTCAGAAGTCCACATTCCCTTAAACGTGGTGTCCTGGGCTGTGTTCTGTCCCGCAGGCCTAGTGCCAGCCCTTTCCCTTCCCGTGGGGGTGTCTGGCTGTTGGATCCTGTACAGCAGAAGTTCCCAAACTTTTTCTGCTGTCCAGGGGTGAAAGTAACTTTCAACACTTAGCAGTATGGAAGGGGCGGGTCCTTGGGCAGAAGGGGTGGGGCTGGGGGGGGGGTCAGCATCCTCCAGCCAGCCCGTTCGCACTGCCTGGCCCGCACCACCCGGGGCTCCGACGGTGATTAAAAGGGGCCGGGGCTCTGGCCACTGCTCCGGTAGTGGCGGCCGGAGCCCCGGGCCCTTTCCAATCTTGGCCCCAAGACAGCTGCTCCATTTGCCCCCCTGTCGGATGGGCAGGCCCAGCAGGTCCCAGTCAGGAGCTACTGTGCAAAGGGCTGCATGCACATCAGCCTCAGCAGAAGTACGCAAGCTGGAATGGGCCCTTCCAGGCACCTAGTGCACTGGCCACTCCTTATGCCTCCTCCTTGTTTTTCCAGCTTGGCAGGAGCTGGAGCAGTTAGGTCCTCACACACCCCTGGTAACCTCATCGGGGGAAGGAGGTGCACCCTACAGTTGGAAACCTATGCCATAAGGTGTCTGTTCACCCTTCACAGGATCCTCCCAGCTGGGCTATGGAGCACCTTGCCCTGCCATTGCTCATGCTATATGTGTTCTGTGGCTAAAGGCATTCAGTCTCCGGGGCTGGTCAGGGCAGTGCCCTTCCCCAGTATGAAACTGGCTGCGCTAAAAAGGAAATGAAAAGGCCAGAGCAGTCCTGGGGCTTTGTTTGAAATGAGCCAACTTTCTCCATCTCTCTGTGCTGATGTTTTAATTCCTGTTAAAGAGAATGAATTCCAGACATGTTCATTCCATTCAGCAGGTCACAGGGCCTGTTAACACACACTATAAATGCTGCAGCAGGCTGCCTCCTTGTTCAGTTATTCTCCAGCTCCAATTATTGACTGGGGCTCTGACGATACACTCAGTAAAGGAAAACCTTTTATTTTCACTCTGGGGTACCTGCCTCTCAAGTCCTGCTGATTGCTTGGTAATTAGAATCAATTTGCTTTCTTCTATTTTACTAGAGAAAGGATTGTCTCCAGTTCTGCTGGAGAAACATTGTGAGGAATATCACAGCTCTCAGCATTTTATAGAAATTCAAGAGAGGTGAGACCCACAAACTCTGAAAGGCCCGAGCTCAAACTCAGATTAGGAGACACCAAAGTGTGACTCTCAGCTGAAATGCACTCACTACAGATGAAAGAACGAGGAGTACTTGTGGCACCTTAGAGACTGACAAATTTATTTGGGCATAAGCTTTCGTGGGCTAAAACCCACTTCATTGCATGCATGCAGTGGAAAATACAGTTGGAAGATATGTATACACAGAGAACATGAACAAATGAGTGTTGCCATACCCACTCTAACGAGACTAATCAATTAAGGTGGGCTATTATCAGCAGGAGAAAAAAATGTTTGTAGTGATAATCAGGATGGCCCATTTCAAACATTTGACAAGAAGGTGTGAGTAACAGTAGGGGAAAAAATTAGCATGGAGAAATAATTTTTACTTTGTGTAATGACCCATCCACTCCCAGTCTTTATTCAAGCCTAATGTAATGGTGAACAGTTTGCAAATTAATTCCAGTTCTGCAGTTTCTCATTGGAGTCTGTTTTTGAAGTTTTTGTTGTTGAAGAATTGCAACTTTTAGGTCTGTGATTGAGTGACCAGGGAAGTTGAAGTGTTCTCTGTCTGGTTTTTTGAATGTTATAATTCTTGACGTCTGATTTGTGTCCATTAATTCTTTTGCATAGAGACTGTCTGGTTTGGCCAATGTACGTTGCAGAGGGGCATTACTGGCACATGATAACATATATCACATTGGTAGATGTGCAGGTGAATGAGCCTCTCATGGTGTGGCTGATATGGTTAGGTCCTTTGATGGTGTCCCTTGAGTACATTCATTTTATGTTCTACCTTTGTTGCAAGATTAAAGGGTCTTCTAGTATCAGAAATCTTCTCAGCATGTAGATACTTATAGCCCCTTTTCAAATCATCTCTTAAATTTATTTCAGATAAACAATAGACTGAGCTTTTTTAGTTCTCAGAGTCAGGCAGGTTTTCTAGACCAAAAATCATTCTTGTAGCTCTTCACTGACCCTTTTCCAGTTAGTCAACATCCTTTTTAAAGTCTGAATATCAGAACTGGCCATAGGATCCAGTAATAGTCTCACTAATGCTGTATATATTGGTAATAACACTTCCTTACTGCTGCTTGGTATTCTCCTGTTTATACATTCAAGGCTCAAGCTGCCCTCTTAGGGCATGGCTACACTGGAAACTTCAAAGCACTGTCACGGGAGCGCTCCCACAGCAGTGCTTTGAAGTGCGAGTGTGGTCACGCACAAGTGCTGGGAGAGAGCTCTCCCAGCGTTCCTGGTAATCCACCTCCACGAGGAGATTAGTTCCGAGTGCTGGGCTCAGAGCCTGTTTACACTAGAACTTTAAAGCTCTCTGACTTGCTGCGTTCGAGGGGTGATTTTTGACAACCCGGAGCCAGCAAGTTAGAGCGCTATAAAATGTAAGTGTAGCCAAGCCCTTAGCCACCACAGCATGGCAGTGGGAGCACATGTTCAGTTGCTTTCCACTATGACCTCTAATCCCTCTTCAGAGCCACAGTTTCCAGGATATAGCTCCCCATCCTATAATTATGACCTACATTCTTTGTTCCTAGCTCTATGACCTTACATTTGGAAGCTGTTCAACTAAATCCAGTTTACAACGTAATCCTGATCTCTGTAGTATTAACTTCTCCTCATCATTATTTACTACTCTATCAGTTTTTGTGTCACCTGTGAGTTTTACCAGCAGTGAATTTCTATTTTATTCCAGATCATTGGTAAAGATGTTGAATAGTGATGGGCCGAAAACAGATCCCTGTGGGACCCTACTAGAAACATTCCATTGGATTATGATTCCCCACTTACAAGTACTTCAGTTAACAAGTTTTAATCCATTTAATATGTTCTGCATTTATTTTTGTGTACCGATATCTTGTTTTCATCTAAATGTCATGCAGGACTAAGTCAGAAGTCCAAATATATTCTGCCAACAGAGTTACCTCAGTCAACCATCCATGTAATCTCATCAAAATACATTGATCTTATTTGACAAGACCTTTTGTCCTATAAAAGCATAATTAATTATGCTTCCATCCATTAACTCTTTTCTGATTGCATCCTGAAACTGCCTTTCGATGTTTTTTCCTGGGATCAATGTCAGGCTAACCAGCCCATAGTTACCCAGACCACTCCACTTACTCTTCTTGGTAAATAGAATCAATTTGCTTTCTTCTATTTTACTAGAGAAAGGATTGTCTCCAGTTCTGCTGGAGAAACATTGTGAGGAATATCACAGCTCTCAGCATTTTATAGAAATTCAAGAGAGGTGAGACCCACAAACTCTGAAAGGCCCGAGCTCAAACTCAGATTAGGAGACACCAAAGTGTGACTCTCAGCTGAAATGCACTCATTACAGATGAAAGAACGAGGAGAACTTGTGGCACCTTAGAGACTGACAAATTTATTTGGGCATAAGCTTTCGTGGGCTAAAACCCACTTCATTGTATGCATGCAGTGGAAAATACAGTTGGAAGATATATATACATAGAGAACATGAACAAATGAGTGTTGCCATACCCACTCTAACGAGACTAATCAATTAAGGTGGGCTATTATCAAAGGGGGGGGGACGGGCAGGCGGGAGTGGCACTATATGTGAAAGAAAATGTAGAGTCAAATGAAGTAAAAATCTTAAATGAATCCATGTTCCATAGAATCTCTATGGATAGTAATTCCATGCTCTAATACGAATATAACAGTAGGGATCTATTATCGACCACCTGACCAGGACAATGATAGTGACGATGAAATGCTAAGGGAGATTAGAGAGGCTATCAAAATAAAGAACACAATAATAGTGGGGGATTTCAATTATCCCCATATTGACTGGGTACATGTCACCTCAGGATGAAATGCAAAGACAAAATTTCTTGATACTTTAAATGACTGCTTCTTGGAGCAGCTGGTACAGGAACCCACAACGGGAGAGGCACTCTCGATCTAGTCCTGAGTGGAGCGCAGGATCTGGTCCAAGAGGTAACTATAACAGGACCACTTGGAAATAGTGACCATAATATAATAACATTTAACATACCTGTGGTGGGAATCATAGAATCATAGAATCATAGAATATCAGGGTTGGAAGGGACCCCAGAAGGTCATCTAGTCCAACCCCCTGCTCAAAGCAGGACCAAGTCCCAGTTAAATCATCCCAGCCAGGGCTTTGTCAAGCCTGACAAAGAAGAACAAAGGTGAAGAACACCTCAACAGCCCAACACTGTGGCATTTAATTTCAGGAAGGGGAACTATGCAAAAATGAGGAGGTTAGTTAAACAGAAATTAAAAGGTACAGTGAGTAGAGTGAAATCCCTGCAAGCTGCATGGACACTTTCAAAGACACCATAATAGAGGCCCAACTTAAATGTATACCCCCAAATTAAAAAAACACAGTAAAAGAACTAAAAAAGAGCCACCGTGGCTTAACAACCATGTAAAAGAACAGTGAGCGATAAAAAGGCATCTTTTAAAAAGTGGAAGTCAAATCCTAGTGAGATAACTAGAAAGGCACATAAACACTGCCAAATTAAATGTAAAAATGTAATAAGAAAAGCCAAAAAGGAGTTTGAAGAACAGCTAGCCAAAAACTCAAAAGGTAATAACAAAATGTTTAAGTACATCAGAAGCAGGAAGTCTGCTAAACAACCGTGGGGCCCCAGGACAATCGAAATACAAAAGGAGCACTTAAAGACAAGAAAGTCATCGCAGAGAAACTAAATGAATTCTTTGCTTCAGTCTTCACGGCTGAGGATGTTAGGGAGATTCCCAAACCTGAGCCGACTTTTGTAGGTGATAGATCTGAGGAATTGTCACAGATTGAAGTGTCACTAGAGGAGGTTTTGGAATTAATTGAGAAATTTAACAGTAACAAGTCACCGGGACCAGATGGCATTCACCAAAGAGTTCTGAAAGAACTCAAATGTGAAATTGCGGAACTATTAACTATGGTTTGTAACCTGTCCTTTAAATCAGCTACCGCCAATATTTAAGAAGGATTTGAGAGGTGATCCTGGCAATTACAGACCAGTATGTCTAAGGTCAGTACCGGGCAAATTAGTTGAAACAATAGTAAAGAATAAAATTGTGCAAAAGTCAACATGGTTTCTGTAAAGGGAGATCATGTTTTAATAGCTTATTAGAGTTCTTTGAGGGGGTCAACAAACATGTGGACAAGGTGGAATCCAGTGCACATAGTGTACTTAGATTTCCAGAAAGCCTTTGACAAGGTCCCTCACCAAGGGCTCTTACGTAAATTAAGTTATGGGATAAGAGGGAAGATCCTTACATGGATTGAGAACTGGTTAAAAAATAGGGGACAAAAGGTAGGAATAAATGGTAAAGTTTCAGAATGGAGAGGGGTAACTAGTGGTGTCTCCCAAGGGTCAGTCCTAGGACCAACACTATTCAATTTATTCATAAATGATCTGGAGAAAGGGGTAAACAGTGAGGTGGCAAAATTTGCAGATGATACTAAACTGTTCAAGATAGTTAAGACCAAAGCAGACTGTGAAGAACTTCAAAAAGATCTCTCAAAAATAAGGCGACAAATTGGGCAACAAAATGGCAAATGAAATTTAATGTGGATAAATGTAAAGTAATGCACATTGGAATAAATAACCCCAATTATACATACAATATGATCGGGGCTAATTTAGCTACAACTAATCAGGAGAAAGATCTTGGAGTCATCATGGATAGTTCTCTGAAGACGTCCATGTAGTGTGCAGCGGCAGTCAAAAAAGCAAACCGGTTTTTAGGAATCATTAAACAAAGGGATAGAGAATAAGATGGAGAATATCTTATTGCCCTTATATAAATCCATGGTACACCCACATTTGACTACTGCATATAGATGTGGTCCCTTCATCTCAAAAAAGATATACTGGCATTAGAAAAGGTTCAGAAAAGGGCAACTAAAATGATTAGGGGTTTGGAACAGGTCCCATATGAGGAGAGATTAAAGAGGCTAGGACTTTTCAGCTTGGAAAAGAGGAGACTAAGGGGGGATATGATAGAGGTATATAAAATCATGAGTGGTGTGAAGAAAGTGAATAAGGAAAAGTTATTTACTTGTTCCCATAATATAAGAACTAGGGGTCACCAAATGAAATTTATGGGCAGCAGGTTTGGAATAAATAAAAGGAAGTTCTTCTCCACTCAGCACACAGTCAACCTGTGGAACTCCTTGACTGAGGAGGTTGCGAAGGCTAGGACTATCACAGGGTTTAAAAGAGAACTGGATAAATTCATGGAGGTTAAGTCCATTAATGGCTATTAGGTAGGTTGGGTAAGCAATGGTGTCCCTAGCCTCTGTTTGTCAGAGGGTGGAGATGGATGGCAGGAGAGAGATCACGTGATCATTACCTGTTAGGTTCACTCCCTCTGGGGCACCTGGCATTGGCCACTGTCAGTAGACAGGATACTGGGCTGGATAGACCTTTGGTCTGACCCAGTATGGGCATTCTTATGAGTGGTAGGGGCAGTTGCATTGGGAGCAGGAGGAAGTCCCTTTGCTCTCCTGGAGGTAGGGGTGGCAGTAAGAGATTTCCAAGTACTTATCCCAGTGACTGAGGTGTACCAGCTTCAGGGGGTTTGGGGTGGCAGCAGACAGGCCAGCTGCAGCCTTCTCCTACTGACACACACAGAGACCTCTTCTTGGCTGGTGTGGCAGGGGCTGGGCTCAGAGCAGTGAGTCTTGGAATTAATATCCCATTGAGATTCAGAGGGCAGATGACACCTCATAGAGCTACTTCTCCTTCAGGCTGTATGCATTCACTCCCGGCAGACCTCCCTGCATCAGTGATGCTTATCATGTTTTCAAACTTTTATTCTCAGCCATGAGGGCTAGAATAGAAACTAACTTTTAAATGAAAGCTGAGATTCTGGCCTTATCAGGTGACTTCAGAAGACTTCAGGGTAGTCAATAGGCAGACCGTGGGCCAAATCCAGACTGCCAGATGCTTTTGAACAGACCCCCAAAATCTTTTTATTTACTTATTAGCATTACTGTTATTTTTTTTCCTCTGGACCCTGTCCAAAAAAATTTGACCTTGACAAAAAATAGACTACCCATGCCCTATAGGGCTGATGCCTAAATTCAGCTCTGGTTGCAAGCAGTGGGGTTCCCCCCCCCATCTCTATGAGCCTACTATTGTTTAAATTGGGAATAACATTGCGGGTCAGTGCCCCAGCCAGTGTGAATTGGTGTATTTAGCTTCAGTGCTCTCCTGGAGACAAAGCACTGACCTCATGAATTGAAAAACAAGGCTGCCCAGACTCCTCTTGGTTTTGGGCATTTGCAGTGGAAGGAACAGCAGTGTGAAGGGAACAGGATAAGGGCCTTTTTCAAGGTTACAAGCTTTTTATTTTTGGACTCATTTCCCTAACACTGGAGCTGACCCAGGCCTCAGAGCTGTTAAAGATTTGGGCCCTCTGTTTGTTTAATTGAAGTGCTGTTTGTTTTTTGTCAGAGGCACTAGATAGGGCACTTCCTCTGCAGGCAGGAAGCAGTGATTTCCTGTTAACTTGCAGGCCAACTCTTACTATGCAGGAAGCTCAGCTCTGCTGAGTGTTCACTTTTCATGAAGCATTTTTGGAAAGATTTTTCTGGTAGTGTTTTGTTTTCTCTTTTGTCCCCTGCTAATGGGGTTTGTATTGTTGGGATCCTCAGGGGATGTTCAGTGACCGCACTGAATCAACATTTGGAAATGTGCTGCCATTCCCATGACTTCCAAACCTGCCTCTACCCAGTGAGTCTGGCATTCACAGTTAAATGAGAATTTCTCTCTTTTTTTAACACTCTAAAATCTGTCATTAAGGTTGCAAAGTCTAGCATTCAAGAGTTAGGAAATGTCAGAATTAAGCATGCAACCTTAATTAGGGTTGCCTACTTTCTGACTGCAGAAAATCACATATTTGTCCCCCTGCCCTGCCCCAATGTCCTGCGCCTTCTCTGAGGGCCCCCCCCCCACTGTCTCTCCCTGACCCTCGCTCACTTGTGCATTTTCACTGGGCTGGGGCAGTGGGTTGAGGTGTGGGATGAGGTGAGAGAGAGCTCTGGCTGGGGGTTTGGTCTTTGGGGTGTGGCCAGGGATGAGGGGTATGGGGTGCTCCAGACTGGGGCCAAAGGGTTCAGAGTGTGGGAGGGGGCTTTAGGCTGCGGGCAGGGATTTGGGGTGTGGGAGAGATTGAGGGCTCCAGCTGGGGGTGCCGGCTCTGGAGTGAGGCAAGAAATGAGGGTTTCAGGGTGCAGGAGGTGGCTCCTTGGTGGGGCAAGGGATTGGAGTGCAGGATGGGGTGAGGACTCCAGCTGGGAGTGCGGGCTCTATGGGGGAGCTAGGGATGAGGGGTTTTGGGTGCAGGAGGGGGCTGGGCCCAAGGAGTTCAGAGTGTGGGAGGGGGCTTAGGGCTGGTGTGGGCTCTGGGAGGGAGTTTGGGTGTGGGGTGGGGGGCTCCGGGCTGGAGCAAGGGATTGGAGTGTGGAGGGGGCTCTAGGCTGGGGCTGAAGGGTTTGGAGTGCAGGAGGGGGCTCAGGGCTGGTGCGAGGTTTGGGCTCTAGGAGAGAGTTTGGGTGCAGGGGGGCTCAGGGATGGGGCAGGGAGTTGGGGTGCAGGAGGAGGTGTGGGATACAGCTCAGACGGCACTTACTTCCCAGCCAATGGGAGCTGCGGAGCCGGTGCTCAGGGCAGGGGCAACGCACAGAACGTCCATGGCTGCCCCTGCACCTAGGAGCCAGAGGGACATGCCTGCTACTTCCGGGATCCATATGGAGCCAGGCAGGCAGCCTTCCTGCCCCGCTGTGGGTGGCCAACCAGACTTTTAATGGCCCAGTCAGCTCTGCTGACTGGAGCCACCAGGGTCCCTTTTCGACCAGGCGGTCCGATCGAAAACCAGACACACGGCAACCCTAATAATTCTGTCCCCTTCTGTATGTGGATTATTATTGTGTACAATTTTCAAAAGCTCTAAGTGACATAGGAGACCTAGTCCCATTTACAAATGTGACACAGGCTCCTCAGTTCCTAAGTCTCTTTTAGTTAGACTTGGGCTCCTCCGGGCCAGACATACTATACAAAGGTATTTAGGTGCCTAAAGATCCAGCTAGGTGCCTAGTGGGATTTTCAAAAGCAACAAGCTTTATCTTTAGGCACCTTAATACCTTTCTAAATATGGACCACAGTATTCCATGATTACGCAATATTCCCCTCTCCCCCAGGATCCTACCTCAGTTGTTGTACAGCATGAATTCCTTGTGCTCATGGAATGAATTAGAGTTGTGTAGGGAGTGAGGTTGTTGTCTGCAGGACACAAGCCACCTTTGCTGTAGGGCCTACCTGTTGGAAGGTATGTACAGAATGATGTAAGGGACTGTGAGAAGTAAAAGGGTAGTAAAAACAAGTTAATGCTTTCTGGGAGAACTTGGTTTTATCCCTGGTTCTCATGCTGATTTTCTGTGTGATTCTGGGCATGTCACTTAAATCAGATCTTTCAACAGAGACCCTAATTGTGTGTTTCTCATTTTCTGGGTGCCCAGCATTAGATATCTGGGGCCTGAGTTCCAGGATTTCTGAGCAGTCACAACTACAAACAAAGTCAATGGGATCTTCTGACAGTGTGGTCTGGTGGAGTAAGCACAGATTTTGGTATCTAAAGTTCCAGATTCCTCATCTTGGCTCTGCCACTGACTCAGTTGTGACTTTGGTCTAGTCACTTTCTCGGTGTGTTTCCCATCACAAAATTTGAATGATAATATGAATCTATTTATCTCACAGGGGTGTTGTGAGGACAAAATAGTTAACATCTGTACAATGCTTTGAACTTATAAAGTGCTGTAAACAGCTACGTACTCTGAAAAAAAGGAGACCCTATGCCTCTAGAATTGGGTGCCCTGGAGTGGAGGAACCCAAAATTAGGGGACATTTTGCAAATGTGGTTCTTAATTTCTCTGTGTTTTAGTTCGTCATCTGTGAAATGTGAATAATGATACTTTCCTATTTCACAAGGAATTTGTGAGGATAAACTTAATATTTGAAAGTAGGTCAAATATTAATGGTGTGTGCCATAGAAAATCCCATAAGGCAATTAATAACCCTGTATTCAGTGCAGGGTTTACGTGGTGCCTAAACAAAGCAACAGGCCATACAATGAATGATGAGGACAGAAAGAATTATTGAACAGCTACCTCATTTCCCGTGCTCCAGCCATCTTGTGCACCAGATGGGGAAGCAGTTGTAACAGGGTGGCTCATCCCTTTGGGCTGGAGGTAGCCAACCCTGATTACAGAATGAGCCACATCAGGGTGATCACCCTATAAAGAGCTGCAAGAGGCTACAGTGAAGGGGCTGGATCTTGCTGCCATAATAGTAGGAGTAGGATTTTTAAAAAAAGTCATGTGCAGGGCTCTAGGGTGGGGGCAAGGTGAGCCTGGTCTGAGAGTGTTAGTGAAAAGTACCTTTGGGCAAGATGTGCCAATGAGGAGCTGCAGTGAGCAGGAGGCTCCTGCTTGAGACCCTGACTGAGAGAAGGGTTTGGGCCTATTAGCCAGAATGAGAGGGCCGAGGCAGGCCAAGCTTCAGCCAATTAAAGTCTGGCAGTACTTGGCCCAGCTCCTGCTAGAGACCTGACTGGGAGGAGGGCCTGGAAGCCAGAAAACGGAAAGGCTGAGCTCCAGCTGGGTAAAGCCTGAAACTTTGAACTAGGACCTAGCTCTGGGGAAAAGGGCTTGGAACTGCCTACCTAAAGGTGGGGGGAATGACTGAACTGGGGTTGAGCCCTGGAGGGCCTGTCTGTAGGACTCAATAAGTGGGAGCCCTGGAAGGGAATGGTCTAATTCCTGTGCACTGTGAGTTATTATGGGGCTTTAGAGATGGGAGAAACTGGTAGCAGGGAACCTCAGACTGACCACAACGGGTGCTTGGTAAGTGGCCACCTGACTACAAAAGTCCTAAATAAATAGTATCTGATCCTGCAATTAAAGACTATCGTAATGCATATGCACACAAGAGGATTAAATTAATGTGGTCTGTGCAACCTGAAATCTTGCACCCCCAATTTGAGTGTTTGACTTTGCAACCTTAACATTATTTTGCTGCCCTATTAATACAGGAACAAGGGACACTAAATTGAACTATAAGGAGGCAAAATGCATAGCTAATCACTTTTTCTACACATTGACAATTAGCCTGTAGAACTCACTGCTACAAGGTGACACTGAAGAAAAGAGCGTAGCAAGGTTCAATAGAATTCATCATTTACATGGACAATGAGGCTATCCAGTGTTAGACTAAGAAATATGAAAATAAGCAGAGCATTGCAAAGGATAGATATCCTCCATTTTGTGGCATGAACTGACCTCTAGCTAATGGATTTTGTCAACCGTTGGGAATAGGCCACATCCACCCTAATTGAATTAGTCTCGTTAGCACTGACCCCCGCACTTGGTAAGGCAACTCCCATCTTTTCATGTGCTGTATATTTATACCTGCCTACTGAATTTTTCTACTTCCTGCATCTGATGAAGTGGGTTATAGCCCATGAAAGCTTATGCCTAAATAAATTTGTTAGTCTCTAAGGTGTCACAAGGACTTCTCATTGTTTTTGCCAGAGACAGAATACTAGCCTAGATGGACCCTGGTCTGATCTAGGATGGCAGTTCTCATTGTTCTATGCTTT